>NW_017731353.1:9615841-9621691 GCF_001890085.2 Hipposideros armiger
TGGGGGGCTGGGGGAGTGGTGAGGCATTTAGCACATTCAGTCCCAGGAAGGTGCATCCAAGTTGGGGACTTGAAGGTGATCCCAGGGCTGGCTTGTTTTTATGCCAACCTGTCTCTATGTTGCAGGGAGCTGTGGAAACAGTAAAAACCGTCTTCCTTTTACAAAGGTCACTGAGTTTGGGATTTATTAAATATTTAAAAATCGTAAAAAGTTTCAGGTGAACCATTTTTCTCCCTAATATCAACCTTGTTATTTCATGAGATTATAGTGGTTTATTATTGTTCTTGATGGAAAATGCATGAAATCCAAGATGTTGTGACATTTTTCTTTCTTTAACAACTTAACTTTTATCCTTTCCAGATCTGAACTGGGTCACTCTTGGTGGCAGCTATCTTCCCATCGCCGTCGTAGGGCTGTCCTGGGCTTTGCAGCCACCGGCCAAGCTCCCTGATAGCGGGTGGCCCGCATGGGAAACACTGGGGCCTCCATCTGCTTCAGTGGAGGAGGTGGAACCGGGTGGCAGAATCCAACTCCAGGAAGCTTCAACCAGAGAAGGGGGTTGGGCATCATGTAGCCTTGAACTTGGAGGCAAGGGCCTAGGTCGAGTTGCGAGCGCTGCCTGCTTCCTTTCCTGGGCAGCTGGTGGCCTGGAGCAGCTGCCAGGCATCCCTGGGAGGTGGCCCGATGGGCTGGGGTGGTGGGCCCAGCGCCCCACCGAAGTCCCCAGACCCCGTGGCTGTAGAGCATGTGGGGGTGCAGTGTCCAGACTGCTCAGAACAACAGGTCAGAGTCCATGGGAGGGCCACCCCTCAAGCAGGGCACGGGGCAGTGTCATTCAGTGGGCCGCGGAAATAGCCCTTGCTGGAAGAGGCTGTGCATTTCCCGTGTCCCTCGTGCCGTGTCCCATCATCTCCCAGTTCACACTGCACCAGATTTCGTTACATCACAGGCTTGAAAGCCCCATCCCGTTTCTGTTACAGGTTCGCCTTTACACGGGCCACTGAGCACCTTTGACAGGCATTCTCACTGAATAGACTTTCTCAGAATTGGTCAGTGGGATGGTTACTGGGGGTGCCTGTTCCGGGGGAGTGCTGCATGACAGCAGCTTGATTGGTGACTGGTGGTAAAATGGCACTGTAGACAGGAAGAGCTGATATCCCGCTGTGGGGCTGTTGGAAGGCCAGGCGACAGCGGCTGTATCATGGGCTGGCCGGCCCATCGGAGGAGCCAGGAAGGCTAGTGGTGTGTCACCTGGATGTCCTTTTGGCATTGTGACCTCTGAGGACCTCGTTTATGTAAATCAGCATGGCACCAGGCTGGGTGCTATCTCCTCCAGCTTACAATTAGCCGACTGGTCGAAGCTGGGACAGCTGGGGGTCCCGTGCCTGTGTGTTTCTCCCACTTACCTTGTGATATTAAGAACCAACCCTGTGGCATTTAATTATGCATTCTAAAAACTGACACTCAGCGGTGTGAAGGATGTAACCTTTGCTCCAGGAAGGACATCTGTGTGGTTCACTTCTGCCTTGGCTCAGCCCTGTTTTCCGCGCCTGGCATGTGTCTGCCTGTGTCTGGGACACGTGGTCACCAGCATGGCTTCATCACGGCTGTTTCTTAGGCTTGGGGCTCCTGCCCCTGGTGGAAAAGGCGCTGGGTCAGGGGAAAGGTTCTTCTTTACAGTTGAAATTGATGCCTGGTTAGTGGAATTAGCACAAGTTCACAGAAAAAGGGTCTGGAGTTATTCTTCCAAAATATTTGTAAAGTGGTGCAATCTTAAAAGAGGAGAAGCATCCCTCGGTGTGGGACCCCTGCTGAGACGCAGGCCATGGAAAGGAAAGAGGGCAGCTTTAATTTTTAGCTTTGTCCCTTATTTGATAGCTGTTTCCTAGAGAAACTCACAGAGAACCACATGCAAAAGAATATGTTAAGTACTGTTCCTTCAGGGGTGTTTATAATCCTGAGACATCAGTGCCCCCAAGTGTTTCTCAGTGGGGTCCTGTGTGGGGGGACAGCTCACAGTGGGTGCCGTGTGTCCGACTGTGGGGTCTCTGCAGCCTCTGTTGTGATGGAATGGATTGATTTGCTCACGTTAATTAAGGAAAAAATGGTTGCCTAACAGCATGTGGGCGTCCCATTTATATAGCCTGTGTCAGTTATACTTTATCAGTACATTTGCACAGAAAAATGTTTTGAAGGTTATACACAAATGTTAGAATAGTTGGCTGATAGGTAATTTTCACTTTTTAATTTTTCCCAATTAATTTTCCTTCAATTTAAGAAATAAAATTATACAGTAATAAATGAATTTCTCTTTTGAAAATCAAATCCTGTTCAGACAGGATCTACCCTGTCTGTCCATCTCTGCCCTTCACACTCTGCCCCATGGCTTCTATCAGGATGAGTTTGGTGTAGATCCTTCCATAGTGTTTCTTATTTGAACCCACCAAAAATTCATAGTATTGTTCTATATATGTTTCATTTTCTTCTGTCTGTAAAACTTTTTCTTTTGAAATGCTATCAAACTTAATAAAAAGTTACAATTATTTTTTTTATTTTTTTTTTTNAAAAAAAAAAAAAAAGAAGCAAATTCTAGGAGCTCAAAGAAATGGAGCTGGATTAGAATCTAGACTGCCTCTGTCAGAGTTAGGAATGGCAGACATGAAAACCCACACCCGCCTCTCCTTCCTGGTCCCCACACTGTGGCCCGGTCCCCACTCACTCTCTCGGCTGGCAGACACCCAGAACCCTGGCGCAGCTGGAGGGCCTTCCTTTTGCTCTCTGTTTTTGTCCCCAGTCATAGAGCAGTTCAGATCGGCTGTAGCACTCACTGAGCCTGGCTCTGCAGTCTTCCTGTGGGTGCGAGAGCTCGCCCTCAATGCCACAGGCCTGTGTTGTGTCTCATCATCCCGTATCATGCGTCACGTGCTAGGTGTGCAGAGGGGGACACACCCAAGTGCCCAGTGCTTAGGCTCCCTTGTTACGAGGACAGGAGCCATGGGCTGGCAGGCTTTGTGGCAGCGCTGGGTCTTCAAGGATGAAAGCTGGAGAAGGACAAACGCAGTGGCCAGAGACTCAAGGCCACTTTCAAGGCCTTCTAAGTGCCTCGATGCCGTTGGCACAAAGCGTGCTTGACAGGCTGTTTGGGGCTAGAAAGTTGCTGGGCTGGGTTAGGGATCAGCAGACTTCTCTGTAAAGGGCCAGGTGTGGAGGCCACTTAAGGGCTCTAATGTACATTCTTTTTTGTTTCTCTGACTTTAAAAAATGAAGAAAAGCCACTCTTAGCTCATGGAAGGACCAAAAATAGGCTTGGGCCAGGTCTGGCCAGTGGCCGTGGTTCTTTGAGCCCTGTCCAGACTGTTGAAGTGCCCTCTTGTGCTGTGTTACGAGCTCCTGGGCAGTGGGGAGCACTAGGTGTTCTGAGAGGATTACAGTAAGATCACAGTTCAGACGGCAGAACAGACCTTTGACCGAAAATGGGAGAGACTGAAGTTAGAAATGCGAGTTAGTCGACTGTTCTGTTGCCAATGACTTTGGGGTGATACGACTTAAAATAAGGCAGCAGTGGGGTTTGGTGGGGGTGTAGGAGGCACGGAACCTGCATGAAGAGTGAACCTGGCCCAGAATTCGTAATTAGGAATGTGCACAGGGTCAGCTCTGTGGTGTTTATAAAAGCAACAGGTAGGTAGTGACCACATCATATAGCACTATCACCTATTGCCCAAGTGACTTATAAATGTGTTTATTATCCAGTTGAGAGAAACAGTAGACCAAACCAGTGTATCATGTAGTCAGGCCATTAGTGTAAAACCCTGTAAGGGATGTGGTGAGATGTTTGCTATTGGTGGCAGGATTAGGGCAATTTCCATTTTTTCTTACTTGTGTCGCCTGCCCTCCCCCCATCGTCCTGGCCATAGTCCCAGGGCGTGGCTGCCGTGATGGGTAGAAGCAGCTGGTGTGGACTCCTTGGCCCGATCCCGACCTTACGGGGAAGCACTGAGCATTTGTAGACCTTCCGTATCAGGATGAGAGTTTTTATCATGAAAGAATTGTGTCAAATGCTTTTTCCGCGTCTGTTGAAGTCATTGTTGTGGTTTTTGTACTATATTCTATTAATGTTTATTACATTAATCGATTTTGAGATGTTAAACTAACCTTGCATTCCTGGTCATGGATGGTTAATTCTTTTTACTTGTTGCTGGATTCATTTGCTAATGTTTTATGAAGGTTTATGCTATCTTTGGCTTGGCTTTGTTCTCTGTGTAACACTGCTTTCCTAGCATGAGCTGGGAAGTGTCTCCTCTTTTACCAGCCCATAGTTACTAATGGGGTTGGGCGTGTCTGCTGGCCTGTTTGGTTCTTGAGCCCATTTTTTTGTCTTTTTAAAAAAAATTGATTTGTAGTTATTATTTGTTTCTTCCTTTTAGAGTTGAGTAATATTAAGCCTATTATACATAGCCACACATATTACATATATTTTTTGTCTTTTCAAGTTTACCTATTGATTTATTTAGCCACATTAATGTTTAAAATATTTTCATGGTTAAATCTTTAGAAAGTAAAGCTTTTCTTTTGTGATTCCTGGTCTTAGTGTTATGCTGAGAACTAGGAATTCCTCATTTCAGGGTTATCAGGTATTTTCTCCTAATGCTTTAGTGATTTATTTTTGTTGTTTTGGCTTTGACCATATCATTCATTGCTTTATATATATTATAACCTTTTGGCCCCCACGGCTAGCCAGTTGTCTCAGTGACCGTTTTATTCATTATTTTCTTGTTCTGATTTGAAATGCCCCTTAATCCTGTCCTATCTTTTTATTTTTTATATGGGACTGTTTTCAGTCTCTCAAATATATTTAGTGAAAAATTTTAGACTTTTCATAGGTGATAGTAGGTTTTCTTTCACAGAATCATATCGGAGCTGATCAGTATAATTATGTATCCTACCAGATGTTTTAGAAGTCTTCCCGTGTGGGGATTTTTCTTGCCTATGCTGTTAACAGACTTGGCTGATCAGCGTTGGCATGTACAGATGGACCAGAAGGAATAACCCATTAAGAAGGTAGAAGTTGGGGCCAGCCGAGTGGCTCAGTTGGTTAAGAGTTCGCTCAAGAGCGCGAGCTCTGAACAACAGTGGTTCGATGCCTGGCCCGAGCTGAGCTGTCAACAGGTGGCAGGATGGCTCAGCTAAAAAAAAAAAGGTGGAAGTTGCATAGCTCACATTCTACATGAAATGCCAGTGTTTGCAGTTGGTGCTGTTTCACCACCATGAGGTTGTCGTGCATCAGGTTTTCTCAGTGACCGTGGTAGAGACAGAAGGAAGGCACAGCCGACCCGCAGAAAACCTCATCCTGAGCGACATGTGAAATTCTGTCTTTTCAGTCAGAAACAGGCCACATTTTCATGGTTTTTGTCATCTGTGTAAGCAGCACCTCAGGATACAGGAATCAGATTGGGATCTTGAGAATTGTTCTCTGGAAGCTCCAGGGGTTGGCTGTGATTTTGTGTGTCTGCATTGCATGTCCTAGAATTCTTTTGTCCTATAAATACTGGTCTTCTTGAGAATATCATGTGACTTAGTGTATCATGGATGGCACGACAGTAGCTTCTCTCCAGGAACTCAGGATGATCCACTATCCTGGTGTTTCCTAATGTCCCCTCTTGTCCAGGTCACCGGTTCGATTTCTGGCACTTTCACAGCCCTCGTCTTCAGGCCCCCTCAGGCCGCTCTGCCTGGGCGCGAGGGCCACTGCTTGGGTGCTTTCATTCTGCTCCTCCTTAGGGGACTCTGGTCAGCCATACCTGACGTGGCTTGCCCCTGCGACCACTGAGGTGTTGGGGGGTGGGGTGGTGG
>NW_017731353.1:9626696-9629326 GCF_001890085.2 Hipposideros armiger
CGACCCCCAGGTTGAGAACCACTGTTCTAAAACATTTCATCACCCGAAGCAGAGACTATGTCCCCATTAAGCAGTAACTTCCTTTTCCCCTTCCTGTCTCTGTGAATTTGCCCGCCTGTCTTCTATCTATTTATCTATGTGTCATCTATCTGCCTATCATCTGTCATTGATCTATCAATTATCTATCACCTATGTATCTCATATAAGTGGAATTATACAATATTTGTCCTTCTGTGTCTGTCTGATATCACTCGGCATGTTTTCCAGGTTCGTCCATGTTGGAGTCTGTCAGAATTTACTCCTCTTTCTGGCTGAGTAATATTCCATTGTCTGTCCCACATTTTGTTCACCTGTTGATGAGCATGAGTTGTTTCCATCTTTTGACCTTTGCATAATGCTGCCGTGAACATTTGTGTACAAGTATTTGAGTGCTTGTTGTCAGTTCTTTGGAGCATACACCTAGGAATGGAGTTGCTGGGCCACATGGTAAGTGTGTAACTTTTTGAGACGCTACAGACAATGTCCACAGCAGCTGCATTGTTTTTGCATCCCCACTGCAGTGTGTGAGGGTCTCGGTATCTCCATAACCTCACCCCCGCACTTATTCTGGTCCCCATGTTGTATCGGGGTGTCCCCGTGGCTGTCGTGACAGGCTGGCGCTGTCTACAGTCCTGTGTGCTGCCGTTGGGACTGGGCTGGGTGCCTGCCTGGCCCTGGCTGTCTGTCCATTTATCCCTTTAATAAGGAGCCTTTAAAGCTGCTCACTTTCCCTGAAGTCTCAGTGAAACACAGTTACTAAAAACTCACAGGAAATGGCCATTCTATTGAAGTGCCAAATCGGCAGAACTAATGAGAAGGCTGACTGAACTCTGGAAGAATTTGGAAATGGCATAAAGTGAGAATCGTAAAAACAGCAGGCTGATCCTGCTCACAGTGCCAGAGTACCAGCAGGGAGGCCCCTCTGTGGTACCCGCATATCCTGCCTATGCAGAAGCGCCCTTGGGTTCTTCCATTGGCCTTTTGACGGTCTGTGGTTTTTACATAGAAAGGAGTTCTTACAGTAAGTAAAAATGAGAAACCATTCTCTGCCACCCATCTTCTGCATCTGGAGAGGAGTCAGATGGCCTTGCACGCTGGCCTGGCATGTGCCCCCGCGTGGGTGTTAGACCACAGTGAGGCTTCTCTGGGCTCCCGTTAAGGGGCCTGTGGACACATGGTGGGACTGGCCGATGAGTAAATGGACGTGCGGGCTGGGCAGGGCACTGTTCAAATGAGCGTGTGGTCCGTGTCGGCTCACGAGGGCCAGGAAAAGTATGGAGCTTGAGGGAGATGCCCTGTGGAGTGGGGCCAGACGTGCCTCCTGCCAGGCCTTTGGACTGTCCACTCTTTTGGGAATGACTCCAGCAGTTTTTCAGTGTGACAGTTAACAGGGTTTTTATAAAAGGAAGCAGCTGCTCCTGCTGTGGAGAGCGGATGGTAAGAAGAGCTCAGTGATGTCCGTGGCTGCGTGGGGCTGGCTGGCATCGTGCACGGGGGCGCAGAGACTGGGCCTAGGCTTCAGCAGCCGAGCTTGGGGCAGCAGACGAGGAGCAGTGTGTCTGGCACGTGGCAGCTCTTAGGATACCTTGGTGATGTATTCAGTAGCTGTCGAACAGTAATGATTGCCGACCTCTCTCGGGTGCTGGTGATGCTTCGCCCACAACCTCCTCACGGTTCTCTGGAACTTGTGTCCTTGTTTCCATTTTAGTCAAGAGGAAAGTGAAGCAATGCGAGTAAAGTTAAGTAACTGAGGGCCTGCAGCTGGCTTTGAACCATGCGGTGAGGTTCGTTTCTGGCGTGGAGTGGAATGCGCGTGGCAGCGCTTACCCTGACCAGTGCTTGTGCTGGCCTGTGGCAGATTTTGGGGACGTACCTTTCCTTTGAATAAGGTATCTTCTTTCTTTTTAAATATTTTATTGGGGAATTGGGGGAGGGAACAGCTTTGGGGAGTCAGGGAAGGGGAACAGACAAGTTGCTGTTCTTTTGTTCTTCAGTCTAGTTGCGGAGGATGTTGCTTCACTGGCCCATGTTGGTATTGTGATCATTGCACTCTTCCCGGCTGAGGCAGATCGGTCGCCTGCCACTGGATGGCCACTCACGGTAGCACACGGCAGCCTCACTGCAGCCTACGCCATCACTGGTGACTCACGGCAGCCCAGCTCCAGGTCAAGCTGTTGTTCACCATCTTAGCTGTCGAGGGCGCAGCGTCACTGGCCCATGTGGGATCCGAACTGGTGACCCTGTTGCTTAGAACTCGTGCTCCCAAGCCAACTCTTAACCAACGAGCCATTCAGCTGGCCCCGAATCGGGTATTTTCTGTATTTTAGATCTAGTGTCGCATTAGAATTTTATGAAGAATTTGAATGTCCATCATGTATAAAACTAGACAACTTAAAATTGCGTAATTGTAAAGATTTTGTCATATGGTCCCTATCTTTTTTCTTTCCTTTTTTATTTTTTATTTTTTTGTTGCTTAGGTATCTTTTTTTAAAATTTTTTTTTAAAGATTTTATTGGGGAATTGGGGGAGGGGAACAGTGTTGGGGAATTGGGGAAGGGGACCAGCCAAGTTGTTGTTCTTCAGTCTTCGTT
>NW_017731353.1:9629601-9641594 GCF_001890085.2 Hipposideros armiger
CAAGTTGTTGTTCTTCAGTCTTCGTTGTGGAGGGCGCCAGTCACCATCCGGCTGCCCGTTGGCAGCTTGTGGTCTCTAAGCTCAAAGTGCTGTGTTCAGTCTTAGTTGTGGGTGGGCGTGGCCACCATCCCATGTGGGAATTGAACCAGCAGCCTTGTTGTTAAGAGTGCATGCTCTATCCACTGTGCCATCTGGGCGGCAGCTCAGCTCAAGATGCTGAGTTCAGTCTTAGTTGCGGGCAGACGTAGCCCACCATCGAACAGGCAATCTTGTTGTTACACCAGCTGAGCTGTCCTGCCACCTGTTGGCAGCTCAGCGACAGCTCAGCTTGGGCACAGCGTCACTGGCCCATGTGGGAATCGAACCAGCGGCCCTGTTGCTCAGAGCTTGCGCTCTTAAGCCAACTCTTAACCAACTGAGCCACTTGGCCGGCCCATGTTACTCAGGTGTCTTAAAGTATGCTATAGATGTCGTGAAGTTTTCACCTCTAAACTCTGAGTATACATCTTTTTAAAAATGCAGACATTTTTTATGTAACAACAATGTCGTTTTCACACCTAATAAAATTTACAGAAATTTCTTGGAATTGCTAACCATTTTCAAATTTCCCTCCAGTTATGTCGAAATGTCGTTTTGTGGTTGGTTTGTTCAAATCAGGATCTCAGCACTGTCCACACCTTACATTTGGTTGTTTATCATCTCAACAGTCTCCCCCCACCCCCGCCCCCCACTGTTTCCATCCATCCATTTGGTGAGGCAGCTGCGTCCCACACTCTGTTCTGTTGTTGGTTTTTCCTGGGCACATGTTGCCCATTTTACTTTCATACTAAACATCTAAGGTGCAATATGACGTCATAGTCAGCGACTCCCCTAGGTTTCTGATGTAAAAATTTGTTGACATTGGGGACAGAGGTGCTAGATCGTGGTGTGGGACTGAATTGTTCTTGCTTTGTAAGGTGACGCTTGGTATGGCCAGTCACAACTACGAACCGGGCACAACTGGTGGGCATGGTGGGCAGGCCTGCATGAGCCCGGCTTGGGTGGGGCACAGCTGACCGCAGCATTGTAGCCCTTGTCCCTGCTGTGTCCTGCTGCCACAGAGACATTCAGGTTTCTAATGGAGTCCAGTTATTTTCATCTTAGCTTACTTGAAATGCAATTAAGAGAGAGGGAGAGCTGTGTGCCAGTTTCCAGTCCTGCAGGGAGAGGTGTGGGTCTCCAGTGTCGTGCCGGGTTGTATGCCTGTGAACGCCTAACGATGCCAGGCGTACCCCGACCCCCTCCAGTCACAGCCACACGACCTCATGGAGGCCTCCTCCCCTAGGCGCTGCTGTGGAAAGTGGGAGCCCGCAGCGGGAGGGCCAGGCCGAGGTCCCCAGAGAAGGTGGTGTCACCCAAACTTGATTTTGTCAGTAAACCCAGTCGTGGCGGTCATGCTGTCTGATGCAGAGGAGAGTGATGTGTGAACTAGAGTTGACTTATTTATGGTGCCAGGTGCGTGTGCCGTCTCCAGCTGGAAAGGCAGCCTCACGGGACACACCAGCCCAGTCCCTGTTAACGCGCTTAGGTCAGGTAACGCTCCAGCCCGGCACTTGCCACTGATACCTCGGGAGCCTGTTCCGGGCTTGTCCGCGTTTTCTTTTTGTTCTCTACAGACCGAAAGGTCCAAATGGCACGGCTCACTTCTTAGATGCTTAGGGCTCTTGGGTTCAGAGTGGGAGAGGGCCATGCTCTCCCTGTGGGTTCCATGACGCCCGGCACATCTCTTGGGAGATCAGGCCCTGTGGCCCTGGCTAGGGTACAGGGGGCTCCCTCACAGCTAACTGGGTGCCAGGCCCAGGCTGTTTGCTCTGGCCCTGGTGGGGGCAGGTGGCACTGGGGCACAGGAAGCAGACAAGCGCTGTTTTGGTGTGGCCACTTGGCACACGGCTCTGGAACTTGGTGCTCTACCTTGGCGGTGGCCATAGGTGTCCCTCCTGGGGGCCAGCAAGTCACACGGCATACGGCTTTTGTCGGGTCCATGAGCCTGGGGCCTCAGCCAGAAGACTCGTAGGGCTCGTGCACTCGCACCTCTGGCCATCGCTGCAGGTTACCTGGGCCGCAGGCACTCAGGTGGCCTGTCCTGTGGTCTGAGCGGCGCCATGCTCGTGTCAGCAGGCTGGCCTCAGACTCCTTGGGGCTCGGGCCAGCCAGCCTCGGGCCAGGCAGCTAGAGTGGCCCATCCATAAAAGGTGAGGGAACGCGGAGCCCATGTGGCATGCAGGAACGGCAGCGTCGCCTGTGAGGGGGCCGCCTGGGTGATGGCTGCTGCAGCTGTGGCCGTCTCTGCAGAGGCCGCGCCGCTGAGTGAGTCCCAGACCAGCCGGCAGCACGCAGGCAGCCCTTTGTCCCTGCTGAGTCGCCCGTCGGGGTGAAGTGGAAGACGGAAGAGAGTGTGTTCTGATGTTTCAGAATCCTTCCAATGCAAATTCTGGGCTGCTTTGAGTATTAATTGTGTTTTCCAAATTTAGGAACTGACTACTTTTTCTGCCAAGGGAAAAAACAAAGAGACAAAAGAGGGAAAAGCAAATCCATCAGCTCTTGAAAGGACTCATTCTTTGTCTCCCCACCCCTTGTGATAATTACTAGTGAAATTGGTGTTGAAAATAGTCTCAAATTAGGGGGTGGACAGAGCGCTGTCCATCTCAGAAGGCTCCTGCACTGGATGTGCACTCCATCTTAGAGAGCCCGTTGTGTGCACAGGCCTGCGTTGGTGTCGGTGCACTTCTCCAGGGGACGTGCCACCCCTGGCCCAGACTGTGGGCAGAGAGCTAAAGCAGAGAGCAAGCGGCAGGTCAGAATTGGTCATTTCTCTTCCTTTGGCAAGAACCCAAACATGTCCACTCTGAGGTAGCGAGGCCCTGTGGCCTGCTTATGTGTTCGTGCTGTGACATGGCCTCTGGGACTGGGTGAGTGGAAAGCCCAGTGAGCAGTGTACCCTGGGAGGAGCCGGCTGGCCTGTCCTCAGCCTCCTGAACTCTGAAATGGAAAAGCAGGGCCATCTGTGGAGTCACAGAGTCAAGCTTAGCAAGTGGCACTTGGCACGAAGGTACGTGTTTAGGGAGCTTTTCTCCTTTTTCTTAGTGTCTCGCCATTGTACTTTATAGCTCAGGTAGGTAATATGTGATTTGCACACATGCACGGTTGGGTAGAAATACTTTGAGGCCAAGTGGGAAGGATGGCAGTTGACGGGAGAACACCCACTTTGTCCCCTGGCTGTCTATGTACATGGCTCTGCCATTTACAGCCATGCCCTTCCAGTCAAGTTCATCCTGAAATGGCTTTGACTTCTTTTAAACTTCAGATGTGTGTATGTAGCAGTTAAAGAGTTCATCTTCTCGACATCTGTGCTTAAAGCAGAGTTCCAGAAAAATGCACGATGGGAAGGGACTGTTGCCCAGGAAGGAACCTCTCTGTAAAATGGCTGTGGGTTTCACTGGGACGGTTCCCAGGAAGTGGCTGCACCCCACTATCAGGGCCAGAAGACGTGGCTCGGGCCATGGCCTCCTGCGGGCGTGTTCCCGAGCCCTACAGCTCTCAGGCCCAACATCAGAGCCGGCTCTGTTCTGACACAGCAGTTTGAGCCGTGTGCCTGGTGGCTTCAGTGTCTGGCTTTCATCCTTTTTGAGATGACTCTCCTGGAACATGTGTGCCTGTCTGCTCCTACCTGCAGGCTGGTGTGGCCTTGTCCCGCTGACGACCAGTGATGGCTGCTGGGGTTGGCCCATGGACCCAGCACCCCCGTTTTGAAGATTAGAGTACCTGGAAACAGTTTCCCTTTCTGGCCACTTTCACGCTTTTCCTTTTCCCTCCCAAGTGAGTATTCTCTTTGTGGCTCGGACCTGATTGTGGAGATTAGACCTCCCCTTCGGGTCTTTTCTGGTGTATGTGGAACATTGGAATGCATATGTGAGGAGCTGTTTCCAAGGCGGCTGGCCTGCGTGCAATCTCTGTGAAATAAAGGCACGTTGCGCTGGGCATCGGTACTGGTGGTCTTGAGAAGAGCAAAGCTTTTCACAAAGGTGAGCAAACAGCCGCAGCGAGGTGACCATACGTCCTCTTTCCGACGGGTGGCCCTTACAGCCCCTTTAGATAGTTTAACCTGAGTGAATGGGGCGTTCAGCCTGGTCCCAAGGGCATGGCGCTCACGGAGGTTTCCTGGCCGTGCTGTGGTACCTGCTGGCCACCTAGCTTGCTGAGGTGGTCTCGATGGTTCTTACTGGTTTGTCGGCAAGACGTGGACACGCTTTGTTTTGATTCGTCCACGACGTGTGCAGAGGGAGTAGAATTTTGCTGATCTTTTCAGACTCTGCTGGGGGAACCCATGGCTTTGTCATATTTGACTAGGGAGAGCAATAAACCGAGCCCTTTGAGGTAACTGTTCCGGGTGTGTTACTGTAGACCCTATAAACTGCCTCCTGACTATGGCAGCACGGTGACGATTGACGGCGCCGAGTATACGAAGCCGCAGCAGACTGAGTGCCTGTTGTGGCCGGGACCCCGCGGATGGCAGGGCTGCATGGTGGCTGGCCGCTCCCTTCCCGTCCTGGGTCTACAGGCAGCCACACGCGGGCCGTGGAGATCTTGGTTTTCTCACGGGCGCAGGCCCAGTCCCCAGTCAGGGTGATACCAGACCTGGTTCTTGTGCCTGTCTTTAATATTCAGATGGAGAAAATCATTTAAATACTTCCTCGGGCTTGTCTCTGAATATTGTAGCACGATTACCCAACATCTGTCTGGCCCTTCTTTGTCTTGAGTGCGAGGACTCTTCTGAAGGGTCATGTCAGCATTTCTGTGATCGCCCTGCCAGCCATTGTTTATGTAAAACCTCAGCCGTGCGGTAGAAACGGGCTGAGCCTGGGTTTGGAGCCTCACGTGTGGGGTGCCGTGTGGCCTTGGGCATGGCCTAGCCTGGTGCCCAACTGCTCCCGTAGGAGGCGCCTCCCCTTAGGGGAGCTGTGCAGCATGGTGAGGGGCTTGCGGACCCACAGCTACATGGCTACGTACCCGGGAGGCGTACGTACTATGTCCTGGACGGGACCGAAGGTACTTCACAGCCCTAACCTTGCTACTCATACTGTGTGTCAAAAACTATCAGTAAAGCGTCTGAGATCAGATGCAGTGAAATTGAAGTCGACTGTATTGTGACATACGATGTCTGTTGCATTGTCATTTCATGTTAGATGACAAAGGAGAGAAGACTCTCTGTGGATGAGAAGTACTGCCCTGTGAGTGGCACCCACACACACACATGCACAGGTGCACACACATGCTCTCACAGTGCACACTCAAGCACATGTGCACGTGCACACATGCTCACCCATGCACACGTGCACACTCACACATGCGTACACACGTGTGCACACATACGTACATGCTTACACACATACACCTCCTTTCCCCTGAATGACTCAGAGGTTCAGTTCAGACTCTGTCCCACGTGCCCTGTACAGACAGGGCCATCTGTGTCCCATCACCACGGTCACTGGCGGTGACCCTGCATCACCACTGCGGCGGTCGGACCCGTGGCTCCTGCAGTCGGCACAGGACTTTGCTCCGCATCCCCACATGCACCTGCGTGCTTTTTCACTCCCAGTGTTTCCTGCCTTCTTTAGTGGCATGTAGGGGAGGGCAGGGCTTCCGTTTTTCATCTGTTCCTTGCCCAGTCCCTTATTCATACTGCTGTGGACTCGTGTTATCGCCATCTTAGTGCATTGCAGTCTGTTCCTCTTATTAGTTATTTGGGTACTGAAAGTGCCCCAGACTTGGCAAGTGGGCGCTCCTTCAGGCTTTTCTGTGTTTCCGTGATGTGTCCGCTGATTTGGAGTCCTTGGGCACAGGTCTGTGTTCTTAAGGCCCCTGTTCCCAACCCCCACCCCACCCCCACCCCGTTACCTCCTCCTGGAGCCGCAGCTCTTGGGTAGAAGTGACCACAGGCCCCGAGGCTCGTGCTTGCTGTGCTTGTAGCTGCGGAGCTGGCCTTGCCCCTTGCCTGCTCCAGCCCTTCCCCTACTACGTTCCCTCTTCCCGTCTTAGTTTGTCTCTAAAGCTGGAGTCCCCTCTGCAGCCTGCTGTCGGCTAAGGCTCTGCTTGCCTCCGGCCGGCAGCACAACCAGCAGGGCCTGCTGTGTTCGCTGGCAGTGCTGTTTGGTTCTGTGTTGCCAGGACAGGCTTTTGCGGTTGGGTCGGGCCCCACGCTCCGTCTTTATCCCTGTCCTGGGTCGGTATTGGTTGTGCAGGTCACTGGCCCTTTGGAAAAGGTGATGAAGACCATATTCCCCATCTCTAGCTCACAGAGACCTCCTGATTCGGGAGCTTTCGGCTCCTGCCCTGGTTGAGTCTTTGGCCTTCCGTTCATAGCCCAGCTGCGGTGTTCCCGTCCCCCACGCAGCAGGTGCTGACTGCACCCGGGGTGCTCCTGAGGGTCCACCCGGCAAGCAGCCATGAGGAAAGCAGACACGCAGTGGGGGTAGAGGCTGACCTCTCCCAGCCACCCTTCCTCACCTAGTCCTCTGGGACAGGCCCCGTCCATTCTGCTGCCACATACCACACACTGGGCACTGCTGACAGTTGGGGACTGTCAGAACAGAAGGGTCCCGTCTGTGGGACCCAGAGTTTGCATGCTGGTGGGGCAGAGGCACAGGCTGGATGGTGTGTCCACTGGAGGTGCCACCACAGGGTTACTGAGGCAGGGTCCAGGAGAGGCTATCTGGTAAGATGATGCTGGCCTGTCCAGGATGTGAGGAGACACGAGGGGCAGAGGAGCCGGGCCCTGTGGCTTCGCTGCTCGTGCTGAAGACTGGCTTCTCCTTGCTGAGGTGGGAAGCCTGGGCAGGGAAGCCTCCAGGGCTGACCCTGTAAGGAAGCGCTCCCCACTGCCTGGGAGGAAGGTTCGGAGGCCCTGGACTCTTCCTATGTGCCTGACACCAAATTCTAGCTTCATATGGCAGAAGTGGTGAGAGGGATTGCAGAAGGGGCAGCCAGTGTTGGCATTACCTGGAGGGTCCGTGAGGAGCGGGAGCTGGCCAGTGCCGGCGGACGATAGGCCTTTCATCCAGGCTTCTGGATGCTGCGGCACAGAGCCATTGGGAGGGGCTGGGGGAAGGCCTCTGCGACCCTCCCCCCCAGCTCTCGACCTGGCCAGCTGCCCCTGTCCCTGTTTATTCACTTTGCAGCACCCCTCTGAAGCTAACCTGTGTGTGTGTTTCTCCTTCCCCAACTGGAACGGGTCTGTGACGTTCCCGAGATGGACCACAGCGGCCTCTGTCATGCGTTGTCTGTTGCTCATAGGCTCTGACGGTGGAGACACTGCTGGGGTTGGCTTGGCCTGAGCCCCGAGTGCTAGCTGAGGCCAGGTGCTCACTGATCTTGCCTGACCTCGGCCCATGCAGAATGGCTGACCTCTTCTACTCTGGAGGACGGTGGAACTGACAGGACCCCCAACCCTGTGTGTGTGTGTGTGTGTGTGTGTGTGTGTGTGTGTGTGTGTGTGTGTGTGTGTGTGTGTGTGTGTGTGTGTGTGTGTGTGTGTGTGTGTGTGTGTGTGTGTGCACGTGCCTCAAAAGCCTGGTTCTGGGCCGGCCAGGTGGCTCAGTTAGTTAGAGCATGAGCTCTGAGCAACAGGGTTGCTGGTTCGACTCCCGCATGGGATGGTGGGCTGCACATGCCCCCCACCCCCCACCCCAAATTAGCCAAACTAGATTGAAAGCGGCGCCTGGACTTGGAGCTGAGCTGTGCCCTCCACAACTAAGATTGAAGGACAACTTAACTTGGAGCTGATGGGTCCTGGAAAAACACAATGTTCCCCTTCCCCAATTCCCCAACACTGTTCCCTTTTCCAATTCCCCAATAAAATCTTAAAAAAAAAAAAAAAAAAAGCCTGGTCCTCCCAGGTATCCTGAAAGAATATCAGGGTCCCCGGGGTCCTGTGCTTGAGGGCCACACGTGGAGCCCCAGGGAACCTGGAATTGGCGAGAGGAGGCTGGGCTGTACTTGCATCCCTTTGGCCTGTGTGTGGGCAGGGAAGTCAGCTCCATTCAGGAAGGCCACTGGTGGGAGCCTTCTGGACACACTGAGGAAGGAGGCGTGGCCTTGAGGCGGCCGGTGGTCCAGGTTGACAGGGCGGGGCCCCCATGGAGCCCACTTGGTGCTGAGGGAAGCCAGCAGGGAGGCCGGGGTTCAGTAGGGACATTCTGAGGGCACTCGGTTCTGTCTTTTGGAGGAAACCTTCCAGAAGTGATACAGCGTTTCGGGAGTTTGTCGCACACTCTGTGGGGCAGGGCACTTGCTGACCCCTACTCCCTGTCCTCCGTGGGCTCAGCGGCTGCCGCGACACCTGCAGACATACGGCTAAGAGTGCTGTGATTCTGTTCACTTTCCACTGAGACTCTGACCTTCCCAAAGGCAAGAATTTTGTCTTAAAACAGTTGCAGAGGCTTGTACAATTCACGCCTCCACATAGCAGAACAAATGTTAATGATGGGGGATTTCGTGGAATTTTCTTCATGATCCGTTTTGGTGACTTTTGGCAGGTCATTGGGCATTTGGGATCCTTGCGGGGGGGCGGGGGGCGTTATGTCAGCAGCAGGATGCCTGCAGACAGTTTATGGTGTCCCTGTCACTGCCAGGGGAGCTGTGCAGGCACATGCCTGCACATTCTCGTTACAGTGCCATCTCCAAAGCACAGCGAGTGTGGACGCTGCCGCGGTGGTCCCAGTGCCATCCCACCTGGGGGCGCCAGCTCTCCACCTACAGCGAATCACCTGTGCTTCTGACTCACACGTGACCCCATTCGGAAAAGTCACGCTGCGAAGGCCCAGGCCGCCAGTGGGGAACAGAGCCTCACAGCTGTTTCTCTTCAGCAGGCAGTCCCAGTGAAGGGGGAGACGAAGCAGGACCGCTGCCTGAAAACTGAGCTGCTGCGAGAGGAAGGTAAGGGCTCTGGCCACTCCGGGCTGCAAGTGACCAGAGGACCTGCCACTCGGCCTCGCGTCTTCTCACCTGCCCCAGCTCCCGCTTCTCTGCTTTTTCAAAACTGGGTTTAGTCTGTAGTTTCTCATCTCCCCTTCCTAGACAGACACACAGGCACACACACAAGATGGCGAGAAAGAAAAAGCTTCTCCAAGAGGGAAAAGCAGGCACTTCAGGTGCACCCAGCAAACTAAAAGTGACACACAGGTCACACGGATGTCAATGGCCGCTTCATTCACAGCACTGAGAGCTGAAACCACTCAGGTGTGCCTCACCCGCTCAGACTGGCATGCAGGTGGCGGGCGGAGATCTGTGGGCAGAGGACAGCGTGGCCCGTGGTACTTGTGAACGGAGCTACAGCCACAGGCCCAGTTGTGTGACATCCTGGACAACGGGAAACTGGACCATGGGAACATGCCCTCCCAACGCCCACAAGGCCTTTTCTTGGGCAGTTGGTTCTGACTGACGCCAGGTACCGTCTTCCCCACACTGGCCCTGGCCGAGGCCTGGTCCCTCCTTCCCGCCGGCTGCATTCCTACCAGCCTCTACCTCCTGCCAGTGTTTATGGTTACTCACCCTTCAGTGGGTGCGAAGTGGCACCTCGTATTCAGTTTCATCTCCCTGGTGGCTAGTGACATTGAGCATCTTTTCGTCCTTATTGGCCGTGTGTGTGTCTTCTTTGGAGAGATGTCAATTCAGATCCTTTGCCTGTCTTTAAAATTGATTATTGATTTTTGTTGTTGAATTGTCAGAGTTCTTTATATATTAGAGATACAAGATTCTTACCAGATACGTGATTTGCAAATATTTCCTTTCATCCTGTGGCTTGTCTTTTCACTTTCTTGATGGTGTTCTGTGAAGCACAAAAGTTTTTAATTTTGATGAAGTGCAGTTTATCTGATTTTTCTTAGGTTCTTGTGCATTTGGTGTAATAGCTCAGAAACTCTTGCTTATAGAAACTCACAAAGATTTATGCCTGTGCTTTCTTCTTAGAGTTTTATACTCTTACCTCTTACAGTTAGGTCTTTGATCCATTTTGAGTTAATTTTTATATATGGAGTACGGTGGAGTCCAGCTTGATTCTTCTGCAAGTGGATCCCCAGTTCTCTCAGCACCGTTGGTTGAAAAGACCATTCTCTTCTCATTGAACTGTCCTTGCACCGTTGAAGGTCAGTTGTCTGAGTGCGAGGATCTGGCTGGGACTTTTCAGTTCCGTTCCACAGGTGACGTGTCGTCTTTCTTTGTGCTGGACCCGCACTCTCTTCTGACTGCTGCTTTGCAGTGGGGGACGTTTGCAACCTCCCGCTTTAGTTTCTGTTCAATCTTGCCCAGACTGGGTCCCTTGACTTCCCATGTGAGTTTCAGGATCAGCTTCTCAGTTTCTGCAAGTGAGCCAGCTGGAATTTTCAGGAGGACTGTTGAATCTGGAGATCAGTTTGGGGGTGTTGCCATCTGAACAGAGCAGTGTCTTACAGTCTGTGAACATGGGGTGCTTTCTGTTTGTTTACGTCTTTAATTTCTCTCTATAATTGTCAGTGCACGAGTTTTCGACTTTTTTTTGTTAAATGTATTCCTAAGTATAACATTTTTGATGCTATTTTAAACGGAATTATTTTCTTTCATTTTGCTCATTGAAACTGTATAGAAATACAGTTTGTTTTTGTTTGTTGATCTCATATCTTGCAACCTTGCTGAACTTGCTTTTAATAGCTCTTTGGACTTCCTTAGAAATTTCTACATACTATAAGGTCATGTCATCTACAAGTACTTAACCCTCTGTCGGGCCCAACTGATTTCACAGATTCATTGCACACAAAGATGCTGCTATGAAATAAGTCTTTACTGTACTAAGTCACAAACACGACTGGTGATAGGTTACGGTAGCGAGGGAAGATACAGAAGCGATGAGTCACAATACTTAACACATTGTGGACCGGTGACGCAGATTTGTGTCTATACATTACAGCTGTGCAAGACTGATGACGCAAATCTGCGTTTTAACCACGTGCTTGGTTTCCACGCACTATACACTTAACTATGCAACACATGGAGCCTTTCTTCGAATGGTCCTGCTGACGAATGTTTATAGAAACGTGACCTCACTCCGAGTTAATGATCTGTGATAAATATAGAGAACAAACAGCTCTGTATTTTCCTCTTGCTCTGCTCTGCATTTAGTCAGCATTCAGATTTCAATCACTTTACACTCATGACGGAAAGACGTAGTTCTTACAGGAAAAAATATCTTACAGAAGATGAAATTTCAGTGGAATTGTTGGCGGACACATTATCTGATGTTCCTGAGAACGCTGATAGTGACGGTGAAAATGACAGTGACTCTTCTGTTGTTGGAAATAGGCAAAACAAAATTGTGCATCCTTTACCGAGTTACAGTGACAGTGAACAAAGCGCAAACGAAAGTGATGATGATGATGACACACTAGATTTGGCGGTTTCCACAAGGGTAAAAACAGATAAAACACCAAATATAGGGCCATTTACCGGAAACCCAGGGGTGAAACAAATTCCTTCTGACACGACGAATGTATCGCAAGTAACAGGACTCTTTCTTGGAGACAGATTCTTTGATATGTTGTGTGAGGAAACGAATCTATATTGCTCACAAAATCAGGAAAAGTATGTTACTGGTTCTAAGGGGTTGAAATGGTCAGATGTCACTGTAGCAGAAATGAAAAATGTTTTTTCAATAATTATTCTAATGGGGCAAATCAGGAAAGATAAACTAAAGGATTATTGGTCTATGGATCCATTTTTAGATACTCCTATTTTCAGGAAACTTATGAGCCATAATAGATTCGAACAAATTTGGTGGTGGTTACATTTCAACAATGAAATTCTGCAACAATCAACTAACAGACTTTTCAAAATTCAACCCTTATTGGATTTTTTCCTTGAAAGATTTCAGACTATTTATAAGCCAAATCAACAACTTTCCTTAGATGAAGCAATGATTCCTTGGAGGG
>NW_017731353.1:9643489-9737299 GCF_001890085.2 Hipposideros armiger
CCCGGGAACATGCATTTAAACAATTTAAATGCCCCATCTTCAATGTGTTAAGTTAACTGTTCGATATTTGAAAATTTGTATGCAATGAATCTGTGAGATCAGTTGCACCCGATGGAGGGTTAATGTCCGTTTGTCTGAAATCTACTCAGTTTAATGTGTATGTAGTCACTTGAGCTTTCTTTTGTTTAGGACTTGTATGGTATATTTTTTTCTCATATTTTTACATTTAACCTGTGTTTTAAAACACATTTAAAGTGGTTTCTTATAGACACCGTACAATTGGGCCTCACTCTCTTATCCAGCTTGACAGTCTCTGCTTTCTTATTGGAGTGTTTAGGTCATAGATTTGTTTTGTTTTAATTGGACCATGTTGTCCTTTTTTCCTTTGTTTCTTCGTCCCTCTGTTATTACATTCCTTTGAGCTGAATAATTTTTATGATTCTTTTCCTTATCATCTGCACTATTGGCTTACTAGCTTTACCCCTTTCTTTATCTTCATTGTTTGCTGTTGGGCTTGCAGTATTCACCTTAAGTCAGTCTACCTTAAAAATTGTTATGCAACTCTGTGTGTAATGCATTACTTTAAACATAATTAACTCCATTTCTTCCTCTTGTCCTTTGCCACTACTATTCCAGATTTTACTTCCGCAAGCGTTATAAACCACAATATACATTGTTACTGTGTTTATTACTTCAAGCATTCAGTTTTCTTTTAACAAAAATTTTTAGTGAGAAAGTAAATTCTTATATTTCCTTACATGTTTATCATTTCTGGTACTTTTGGTGTTTTTTTTTAAGATTTTATTGGGGCCTCGGGGAAGGGGAACAGACAAGTTGCTGTCCTTTTGTTCTTCAGTCTAGCTGTGGAGGACGTAGCCTCACTGGCCCATGTTGGTATTATCATTGCACTCTTCCCAAGTGAGGCAGATTGGCTCACACGGGCTGCCGGCCACTCATGCTGCCTGCCAGCCACACACGGTAGCTTATGGCAGCCCACTGCAGCAGGGGCTGCAGCCTACGCTGTCGCCAGTGACTCACAGCAGCCCAGCTCCAAGTCGAGCTGTTGTTCACCATCTTAGCTGTAGAGGGCGCAGCGTCACTGGCCCTCATGTAGGATCCGAACCGGGGCCCTGCTGCTCAGAGCTGGCATCTCAAACCAACTCTTAACCAATGCTCCACTCGGCTGGCCCTCTTTTCTGGTACTCTTAATTCCTTTTTGTAGAGGAGTTTCCATGTGGTATCATTTTCCTACCACTTGAAGAACTGTATTTAACATTGTTTGATGTGGTTTTCTGCTGGTGACTAATTTTTTCAGCTTCTGTTTGTCTGAAAATATTGTTTGAAGGATGTTGTGTTGGGTATAGAATTCTAGGAGAACAGTTTTTCCTCCAGCAGTTCAAAGACATTGCATGGCTTCCTGGTTTGCTTAGTGTTTAACCAGAAATGTGGAATCATTCTTAACTGTTTTGTCTGCATGTGTTGTCTCCTTTTATCTGATTGCCTTAAGACTTTATCACTGATTTTCAGCAGTTTGATTATGTTGTGCTTTGGTCTGTTTGTGCTTATCTTGCTTGGAGTTCAGTAAGCTGCTTTTGTTCACTGATTTTATCATTTTCATCAAATTTGGTAAATATTTGGCAAAAAATATTTTCCAGCCATTGTATTTTCAGATGTACATTTTTTTTACTTCCTCCTATTGTGGACACTGCAAAGTTGGAGTAAGTTAGACTGTTTTCAAATAATCCCACAGTTCAGATAGTCTTGATTCACTTCTCAGCCTTTCTTCTCTTTGTGCTTAATTTTGCATCGAGTCTGTGATGTGTCTTCAGGTTCCTTGATCTTTTCTGTTGTGTCTGGTCTGATGTGAGTGTTGTCTCACGATAACTCCTTGCAGATTCTGTTTTCATGTTTACAGCTTCCACTTGGGTGGACGCGTGTAGTGCGGGTATCTTTAGACCTCATGCGTCTCTATGTTCATAGTTTCTTTTCAGTATTTGCAGTGCTATAATAGCTATTTTTAACATGCACACCAGCTGGCTCCAGCGTTTCTGTCACTCATGAGTGTTTCATTGACTCTTCATTATGGATTCTCCTGATTTCTTCATCTCGTAATATCTGAATAGTATAGTTGGTGGATTGGATATGATGTTGGATTTGGTTATCTTTCCCTCCCCCCCCCCAAATAAATTGTTGGGCTTTTCTAGGATACTTGATAAATTAACTTTCAGACAAGTTTGGCCTCTTCTCAGCTTGTTTATAAACATGTTTAGCACTGAAACGGAGCAACCTCCAATCAGAGGTTGGTTTGTTATTGTTATGAAGGAATTTTACTCAGGTAGCAGGTGGAGTTCAGCCCCAGTATTGAGTTGTCGGAAAAGTCATGACGTATTTTTTCTATGTTTTTCATTGCAAAAATGCATCATGACTTTTCCGATAACTCAAAACTAAGATATTAGCCATTTGGGATCTCGACTGAATGCCCGTCACTGAGAACCCTTCTTTCACCTGATCAGACTCCTGTTGCTTGACTCACGTGTGTGACTGAGTATTGAGTCTTTGGTGTGTAAACAAGCAGAATCTCTCTATTTATTTAGTTTTTCTCAGCCACATGTTTTATTTTTCAGTGTACAGTTCTTGCACCCCCGATTATTTCATACTTTCTTAGACTATTATAAATGGTGTTTAAAATTTTATTTTCTAATTGTTTATTGCTAGTATACAGATTTGCAGTTTATCTTTTGTAGTTGAACTTTATTTTGAGATAATTATAGGTTCACATGCAGTTATAAAACTAATGAATAGAGATCTCACGTGTCCTTCACCCAGTTTCCACAGGTGTCAACATCTTGCTGACCTGTAGCACAGTCTCACAACCAGGAGCTTGACATTGATAGAATCGTACTCGTCTGCCCCAGTCTTCCTAGTGCTCATTTGTGTGTCCATTTCTCTCTGCATTTTTATCACATGTGTAGATTCATATATTCCACCACTGTCAAGACTCAGAGCACTTCCATTACACGGCCCCCCCGTTAACCCTCTGGCCACACCTCCATCCCTCACTTCCATCACACGGCCCCACGTTACCCTTGTTGTCGGGAGCCTGTGCTACTCTGTTTTCCTGATTTCCGTCCGAATAAGGCTGTGGCCTTCCTTGGTGTGCTGAGGACACCGATGGGACATCATTGAGTTTATAGATTTAATTTGACATGACTTGACATCTTGGTATTTTTGTCATCCATTGAAGATCATGAAATGTTTTGGTTTTTTTGGTTTTTTTTTTCTTTAGCTCAGCTATCCTGCCACCTGTTGGCAGCTCAGCGGCAGCTCAGCTCGGGCCAGGACTCGAACTGCTGTTGCTCAGAGCTCGCACTCTTGAGTGAGCTCTTAACCAACTGAACCACTCGGCCGGTGAAGATCATGACATGTTTAATTCCATTTTCTTCTCCACGGAGGCTTTGGTTAATCTTGGTTAAAATTCTGTACCCCTTACCGTTTCTCCTGTTTTTGTGAACATTGTCTTCTTTTTCCCACCTGTACATTCTAGTTCATGCTGGTGTAGAAAAAAGCTGTGGGTTTTCTCTCTTGATTTCGAGCTCAGCTGTGTTGCTCCTGTGTTTTCGCTGCTAATTGAGTCAGCCTTTAAAAGTGAGATGCTGAGGACGTGGGTTCTGTCCCTTCG
Source organism: Hipposideros armiger (assembly GCF_001890085.2). NCBI lineage: Eukaryota > Metazoa > Chordata > Mammalia > Chiroptera > Hipposideridae > Hipposideros > Hipposideros armiger. The sequence continues at coordinate 9,647,169 of NW_017731353.1, forward strand.
TTTCCAGTCCTTGATCCTCATTCCTTCCTGTTCCTTCCGGGCGGCCACCCCTGTGTTAGCACTCGTGGTGTTAGCGGGTGTCCTCAGGTTGTTTCTGACTGTACATGGGACTCATTTAATGTGTCTGAATAAGCATGTTTGCTGCACTGGGAGCTTTGTCACCTTCCCTAAGCTAAGCAAGTGCCCACCTGTTGTGTTGAGCTGGGCTTTTCAAAATTCATCGTTGTGTGTTCATTCGGAAAGTACTTACTGTGTCATGTGCCAAGGTCTGTGTATGTGCTCAGGGTATAGCAGGGGACAGACAGATAAAACCCTGCCCTCATCTACCTTCTCTCTAGGGGCCTGGGGACAAGGAACACAATACCTGGCGAAGCGTGGTAGGTGAGACCCTGTAGAGAGTTGGGGCCGGGGACCGTGAGTGGTGGAGCCTTGAGTGTGATCTGCACCCTGTGTTGGAATCCTTCCTGTGAGCTTCAGTCAGTGAGGTCACACGTGCTTGTGGGTCTCCTGATGGGAAGTGCAGTTATTGTGACCTCCCCTCACCACTGACAGGTCTGCCGGAGTGTTACAGGACACTGAGCCCTCTTGGAGAGCACGCTTGGGGGCTAGGACGTCAGAGTGGGGCTCCGGCTGTTAACAGGAGCGTAAGGCCCTTTCTGGGTTTAGGACCCGTTTTCTCTACTGCTGTTGTGAAGCTGCTTCGTAAGCCTCATGTCCCACCTTGGTCGTGCCCAGGCCTGCGCCTCAGCCTGCACCGTGGTTTGTCTTGTGCCCCTAACCTCAGACGGTGTCCCTGGGCAGGACTGCGGGGTGACAGGCAGCCCACGGCTTGAGCTCAGGGCAGACTCCCCTTTTCTGACCTGGTCTTCTGCAGATTTCACCAACTGACTAAATTTAGGCTCTAAGATAACGGTTTATACTCAGTCCGTCTGAACATACATGTTTGTACATGAATTAAGCAAGTTTTCCTCAGTTCCATGTGAAATCGTAGCTATTGCGTTGGCGGTGTCGTGCAGTGTGAGCGTAGCCACTGACATCTTCTCCTCTGTCCGCAGAGACCTCTATGGCCGCCGATGAAGGCCCTGCCGAGAAGCTGGCAGGAGAGGCTCCCGTGGCCGCAGACGGTGAAGCCAACGGGCCCTGTGAGAGGAGCGATGCCAGCAGGCACCTAAACACAGCAGAGCACACTCAGGAAAATGCTCATGGCAGCCCCCCGGAAGGTACCAATAGACTCACCCGGATTGCAGAGAACGGGATTTCAGAAAGAGACACTGACGCGGGGAAGCAAAACCACGTCCGCGCCGACGGCCTCACTCAGACTGCTGTCGTCGGGAGCAACGGGCTCTCACTGAGTAAAGCAGCCCCGCAGGAGCTGCCCTCGCGGGGCCCCAGTGCTGCGGCGCCCGCTCTGCCTGGTCATGCCGCGAAAACCCTGCCCGCAGCGGCCGGCAGAGGGAGGACTCCTGGTGCTTTTGCTCAGACGCCAGCCGCAGTGCCAGCCAAGCCCGGGGAAGGGAGTAGAGACGCAGAGGACAAGAAGCCCCCGGCTGCGGGCGCCGACGTCAAGGTCCACAGGGCACGGAAGACCATGCCGAAGCCCACCCTGGGCCTGGTAATGTGCCCATCAGGCGGGCTGCTGGCGTGGCGCTCTTGCTGTTCCCTTTGTCCCCTTTTTCGGTGTAGTGATGGCAGACGGACGCCTGCACAGAGAAGAAGGGCCAGGGGATAGCGACGGTCACCCGACCGGCGGTGGCCTGGGGCTGTGCAGGGTTAGGACACGAGCAGCACAGCCAGGGACCCTGTGGGTTCACTCCTCAGGCTTTGTCCCCATAGCTGCCCCTGCCTGACGGAGACCCCTCCTTCCCTGCTTTGTGCCTGGGGCTTTCCTGCCAGCTTCGCATCCACCGTCTCATTGGAAATGAGTAACAGGAAGTGGGTCCGGTCCAGTCACAGAAGGGAGGGGCAAGGGACCGCACTGGAGATACACCCAGGCCTCTGTCCTTGTACCCAGCCACCGGCTCAGGGCTTTGCTGCCAGCAGCTCATCCGTCTGTCTGTCCGTAGTTGCGTTTGCTTTCCCAGGTCTGCGTTGTCTCCTAGTGGTGCAAACTCCAGGTTTGTGGTCATGCCCTCGTGGGAGTGCTCGGGCCAGCTTTGCTGCTGAGCATCCTGACTACGGCTGATAGTCCGTCGTCATGGGCCGACGGGCTTTCCTCTTCGCTGCCCTCCCATGGGCCCTGTGGATCTGACTGTGGGTCTGGGAACACGCGTGGACGGCCTGCTCCTCGTGTCTAGCTTCCTCATTTGCTCTGATGTTCTCGCTGGTCATTCCACATGTCAATATTTTTTTTTATTGGGGAACAGCCATGGTCATTGGTTACACATTCCTTTCATGCTACAGTGGCATTGTTGAATCTTAGGGAGTGGCCCATGTGGGGATCAAACCGGAAACCTTGGTGTTATCAGCACTGTGCTCCAACCACCTGAGCTAACTGGCCGTCCCCACATGTTGATATTCTTAGTTTTGACAACCGTTTTTTTCATACCCAGTGTCCCCGACTAGTCCTTTCAGTTAAGGAAGGCTACGTTCTTTTTTTTTTTTTTTTTTTTTAGCTGAGCCATCCTGCTACCTGTTGGCAGCTCAGGGGCTGCTCAGCTCGGGCTGGGACTCGAACCACTGTTGCTCAGAGCTCAAACTCTTGAGCGAGCTCTTAACCAACTGAGCCACCCTAGGAAGCCTGCGTTCTTAGTTGTACCTTCTCCTGTCCTCCCAAAGACATGAGTTATGGTTCTTTCATTGTCTCTGGCACCTCGTGTTGGGGTGACTCCCAGGAGCGTGCCTTTTCTCTGTGACTTTGCCGTGCTTGGGGGAGGCAGGACTGTGCTGTGCTGTGCTGTGCAGTGCATGAAGGGAGCAGTGTCCACTTCCTGTCTTCAGACACTGAGACACCGCTTGGTGTGTTTGAGGAAGACTGAAGCTCTTCACAGAGCTGCCGAGCCGTGTTCAGGCAGAGCCCCTTGTGCCGAGGGCGGGCTGCTCGTGGGCGTTATGGAAGGGGCTGTCCTTGGAGGAGGAAGTGGACTGTCACAGGGCCCTCCAGGGTGGGCCGTGTCCACAGCGCCACAGCCCCGAGCAGGAGAAACGCAGTCCTGACAGGCCCACAGGGCTGGAGAGTTCGGGCTGAGCAGGTCCCCTGGGGAGGCCCTGAGAAACTAACTGCATGGGCTGAACCCAGGCTGGACCCCGGAGGCTCCCTGGCCTTGCCTCCAGAGATGAGGACGCGTTGTTTTTAAATTGTGGTAAAACACACGTGACACAAAACATACTCTCAGCCACATTCAGGTGTCAGCTCAGTGGCACTAGGCGCAGTCACAGTCAGCTCAATGGTACTAGGTGCAGTCACAGTGTTGTGTGGCCAACACCTCCATCATCTCTCCAGGACTTTCTCGTCTCCCCAAACTGACCCTCTGTCCCCATTAAACACTCACTCCCACCCACTCCCCCAGCCCCGGCCCCCACCAGCTACTTCCTGTCTCTGTTGATCTGACTCCTCTGGGGACCTCCTGTGAGGGGGTGGCGGGGGTCCTACAGGATCCGTCCTTCTGTGACTGGCCCATTTCACTGAGCACAGTGTCCCCAGGGTCCATCCACGTGGTAGCTGGTGTCAGGACCTCCTTCCTTTTCAGGGCTGAGTGACACTCCACTGTGTGGAGGGACCCCGTTTGGTTTATCCAGTCCTCTGTCAGTGGACACTGGGGTGCTCCCACCCCTTGGCTGCTGTGGTTGTGGGGTGCAAATCTTCTGAGACCTGGGTAGGTACCTACCCAGGAAAGGGATTGCTGGGTCACAAGGTAGTTCTGTGTTTAGCTTTTTGAGGAGGCTGCATACAGTTTTCCACAGCAACTGCTCCATTTCACTTTGCCACCAGGAGTGCACAAGGGGGCTCTCTCTTCTCCACATCCTCGCCAACACTTGTTTTTGTTTTGTTTAAATTGAGGTATAATTGACAATTTTCTGGATGGTTTTTGTTTTTGTTTTTTCTTATAGTGGCCATTATAATGGGTGTGAGGTGGTATCTCACTGGTTTTGATTTGCATTTCCCTGATGACTAGTAATATCGAGCATATTTTCATGTGCTGGTTGGCCATTTGTGTGTCTTCTTTGGAGAAACGTCTCTTCAGATGCTCTGCCCGTTTTTTTGTTTTTTTTTTTAATGATTTTACTGGGGAATTGGGGAAGGGGAACAGCCAAATTGTTGTTCTTCAATCTTAGTTGTGGAGGGGGCAGCTAGCTCAGCTCCAAGTCTAATCGCCATGCGGCCACTTGTTGTCACCTTATGGCCACTCAGCTCAAGGAGCTGTGTTCAATCTTAGTTGCAGGTAGACATAGCCACCATCCCATGTGGGAGTCAAACTGGCAACCTTGTTGTCAGGAGCACGTACTCTCACCAGCTGAGCCATCCTGCCACCTGTTGGCAGCTCAGCGGCACATCAGCTCAGGCACAGCTCACTCATCCATGTGGGAGTTGAACCGGTGACCCTGTTGCTCAGAGCTCACGCTCTTAACCCTCCATCAGGCGCAACTGATATCACAGATTCATTGCACACAAAGATGCCACTATGAAATATGTCTTTACTCTACTAAGTCACAAACATGACTGGCGATAGGTTACGGTAGAGGGGGAAGATACAGAAGCGATGAGTCACGATACTTAACTATTAGATACTTGAAAATTTGTGTGCAATGAATCTGTGAGATCAGTTGCACCCAATGGCGGGTTAACCAACTGAACCACTAGGCTGGCCCAGCTTTGCCCGTTTTTTTAGTTGGGTTGTTTTGTTGTTGAGTCGTAGAATTCTTTGTATGTTCTGGATATTAGTTCCTTAGCAGATATATGACTTGGAAATACTTTCTCCCATTCCTTTTGTTGTCTTTTTACTGTATTGTTTGTGTCCTTTGATGCAGAGAAGTTTTTAATTTTGAAAAGTTCAATTTATTTATTTTTTGTGGCCTGTGCTTTGGCTCTCATACCCAAGAGTTCATCGTCAAGTATGATGTCATGAAGCTTTCCCCATTTCCTTGTAAGAGTTTTCTAGTTTTAGGTCTTTGATTCAGCCTGAGTTAGTTTTTGTATCTAGTGAGGGTCCAACTCCACCCTTCTGTGTGTGGGTGTGCAGCTTCTGCAGCCCTGTTTGTTGAAAGATGCTGCTTTCTTGACTATTTATTGCACTGACTGCATGACTGAGGACATTTGGTTGAATTGAATAGGGTTTGGGATCAAACTGTCTCAAGACTGTAGTGTCTTTAGGGGTTGGTGGTTCAGAGACCACTGGGCTGAAGGCTGGGCCGGGCTGGGCATCAGCATTGCAGGTACCGGAGTCCTTGAAGGCTGGGGATGAAGGCAGAGTTAGGAGATAGGCCCAGCTGTGATCAGGGGAGTTGTCACAGTGTCGTGTGGTACATGCACCGTGGGGCTGTTGCATGGGGCAGCCGGCTGCGGTAAACCAGCTGGCAGGCACCTTAGGAGAGCTTACGGTGCTGCCCTGGGGTGTTTTTAACTCAGAATAGTTTATTACTGAGAGCAGGGCCTGGCAGACTTTCTCTGTGCAGGGCCAGCTCGAGAACACACAGGTGTTGCCACAAGTGGTCACTGTTCTCCGCTGCTCGAGCGTAAACACGTCCTTCGCCCACTCACTGACTGGTGTCCCAGGGGCCAGGCACAGCGCCGTCCTCTCTCAGTAACAACTGGGACGACGGGCACTTGTGGGGCCAGGAGCTGCGTTTTGGACATGCTTGCCCGTGACCATCTGCTCGTCGTAATCATAGTTGTTCCTTGTCTTTGTTGTGAAGCACGCAGCCGGCAAGGACCCCAGAGACGCTCGGGAAGCTCGAGACCAAGAGGAGCCCAAAGAGGAGATGAGCAAAACCATTTCTGACTTTGGACGACAGCCGCTCTTACCCCCCTTCCCACCCCTTCACCAGTCGCTACCTCAAAACCAGTGCTACGTGGCCACCACAAAGTCACAGACAGGTATGAGGGACCCCATGGCTGTGTGTGCCCTCAGAGTGTGTATGACAGAGCCACACCTGCCGAGCGAGAGTCTCGTGTGACGGGGGAGCGTGTGCTTGGGGTTAGTGATGGGCAAGAATCGCATGTGACAGGCGTGCATGTGCTTGGGTCATGATGGCTGGAGTCGCAGGCCCTGGGCTTCCCCGTGGCCTGTACAGGGCCATCGGACCTCCGCTCTAAAGCTACTCAGGTTGGTGGCGCGCCTTCTCAGCTGGTTTTCACCCCCAGGATTAAGGCGGGTTTCTTTTTTAAGATTTTATTGGGGAATTGGGGGAGGGGAACAGCATTGGGGGACTGAGGGAGGGGAACAGCATTGGGGGAAGGGGAACAGACAAGTTGCTGTCCTTTTGTTCTTCAGTTTAGTTGAAAAGGATGTCGCTTCACTGGCCCATGTTGGTATTATCATTAAGCTCTTCCCGGGTGAGGCAGATCTGTTGCTGTCCATTGGACATCACTCACACTGCTGCCGGCCACTCACAGTAGCTCTTGGCAGCAGGGGCTGCAGCCTACGCTTTCGCCGGCGACTCACAGCAGACCAGCTCCAGGTCAAGCTGTTGTTCACCATCTTAGCTGTAGAGGGCGCAGCGTCACTGGCCCTCATGTGGGATCCGAACCAGGGCCCTGCTGCTCAGATCTGGTGCTTCCAAGCCAGCTCTTACCAACTGAGCCACTCGGCCGGCCCAAAGGTGGTTTTCTTTACTGAACCTACAGTGCCATGGTCCAGCAGGGGAGGAGACTGGGTTTGGAACTGGCCCCGTTTATGTGGTGGGGAGGCTGGCGGGTTGAGGGTGTGGGGACGGAGGACAGCGTCTCCTCCTAGTTCCGTTGTCCACCTCTTTCCCCGAAGCGCCTCCCACTGTCCTAAGCTTCTGTTCACAGAAGTTGGGGTCCTGACATTTGGTTTTTGTTGGAGCCTTTTGCGGGATGTTTGGGTGGGTGTGCCTTGAGCACAAAGCACGGGCTCAGCTTGGCACTGAGAGTGCTGGGCTGTCTGGGTGGACGGTTGGTTGGCGCCATCTTCCTCTGGGCTTTGGGTACTCCATACTCAGAAGTATTCTCAGACCCCAGAACGGTGAGAAGCTGTGCAGGGAATGTCTCCATGCTGTCCTCACCTGACTGTGCACGGGTGTGTATTCTCCTCACCTGGAGCCATTCGTTTCTGAAGCGTGAGGAAGCCGCGAGCATCAGTGGCCCTTAACCTCTCAGTATCTCACTGCTGCTCCTTCGACACAAGGACACCACCTTAGCAGGCTGCAGCGGCACCACAGTTGGGGCCCCCGCTCCTCCCAGGCTGTTCTCAGCTCTGCCAGTCGCCCCATTAAAGCCCTCCCAGCACAGGGGAGCATTTCAGCTGCGGGCTCCAGTCAGGCCCTACAGTCACTGGGTGGTGCCTTCTCAGTGTCCTTAATCTGGAATGTTCCTCGTGTGGGTCACTGCGGTTTCCCTGGATCAGGCTCAGGCTCAGGCCGTGAAACGTCCTGAGGGGTGTGTGTCTTCACGGCATGTCTGTGGGGGTGTGTGGTGGCCGTTGGTCCTGCCTTGGCCAGGCTGGTCTGCAGGCCTCACTCATACAGCTGTTGTTTCCCGAATGGCGGTCACTGTGTGTCTTGGGAGGGCAGACTCGGAGCTCTGCACACGTCCTGCTTCTCACATCCTGCCTGGTGGTTCAGGTGGTTCAGCATCTGAGGACACCTGCCCGACTGATGGCCATGGGGTGGTGCAGGGGTAACCCTGTAGTTCCCTCTGTTTGCTAGAGGGGTTTCTACCGTAAGGAAGTGCTTCACCTTCCCATCCGTTTGTTTTCAGTACGTGGATTCTCACTTGAGTCTCTGGGCTCTACTCCCTCATATCATTGCCACATTGTCCCAGGTTTGTCCCTTCAGGCTGGCTCCTGAGCACTGTGATGTGGCCTTATGGCTTGTGAGGCCTGGTTGTCTTGTCCTCCCCGGTCAGCCCTGCAAGTGACTGCCTCCCCAGAAGGACGCCCTGTTCTGTCTGTGGAGCGTGGGAGTTAGGGAACGTCCTGCTGTTTGGCTGTTTTGACTTGTCATTATCTGTTTTAAGCAGCTAAATCTGGCACTTTTCAAAACCACAGAATTGCATCCATGTGTGTAAGGATTGGCCAGCAGTGTCAGATGTTAGTATTTCTGTTAGAGTGTTAAGATTTTTTCTATTTTAGGTTTATTATTTCATTGTCTCTTTAATCTGAGTTTTCCAAAAAGAAATACTCAGTGGGCTTAGCAGTTTCCCGCCGTTCATCCTTCTACAGCTTCTTTCTTGGTCAGCTGGAAATGGGGCTAATTAGTGTGTTAGTCTGGGACAGTGTGAAACAGTTCCAACCAGCACGTAGCCTACTGGTCTGTTACAGATGCTCCCCAGGCCCATCTGCACCTGGTGCTGTCACCCCCGGCGAGGGTGCTGAAGTCACGATTCCTGGGCCTGCAGGTGTCGCCTACACAGGTGGCACCCTCTCGGCCGCCTCGCCTCATTACAGCATTGCTCATGCACCTGTCAGCATCGTGGGGACGCAGAGTGTTCACTTGTGTGGCCCCTGTGGATACAGGCGTTTGTGACAGTGTTCATGCAGACCTGGAAGGGGACAGCCTGTCAGCTTTGTTCTGCAAACCCCACTCTTCTCTGTCCAGGGGTGTGGTTTTTCCGTGGAAGGGGTGGGACCTGCGCACGGGTCATCTCTGGGACTTAAGACTGCATGTCACTGTGGTGATGGTCCTGGACTGTCCTGTCTTTTCCAGCCCCGGCACCATAGGCAGGGCCCACATGGTTACATAGCACACACTGTCGTCCCTCGTGAAGTCACGCAGGGCCGTTCTTCATGCTGGCACACCTGCCCCTCCTTAGCTCATGTCATTGAGATGACCCCCTGCTCACTGCCATGAGCACGCTGCAGGACTGCGTGGCGGCCGTCCCCAGGTGGAGGCACACCAGCTCTGCCACACAGCCTTGGTGGCCCTTCCAGCTTTCTTTTCTTTGATTTTGTAGAACTAGAAAAAAGGTACTTTTTCAGCCTTTAGTAGAGTTTCTCTGTGTTACAACCACGGTTCTCAGGGTTTTTTTCTTTTTTTTAAAGATTTTATTGGAGAGTTGGGGGAGGGAACAGCGGTGGGGAATTGGGAACAGAGCAGTTGCTGTCTAGTTGTGGAGGACGTTGTTTCACTGGCCGATGTTGGTATTATTGCGCTCTTCCTGGGTGAGGCAGATTGGTTGCCAACCATTGGTCGGCCACTCATGGCAGCTCATGGCCGTTCTCGCCAGCTGCCGGCCACTCACGGTAGCTAACGGCAGCCCACTGCAGCCTATGCCGTCACCGGTGACTCACGGCAGCCCAGCTCCAGGTTGAGCTGTTCTTCACCTTCTTAGCTGTAGAGGGCGCAGCGTCACTGGCCCTCATGTGGGATCCGAACCGGCAGCCCTGCTGCTCAGAGCTGGCGTCCCAAGCCAACTCTTAACCAACACGCCATTCAGCTGGCCTCTCTCAGGTCTTTTTTAAAGCCTGGAATTTGTAAAAAAAATATTGTAGAGAGCAACATTCTGCAAACCAGTCTGCCTGCAGCTGCTGCATCAGGAGGGTTAGGCCCCACGCGGTCCCCTGCTCGCCTCGCAGACTTGCAGTCACTTCAGGGTCCTTGGCCCCCTTGGTTCCTGACTGCTGAGCGAGGGGCAAGGTGATGGGAAGGGTCCCCGTGGGCACTGTTGCGTGGCTGTTCCTTAGTGGGACGCGTCTAGAGACGTGTGATTCACTCATTGGGAAGATGTCCTGCCCGTGACCTTCACTGTCCCCCCACACTGCTCCTAGCTGGGCTTCTGGGGCCCTGCTTCTGATGGTGTGTCTTCTTCGGTGGCAGATCCCTACCTGCACCCACACGTGTAGTGTTTTGTTGTCAATAAAACAAACAGCCTGGTTTACGACCAGTAAGAACTTCCACCACTGTGTGTTGTGCTGATGATCTTGTAAACGGTCACCTATCTTTGAAAAACATTTGAATGGCATTTCTTTTCTTGTCCCCTTTTGACTTTTTTTTTTTTTTTAGCTTCCTTGCCTTTTGTTTTAGCAGCTGCAGTATCTCGGAAGAAAAAACGAAGAATGGGAACCTATAGCCTGGTTCCTAAGAAAAAGACCAAAGTGTTAAAACAGAGGACGGTGATTGAGATGTTTAAGAGCATAACTCACTCCACAGCAGGTTCCAAGGTAAGCGGCGCTCGCAGCGTGCTCGCGGGGGGAACATGCGCCCGCGCCAGGACCTCAGGCCCAGGAGCGCTGCGGGAGGCGGCGCGGTGTGGGCGACCTGGGCCCCTTTTTCCTTTTGGGGCCGAGGCCGCAGCGCACCTCCACCTGAGGCCCCGCCCAGGGTGCCGCAGCTGGCTGTGCTGACGCCACGTGCTGGGCTGTTCCAGGGCGAGAAGGAGCTGGGTGACAGTGCCCTTCATGTGAATGGCGAGAGCTTGGACATGGACTCGGAGGATGACGACTCGGAGGAGCTGGACGAGGACGAGGACCAGGGAGCCGAGCAGGCGGCCGCCTTCCCCCCGGAGGACAGCAGGACTTCGAAAGAGAGCGTGGCGGGGGCAGAGCCCACGCACAAGGTAGGCCTCCTACGTGGATCCGTCCCCGGGAGCCCGACTCTTCCGGGCCTGCCGGGTCCCCTTCGCTTGTGACTTGGACTTTGGTCTGTTTTCTCTTGAGTTTTAAATCGGTTTATTTTCATCAGGGAAGTGTTTGTCATGCTGCACAGCGTTCACTGAAGCAGCATCCCAGCCTCCTTAGGCTCCGCTGGATGGAGCCAGCGGTACTACCGTGACTGTGGCGGCTGCTCGTCGTGTCTTGGCCCCTTCGGTGCTGGGCCTCTGAGATGCAGGGCTGCTGGCTGCCTGCGCTCTGAACGCCTGCTGTGTCCGCATTCTGGGTGCTTCGTCCGTGGGTTCCCCGCTCCCCCCCCAGAGGACAAGCTCTGCGAGGTGGCCATGCAGTGGCCCCTGCTGGCTGGGCCCTGCCTGCAGGTGGCCTGGGGCTCAGCACTAGGCCAGGGTCTCCGGGGCCCTGGATGGGTACGATTTCTGCGCTGCGTTATGCTGTTTCAGTTCTGAGGTGCTAAGTTAGAGGGGGACCTTGGGGGGCGACACAGACAGTGGTGACTGTACTGTCCTCGTCTCCTACTCTGTGAGAAAAGCCTTGATCTTGTCCCGGCTGAAGAGTTGCCCTGAAGCTCACACAGGCAGGCGGGTTCAGGCAGCCGCCGTGACTGCAGCAGCCTTGCCGAGGGACCTGGCAATGGGTCCCTGAGCTGTACTCTGTGTCCACGTGTGCTGTGCGGTAGCCGACATGCACACTGTGTCCTCCAGGTCAAGTTTCAGACCCATCTTTAGCCAGTTAATGCCCATTCTTCTCTTTTAGCAGGTTTTGGGGCGAATTTGAAAACATTGCCCCAGTACTTAGGTAATTATTGAAAAGTAAATTGGTAAACTGGTGGAAATGCTAACATTAGAGATTTGAAGGGAATTTTAAAATTATTTGTTTTAAAATTTCATTTATTAGTGTTTTTCTTTTCACTTAGAGAAGCAGCACCCTAATCCCCTGTGTGGCGTCCTAAATAGTAGTCAGAGGAGCCCCCACGTCCCACACGGCCAGCATACCCCAGCCACTGGTGCCAGCGCCCTCACCCCTCAGGAGCCCTATGCAACGCCCTTCTCCTCATTCACTGTGGCTGCGGCCACACACAGCCATGCTCCCCCTGCCCTCCCGGGCGGCACTGCTTGCTGTACACTCAGCTGTGCACTCCGGGGGCACCAGCGCCGCCCCTGTGAGCGTTCTCGTGGGCACTGTGTATTTGAGATGCACCGTTTACTGCCGGGTCATCTCCTAGCGTGCGCCTCCTGTCTGGCCCTACAGTCTGCACTGCTGGACCCGCAGGGTTTGGCTGCAGCTCTGAGTGGACTGACCAGCTTCCCACGGTCTCCGTGCTCTGTGAGGACTGCTGAGTGTTCTTCACCTGCTCTTTTCCATGTAGCAGTCTCAGGACCTTTGTGTGAATAGCGGTGGTTTGTGGTGCCGATGTTAGCTGTGTTCAGTTCCCTGGGGGCTCCGTCTTCCAGCCTGGCCTGGGATGTCAGAACCCATGGCCCTGGTCTGTTTTGCTGCGATTGCTGGGTTCTGTGTTCTCACTGCGATAAGCAGGCCTTTCTTATCGGTGATTCTGAGTAAATTGATGTGAACTGTCTTGTAACACAGTGGGTTTCATTTTTGTGTAGAAATATTTGATTCATATAGAATTTATTGGGTGATAAAACATGTGAGTAGATATACTAAAAATCGGTGAATTTTATGGTATATAAATTATATCTCAAAGCTTTTTAGACAAAACATGAGGTCAGTGTCCATGGCTTCCCTCAGACGTGTAGCCACGTGTTATCAAAAGCACTTATCGGTGGACGTTTTCCCTGCTGATTTAAAATGCCACCTTTGTCTTCTACCATGTGGCTTATGCGTTTGTGTCTATTTCTGGATTCTCTATTTTCATCGAGGTTGTTGTAGTCCAGTGAGAATCTAGACACTGAATAATGTGGAAGAGCTCCAGATATGATATAAAGGAAAAAATCAAATGGATGCCAAGCTAACTAAAGAACCAAGAAACAAAAGCGGAATCGGGAGGACAGTGTGGGCAGTGGGAAACAGAATAAGATGGCAGGAGCAGCCTAGTCAGGCTTGCCAGTAAACTGGGGGCGGCCCCGAGATGCCCGGCCCCGGCCCAGGTGACCCTGCGTGGGTCACACACAGTGGGGGTGCAGATGATGGGTCAAGGACGTGGGCTGAGCCCAGAAGAGCTGGTCCCCTGGCCATTGCCAGGACTTCCTGATGCTTAGAATGTGAGAGGGAGGCTGAGGAAGCTGGGGCGCAGCTCGGTGCTTTGGACTTGGGTAACTTCCTGATGGCATCACGACAAGGACAGTTGCTCGCGATCACAGCTTGGCTGCACCAACTGGCACCGCCTTCTCCGTGCGACGCCTGCTGTCTGCGGTCATCTTCTCTGTTTGGTTCTTTGCGTAGATGGAGTCCACAAGGTGCGTTTCTTTTCTGAGTGGGGCTTATTTTACTCAGTGCTTATGTTTGTGGGATTTGCTTAAATTATTAGTTTGTTTTCATTGTTATGTAACAGTGGCTTTAAAATGGCCTGGGGTCTCTGAGACCCTCTCGGGGCTGTGGGGCCACAGCTGTTGTGTGTTGTCAGTGTGGTAGGCTGGTACCTTTTCCCACTGTGGCTGCCCGGTCACTTGCCTGACTGGCATCCTTGCCTTGCTGTTTGGATTGGAAGCCAGTGGAGGACTGGTCACATGGCAGGCAGTTGGGTGCTGCATGGTTTGGGGCATGGGACCCTCACTTCCTGGCCTGGTGACCAGAGCCGTGTCCTGCTGGGCCATGGCCGCCTGCTTGCCAACTGCCAGCTGAGCCTTTGTGTGCCGTGATCTCCCTGTTCAGTATTTGACCCCAGTTATGTCTGCCGTTGTCCCTTCTCTTTCCAGTTTCCTCGGGTTTCCACTTGCGCCTTGTTCCTGGCAGTTGTCGTATGTGCAGTTATTAAGTGACCCTTTATAACGTTACCCTGTTCCTTCCTTTACAGTCACTTGATAGGCCTCTTGGAAGGAACGGTAGTTAATGAACTTGTTAATCTGCTTGTTTTAATTGGTAGTTTCATTGCTCAGTCTTTTCAAAGTGAAAAACTACCCAATGAAATTTAAAGATAACATGTTAAATAAAGGGGACTAAAGATGCCAGAATCCTACGGAAAAGGTTATTCTACTTCATGGTGAAAATTTTAAAGCATGTTAATATCCGTGACGGAGAGGGAGCTGTTGCCACAGTCTGCCAGTATGAACACCCAAGCGGTCATCGTCCTAGAACGAGAACCAATAGGAAACATTAATATTTAAAGGATGAGGGGGAGAGTTTGCTGAGAATATACTCATCCATTTAAAAAATGCAAGAACATCGGCTGACTGTGTGTTATAGTTAGTGAGCTGAACGTAGACGTCATCAAGACATAAAACCATTCGTGTCCTTGTAACTGCAGAGGTGATGACAGCAGCATACATCGATCAATGCCTGTGGTTTTCAACTTCTCAATAGAAAAATTGAGAACTTTTTCTGGATGTCTGAAACAGTGAATGTTGTCAGTACCTGGCCAGTCCCGCTGTCTAGCACACGGCTGGTCTTAAAGCAGATGTGTCAGATGGACCTTCACAAGATACGGACTCTGAGAAACACAACCATGGCATCCATGCCTCAAAACTATAAAGTGTAATTTTATTATTTTAATATTACAAAAACCTATAATTCTTTAGCTATAAATTGTAACACGCAGAGTACTTAACAATACATTTAACAAGAAATGTCTGTTGCCTACAAGAGGAAAATTGAAACTTTGCTGAAAGAGATTTAAGAAAAAGGCACAATCACGGAAAGACCCATTCTTTGTCTGAATGAAAATAACCATTGTTTTATCCTCTGCATTATCCATAAATTCAGAAAAGCTCTCGTCCTTGCAGGACTCGGTGGGACAGGTGAAAGCAGAACAGGGAGAGGCCAGCAGCTCTGAACCTGCAGAGTGACCGAAACGGGAGCTCATGCTGGAGGGCGGCGGGGGGTTGTCCACGACATCCTGTTCCAATGTACAGATGCAGTTTGTACTAAGGATGGGCTCAAGGGGGCTTGTACTTTCCAGTAAACGTTGTTGGAGCAACTGACTGGTCTTTGTGGGGAAAGATGGCAGGTAGCAAATGGAGCTGCATTCTGGAATTGGGGGTGGGGGGTGGGTGCATAACTCAATATACTGAGAACCACCCCTTTGTATACTTCAAAAAGATGAATTTTAGGGTTGGTGAATTCTGTCTCAGTAAAGCTGTTATTTAAAAGTAAATTCCAGAAGATTTAGTGCCAGCACAAAAGATTGAGTGGTGGAAGAAAATGTTGGAAACGATTTTTCTCACCTGCAAGGAGGAAGGCTTTCTAGTGCAACATGCAAACCCAGAGCTCACAAAGGGAAGATGGACATGTCTGACGGGTGCAATGAGAAATGCCAGAAAGCTTAAAGAACTTGATGGGGAAAACATTTGTAAGAAACGTTACACTCCTGTGTGTGGAGCTTCTGCAAATGTGTCAGAAAACAGGGACCCCGTGGAAATACGGACTGAGGATGAGACCACGTAAGGCATATGTGGGACAGGTGGGAAAGTGCAGTGAAGTCGGAACCATCTCGCGCCTTCTGTCCTGGGGCGTGTGACCCCCTTGGAGGCTGCGGTGCCGTGGGGTGCTTGATCCTGTGCAGAGGGCACCATGGCCTATCGTCTGTCCTGGAGGCTCTTGGCGTATCTGGAACACAGCCCCAGGGTGAAGCTGCTGGTGGGTCAGGGCATGCCGAGGACACCTGGGCAGCCCACTGGACGCGTGTGAGCAACCCCTCCTTGGAGGGTGTGTGAAGGGGCGAGTATGTGCTTTGTGTATTTTTGCGTCGTTTGCACTGAGAGTATATTCACCTGTGTGGATAGAAAAGGTAAATACAGCAGTAAACAAAGGAGGAATCAATGCTGTCCTGGTATGCAACGAGCTCCAAAGCGTCTTTTTACTTAGAAGAAAGTGCCCAGCAGTCTGTGTGCCCGGACTCTGTGATCTGTGCAGACGGGAGACGCCCTGTGCTCAAGCCTCTGCTGGAGGAGCCTGAGTTGCACCAACATTTGGCCACTGGGCCTGCACGGGGCTCTTGGGGGTTGGGGTAGATTTTGCATTTTACATTATTTTGTGGCCTCTGAAGTGTTTTTTTACCATGTGTGTGTTGTGACTTTTTTTTTTTTTTTTTCAAATTAGGGGATTGGGTAAGGGGACCAACCAAGTTCTTCTTCAATCTTCATTGTGGAGGGCGCCAGTCACCATCTGGCTTCCCGTCAGCAGCTCGTGGCCTCTAAGCTCAAGGTGCTGAGCTCAGGCCTTAGTTGTGGGCAGGCATAGCCCACCATCGAACAGGCAGCCTAGTTAGCAGCAGCACATGCTTTCACCAGCTGAGCCATCCTGCCACCTGTTGGCAGCTCAGCAACAGCTCAGCTTGAGTGCATTGTCACTGGCCCATGTGGGAATCAAACCAGTGGCCCTGCTGCTCAAAGCTTGTGTTCTTACGCTAACTCTTAACCAATTGAGCCACTTGGCCGTCCCTGTTTTGTGACTTTTTAATTGATGTCTGCCACGCACAGAATGCACCAGCCACTCCTCCAGCATGCCATTGGCAACTCTGGCCATTGGCGACCTCTGGGGAGCCATCTTCAGGTCATGTGAGGTTGGGGAGTCAGTCTGTACTTCCAGGTTGAGGTGGAAACGCGGCTTGGGCGCCGTCTGCTGTGAAGGACTCTTAGGGTTGGGGCAGGGGTACCCATGTGCACCGCCAGTGTTTGGAAAATGTGTTCTGGTGGGAGGTCTCAGTGGTGTCTGTTTCCTTTGTGGCATGTCGTGGCCGCTCAGATGGATGGCGAGTCTGAAGAGGAGCAGGAGTCGGCCGGCACCGGGGAGGAGGAGGAGGACGGGGATGAGTCGGACCTGGTAAGCAGCAGCGCTGCGCTGAGTCGGAACGGTCGCGGGGCCGCTGCGAGGTCCCTCCCTTTTGTCCCTCGCTGTGCCTTAGTGTGTGTTTGCAAGCAGGCCTCGAGGACGGCAGGCAGATGGGGTCCCAGCACCCAGTATGAGGCCGTGGGCATGGCGGGGGGGGGGTTGGACGGGGCAGTAGCTGGCAACACGGACAGCGGTGGTGACTCTGCCGTTGTGACTGTGAGACAAGGAGGGACTGGAGGTGTCAGGTAGAATTGGCAGCTCCTCTTGGTGGGCTGGCTGTCACATGGAGGTGAGGGACAGGAACAAGTTCTCCGGTGTTACCAGGGGGCAGCCAAGTGCAGATGGCACGGAGGTGGGGTTGGGGCCCAGGCCCGGGTGGGGCACCAGGCCATGCAAGCACCCACCAGGATGAGCCAGGGTAAGACCAGAAAGGGGTCTCTGAGCTCAGAATTCGGGGTCTCATGGACTGAGATAGGCTCTTAAGAAGGAGAACATGGTCATAGGTGTAGCTTATAGGGTGGGTGGACGACACAAGGGAATGTCGGGGGCAGTGGACCCAAGCGACAGTGAGCTTTGGGTGCAGGGTGTCAAGGGGGCCCCAGGGTGAGGCCTGGGGTGCTGGGTGGGGGGCTGCTCCCCGTGGGGCCAGGGCTCCGTCACCAGGGTGGCTGCCCAAGAAGCCGGCGCCCCACCCTGCTGTGTCTGTCTGTTTCAGACGTCTCCTATGTCATAGGAAGCGTGAGGGCCGCGGATTAGACTGGTTACAAAGCGCTGGCGCTTCACGTCATGTGTCTGTGGCATTCGTGCCAGTTAGGTGCCCTTTCAACAGCTAGAGTTCAAAAACGTTCTCAAACAGTCTTGAAACATTAGGAGCCAGTTCCAACCATCCCTTGCTTTCTGGTACAGGATTTGGCCATAGAGTCTGAACCCAACTGGGGCACTGACTGTCATTTCCTCATGAGGAAAACGAAAGGATGCCCTTGATAAAAGGCGTTCTCTCCCTGAGCTTGTTCAGTTCCTGGGTAGGACCTGCTCTTTTATTCTTTTTATGCTAAACTCAAATGAGATTTATACAGTCCATTTTAATTTTCTTGCCCCCACCCCCTCGTTTTTCACCTGTAAAATAAATGAACTAAAGTGATGTTTGGGAGAAAGCCTGGTATCTTTAAGCGTATGACCCAGAAAAGTGTCAAAAGTGAAATTAATTTTGTAGCTGCAGAATGGAGATGTACTAGGTATTTCATTTTGCAAGAGAACAGAGCTTCCAGCACTCTGCGTTCAGCAGTGTCCATGCTCACTCTCCCTTCCTGCCCCTTTGGTTCTCAGAGCTCCGAATCCAGCATCAAGAAGAAGTTCCTCAGGAGGAAAGGGAAGCCAGACAGCCCCTGGGTCAAGCCGGCCAGGAAGAGGAGGCGGAGAAACAGGAAGAAGCAAAGCGGCCTGCTGGGTGAGCACCGTGGCCAGGCTGGGGCCGCAGGGCCGGCGTTGGCCAGAAGCCACCTGGGGGTGGGGGATTCTCTGTAGGATTTCATTTGGAAAGGGGGCTCCACTGTAAAAAAAAAAAATAGTGTTTGGAATCACTTTGTGAGAGACACTTGGGTGATCCTAAAGTGCCTTTCTCCCGGCAAACCTCCTGTTAACACTGCCTTCCTTGTTGACTGTTGAGTTGATGGGGGTCATTTGTCACCTTCCCTATGTGACTGGGAATCTGTGGCCTGTGTGCACCCTCAGAGTCCTGTGTGGGCAGCTTTTGGCCCTTGGGTTGGCTCCTCTGCTCCAGAAGTAATTTTATTCACGGACCGTAGGGAAGGACATGGCCCTCAGAGTCTGGAGGCTGCAGGCCCAGGGGGCCAGGGTCACTTCTGCAACTGTATCGGGAGACTTGGCATTTGTTAAAGTGGACGTAACTCAGGTGCAGAGCAGGTGACTTTTGACATGTGTGTGTGATGGTGAGACCTCCAGCACACTCACTGTCTGAACGCCCACCAGCTGCTGAGTCCCGTGCCCCTGCCAGCCTTCCCCGTCCCCCGGCACCTGAGCTTTCTCCTTACAGGTGGCAGGGAGTGCTGTGTGGGCCGTGGTGTGACCGGACCACTTAGCACATAACAGTCCTCCACACTGTTGGACCCACCAACTGGAGGCAGGAAGGACCCCTGGCCAGGGCTGTCGCAGGGTGCTTTTCGCTCCTGCTCGTGGGAGTGGGCAGTGGGTTCTTTCCAGTTAGGGGCTCTCACCAGTAAAGCTGCTACAGACGTTCGTGTATAAGTCTTGATTGAACACATGCTTTCATTATCTTGGGTAAATATTTAGGAGCGGGGTGGTTAAAGCATATGCTGTGTGTCTAACTTCTTAGCTGAGGAGACTGCGTTCTGAGCGCTGGTGCCTCTGCGGCCCAGGCTGTGGTGAGCAGGACTGGCTCCACTTCGAGTTTCCTGACGAACAGGGAGGCTCACACCTCAGCCTTCCTGTCTTCCTGGGGAGAGTGTTCATATCTTTTGCTTGTTTAAATTAGATTGTGTACCTTCCACTCAGATGCAAGAGTTCGTACAGTGTTCTGGGTACAAGTTTCTTGTCAGATACATGTTTTACAAATGTGTTCACCTAGTAAAAGTTTATAAAATTCTGTTGCAGTCTAATTTAATGCTATTTGCTTTCAAAATTGATGCTATTTCTGATCTCAGAAATCTTTCACTGACAAAGGTCACAAAGATTTTGTCTTTTTTCTTATTGAAGTTTTACAGTTTTAGCCCTTTATACATGGATCTCCCTGATCCATTTTGAGTTAGTTACTGTGTGTGGTGTTAGGTGGGCTCCAATTCACATTCTGCATGTGGATGTCCAGTTGTTCCAGCACCACAGGCTGAGTAGACTTTCTCTGTTTCACTCTTTGAACCTTTGAAGACAGTGTGTAGGCTGTTTCTGGACTTGCTAAACGGTATCTTTCGTTCGTTCATCCGTAAAACCATCCACCCTCCACCATCCATCCTCCATCCACCCTCCACCGTCCATCCACCCTCCACCTTCCGTCCTCCATCTGTTCACATCCTCCATCCTCCACCCTCCACCCGCTGTCCTCCATCCATTATCCATCTTGGGACCTGCTCACAGGCCCCTTTTGGGCATACATGCCTGCTTCTCGGCGTGGTCAGAATGTGTTGCCCTCTGATGAGCTCCCCACGTCCTAAACCAGCACATGTGGCGGTGGATATGGACAACCTTGCACCTGGTCCCAGGTATCAGTCTGGGCGGAGCCCAAGGCTCGCATGTACGGGCTGCTTGCATCTTCAGCTCCTGCTCATCGGCTGGTTTGCTCCCTGCAATCCAGAGTTCATTGCTTCGTTTTGGAAGCCATCACCACAGAAGGCTGCGGGGGGGTGTTTGTGTGTCCCTTCCCAGGAGTATTCGATCAGCTTTTGTCTAGCTCTAGCCAGTAGTTCAGATAAGTATCATTTACGTGAGTGCCTTTGATTTTCTTGATGCGGACCCCTTGCGTTTATGAGTGTCCTTGGATGTGGAGGAAGCAACAGAATGGCGCCAGTCGGTGATGTGGTGCTGCTGGGGTGGTTGGGCCTGGTGACAGTGTGCGTTGCCTGGGCGTGTTCGTTGGCGCTGCCCCACAGTGTTCATGGTGCCCTTTGAATGCAGGTTCTGAAGCCTATGCGTCGTCTTCAGGAAGCACAGAGATTGCGGCATCAGGAGAAAGCTCGGCGTACGTGGAGGTTTGTCTGGACTCCCTGGACCTGCGCGTCAAGGGGACCCCAACCTCTCAAGAGGAAGGTGAGTGTCACAGTGCTGCCATGCACTGAGGGAACATGTGTCTCACTGCAGCCTCTGAGTGAAGACACCCTCAGGGATAGAGTAGCCAGTCCTACTGGAAGGTCCAGGTCTGCAGGACATAGGTCACCCCTTGTCCCCCTGTTCGGGCACATTTTCATACACAGCTGCTGGTGGAAAGGCCGCCCACCCAGCCAAGCTTCAGAAATACGCGGATGCGTGATGAGGAATGATGCCAGAGTCTTGTGGTTGGCCGAGCGCGTCAGCTGGCTCCAGTGGAGCTGACAGTGCCTGGGCACGGCCTGCAGTGGGCGCTGCACCCGCGCAGAGCTGCCCTGGGGCCTCGCAGCCACAGGTGCCCAGCAACTTGGCCAGCCTTGTGCCAGCGCTCACGCTTCCTCTCCGCGGGCCTTTATCAGTGCAGAGTAGCTAATAACTTCCTGTGTTTGGGAAACGCACTTGGAATGTAATGTGGAGAAGCCGTGCTGCCCCATAGTTCCTTACTCCCCACGTGGGTTTGCAGCTGTGGGGTGCAACCGCCGTAGGGGTTTAACCAGTCATTCTTTAAAAGGACAGGGAACCAGCTTTTTCGCGATTGGAACACTAGAGGAATTTTGATCACCTCTTTAGTTTGGGAAGTCATGTCTCTAGTCTAAGACATAAACTGAAGTCTTAGTGAATGGGGAGCTGACTAGTTTTCTTCTCGTTACCAAATGGAGCAGAGCGCCCTCTCCAGTATCGAGAGCTCCTCGGCAGAGCTACGTAGCCCTTCTCTCCAGATCAGGTGTCAGGCCGTGTGCTTGATTTTCCTTACCCTGTGTTTACATTTGTCTCAGGCAGTTACAGATTCAGTTGCAAGCAGGAAATCCTATTTCTCTCTGTCAGATTGGGTTGTCCACAGTGCCCCAGGGGCCAAAGGGGAGAAGGCTGCGGGGGGGGGGGCAGTGGAATGTGCTGGGACATGGTGGCCTTGGGGGGCAGGGAGACGGCGTTCCAGGGCCTTCCGCCCTTAAACCCTCATGCTCTGTGTCTGGTCAGAGTAAGTGGTCCCAGTAACTGGAAAAGACCAGTGAAGGACCCCAAGTGGCCCAAGTCAGCTGCACTGGTGAGAGCTGATGTGGAGAAGAGGGTAGTGGACCGAGGTGTCCTGTGGTCCCTGACACCTTGTATGCTGATTCCCGAAGTTGGCTTTCTTGGGCTGGCGACACTGGTGGACCTGTCGGCCACACGTAGGCTTGGACAGCCAGCACCCTGCGCACTCGTTGCCTGGCTCGGCTGTAGCCATCCTCCTCAGACACGGGGTGCTATGCACCTGTGACAGGGCCAGAGTGCGGTGACAGCTCTGGGTTATGCTTGACCCTAGAGTATGTTTGTACCCCGGTCAGTGGTCTCTGTTGGCCTATCCACTTCTCATCATCTCTGCTCGCAGTCTGTGCCTTGAGGCTGAGTGGTGGGACCCTACCAGGTGACATGGAGCTGTGGGTGGGGCAGAGAGGCAGAGCTTGGCAGACACTCAGCTGGGGTTTGCCAGAACCATTTGACCCCTCTGGTGGCTGCGTCTCTTAACCAACTGAGCCACTCGACCGGCCCCCCCTCCCAGTTTTAAACTTGTAGTGGTGGTATGTAACCTTTTTCCTGCTTCCACAAAGGAAAGGCGTCCATCTCTGGGATGTGGGTCACCCAGAGGTTCGGCTGCGCTGGGCGTTGCTGACAGCATGAGATGGGGTTGCCCACCTGCTTCGTTCCTGTGCGGGCACTAGGTTCCTGCCGTCCATTGTGGACGGACTTGTGTCCTGAGTGTCCCAGGCTGTGACCAACCTCAGGTTTCTAACGGGGAGGGGGGCAGTTAGAGCGTGTCCTTCGACCCAGCCTGGGTTTGTTTCTGGACGTATAGACAAGAGGTTATTAATCTTAACAAGAAGAGGTGCTGAGTACTGGAAACATGGGTTCGCCCTATTTGTGACTTGACTGTTTCACGTGAGAGAACATGGGACGTGCCTGCCTTTGGGAACAGTCGTCCCTGTAGCTGCTGGTGAGATGGAGGGGACTTCCTCGCCGCCGGCCTGCGCCCCAGTCCGCAAGGCCAGCCTGGGGTGAGGGCTGCAGGCCTCTTTCCCTTGCATAGCCTGGCCTGGCGAGGTCACAGTGAGATGGGGACGAGGGGTATGAGTGCAGCTTCAGCAGGTCTGATGCGAACCCTGGTTTTCTCACTCACCCTCCTTCAGCCTCACAACTGGCCTCTGAACAGTTGTAGTCGGTGGAAATTGTTCTCGACAGTAAGTGAACCGTTATTAAGCCCTTCCCGGTGCAGCTGAATGTTTGTTTGGGGGCCGACATTCTAAAAGCCAGTGAGCTAAACAACATGTCACTGTGTGGCCGGCGCTTTTTTTGTGTGAGAACCAAGAGCTGGGAGGAGCTTTTGGAGGTGCTGTGTCTGTGAATGCCTGTGCTGGCCCCTGGGACCGGGCGAGCAGGGTGTGACAGACCTGGTGGTGGGGTCTTGGTTGGAGGGACGCCCCTTCCGTCCCACCGGTGGCTTGTGCTTCCGGCACCAGAGGCTTCTGCAGGGACTGTGGAGTTATTGCTTTCTTACTGCCCTTACCAGGTAGGGATCGTGTCACTGGGGATAGTGAGAGCCGGTCTGGGCACGTGCTCTGCGGGTGGTGGCACTCACGTGTGTCTGTGTAACTCTAGGCCTGGCCAATGGTCCTGATGCCGTGGAGATGGATGGCCTCCAGGAAGTGCCCCTCTGCAGCTGCCGGATGGAGACCCCGAAAAGCCGAGAGATCACCACTCTCGCCAACAACCAGTGCATGGCCACGGAGAGTGTGGACCACGAAGTAAGCAGCTCCCAGTCACTCACTGCAGCATGACCTGCGCCTGTGCCCTGAGTGCTGTCCCTCTGCCGGGGGACCCCAAACTCAGGGCCCAGCCACAGCAGAAAGGTGGCAAGATGATAAAAGATGAAAAGCTGACGCTTTTCAAAGGCAGCTGCTGCGGGCCTGGGCCGGACAGCCTGAGCGGTGCTTCTGCTGGGCGCTCATTTCTCAGAGCCGTTTTCTGGCTCGCTGTCGGTTTAGTCACATGTGGGTGTCTAGACACCAGAGCCGGCCTGACGTGCTGTTGTCATTTGCCAAGCGTTCGCCACACGCAGCCCGTCCACGGACTCTGTTCACACTGAACAAGTGCACCCACCTTCTGAACCTGTTAGTCTCCCCCCCCCCACTGTCTCCAGCGCTGTGGCCCCCCAGCCTGGCCTGTCCTTGCTGGTGAGCTGGCCTTGTAAGACGGACCCCACTCAGCCCCCCACGGCGTGTTTGTGCTGTGCCAGACGTAACGCGGGCATCTTCCATGCAGTGCCAGCCCCTAGTCGTATGTGTCCTCGCACAGTTCTCCCGTTCTGCTCGTTGTGCGTGCTGCCTGTGTTGTCTTGTTATGTCCATCAGCCGCAGACACTCCCTGCCACCCCTTCCTGTCCACGCTGTTGACTCGCTCAGGAAATGGGACAGACGAGCCGCATCCCAGAGCCTGGGTTTGGCTGCTGGCTTCTTTTCTGTTAAGTCGGTCCCTCTAGAACCTGTAGTCTGACAGTTAGGTTTGAAGACTTGAGTAGATTTTTCACTTGATTTGGATTTAATCTTAGTAAGTGCTTTGGGGGTCCTTATGAGCCCACCCTACACCATATCAGGGCGACGCTAAGGTGAGTTGGGGTTTATGTGCCCCCACCTGCTCTTCCTCCTCAGCCTTTACCCGACGGCGTCACTGTCCTTGGTCACTCCTGCCTGAATCCATCACCTTTTTAGAAGCAGCTCTGTGTGTTTGGTTGCTGCAGGCCTTGTGTGGCTCGGGTTGCCTCACGAGCTGGGCTGTTTGGTGCTCTGGAGACATGTCACACTGGGTGGCAGGACAGATAGTTGCTGCTGGGGCTGTCTTCCATTTTTCAGAGTAATGAGTTGGTGACTTCATGTCTTGCTATGGCTTGATTTTGTTCCCTCCCTCCCTTCCTTCCTTCCTTTAGCATCTTGGGGATGCAGTGTCCGTGTGTTCTAAACTTTTTTGTTGTAAGATGAGCAGATCCCAAAAACAGCACAAGACACACGTTTGGCTCAGTGAATCTGTACAGGGTGAGCATTCGTGAACACCCCAATGTCGGGACATGGTACGGGGCCGCGAGGAGCCAGCCCCAGGCCTGCAGAGCTGTGTCCCATGCGTACGTGTTGGCCGGGACATGGCTGCCCTCCTGTCTGTGGACAGCGTGGCCATTTGACTGCATGGTCTGAGTCTTTGGGCCCCGCAGACAGGGTGCCGTTCAGCCGCCCGGCCGTGCTTCCCTCTGGCACAGACGGCCAGGCTGCGCTCCAACCCCTTGCGAGGCTGCAGGAAGCTGTGGGACCCGGGCAGGTGCATTTTGTCAACTGGCCCTTTCTGATGTGTGTTCATGGTGATAGGCTGTCATTTGTTGTTTGTTTACTAATGAGACTTGTCTCCTCACCTGCTGTGTCATTACCCAGTGGCACATGTCACAGAGGACACACAGGTACATATTCGAGCTTTCTCTTTGTTTCCCAGTCTTTCAGATAGTGAATTTGTTTCCTCTCATCTTCTGAGGTTGACCAATTAGTTCTTTCTTTTAAAATATCACTGAACTCATGTGTTTAGACATATTTGATGGGCTCTAATTCTTTGTGTTTGGCTGTTGTTGAAGCTCAGGCTGCCCCGTCTTTGGCCCATGAGGCCGTCTTTCATGGAGTCTGCAGGGTCACAGCTGCTCTCCTGTGACGCTGTGAGTGTGTGTCTTTCAGTCCCTCACACAGAGGGCATGGTGGCATTGCACACATGTGTAACCGGGCGTCAGTCGTCGTCAGTGTCACAGAGGCTTTCAGGTACAGGACACACCAGTGGACTTGACATAACAGCTATGATGCTGGGTGGTGCAGATTCTCCTCCCACCGATCTCCTAGGGCACCGCCAGCTGTGCTTTGGCATGGCACCAAAGGAGTTCCCATGTCCTGTGTCCACGGGGAGCACGTGTGCAGGCAGGCAGGCGTGAGACCCACTGTCCCATTCATCCACATGGCACAAAGCTGTACTACTCTCCTCATTTTTTTTTTTTTTAAATTGGGTAATTGGGGGAGGGGAACAGCCAAGTTGTTATCCTTCATTCTTAGTTGTGGAGGGCGCAGCTAGCTCAGCTCCAGGTCCAGTCGCCATCTGGCTGCCCATCGGCAGCTCGCGGCTGCTCAGTCAATGTGCGGTGTTCAATCTTAGTTGCGGGTGGGTGTAGCCTACCATCCCATGTGGGAGTCCAACCAGCAACCTTGTTGTTAGCAGCACGTACTCTCACCAGCTGAGCCATCCTGCCACCTGTTGGCAGCTCAGCTCGGGCGCAGCTCACTGGCCCATTTGGGATTCGTACTGGTGACCCTGTTGGTCAGAGCTCGCGTTCTTAACCAACTGAGCCACTCAGCCAGCCCAATTTTTGTTTTGTTTTTGAAAATACTTTTTTTATTAAAATGTGATAGGTTTATTTTAAAATAAATTAACACTTAAAATTTTTCTAATTTCCACTGCAGCAGATATCCATAGATGAGTACCATTTGGACAAAAGCTCTTTGGGACCCTCAATAATTTTCATGAGTGTAAAAGATCTTGAGGGCCCCTGGGATATGCATTCTCCTTTCCTCACTGCTTGTTGTGTCCCGTTCAGTTTTGACGCAGTCCCAGCAGCTTCTCTCTGGTGTCCTCGTGCCCTGGACTGGACAGGGGCCTGTTGGTGGCCCCTTGGCCCCTGCATCCTTGGGGAGTTGCCTACTCCCCAGGGTCCTCGGCTGGCCCTCATTGTGAGGGCCTCGCTGTAGTTGGGTCCTCAAGACACTGTTTCAGCTTCCTCGTCCCTGCCGGGCACAGTCATGCAGGCCATGGCTCATGCGGTCTGCCTCCACTCCATGCACCTGCCTTGCGCTGTGGTGACTTGGGCTTGCTGTGCATGTTTCTGTGGGTTTGGGTTTTGCTATCTAGTTGCAATGTCTGTTTTATGTGGGATCCCAAGAAATTTTGGGGCCGCTGCGTTTCCCCAGGATTATTTTTGTCTTTTGATGCTCAGCCTGTCTCATCTCTAGCTGGTAGCAGCTCTCAAAAGAAGCTCCTTTTCTCTCTGTCTCCTTTTTCAGTCAGTTTTATTGAGGTACAGTTCCCACGCAGTAAGTCACCTGTTTTGTGTGTAGTTCTTAATTTTGACAAATGCAGTCGCGTGACTCCCAGCTTGGCCGAGAGCCAGACCTGGTTCTGCTCGAGCGTCCTGTCTGTTCCCGAGGGAAGAGCCGAGCTCTCAGCAGCCGCGCTTCCCCTCCCAGCTCTGCGCACTTGGCCTCATGGGCTCTGAAGCCCTGTTGTTCCGAACACGTGTTTTCTTGGTGAGCTGACCCCACCGTCTTGGTGTGGCATCCCTCTGTGTGCCCATCATAACCTGTGTTCTGAGATTTCGGTGGTCTGACATTAACACGGCCGCCCTGGCTTCCTTGGAGTGATGCTCCCGGCACATTTGTACCTTTCCATCTTAGCCTGTCTCTGCCTATAAATTTGAAGGGGCTTTCTTTAGATAGCATGCAGTTGGGTCTTTATACAGTCTACTTTTATTTATTTATTTCTTAAAACATTTTATTGGGGAATTGAGAGGGTAACAACATTGGTTAATCGGGGAAGGGAAACAGACAAGTTGCTGTCCTTTTGTTCTTCAGTTTAGATGTGGAGGACGTCACTTCACTGGCCCATGTTGGTATTATTATTGCGCTCTTCCCGGGTGAGGCAGATCCGTCACCAGCCATTAGACAGTCGATCATGGCAGGTCACGAAAGCTCACGCCCACTGCCAGCCAGCCCCACTGGAGGCTATTCTGTTTCTGGCGACTCACGTTCAACAGCCCAGCTCCAGGTTGAGCTGTTGTTCACCATCTTAGCTGTAGAGGGCGCAGTGTCACTGGCCCTCATGTGGGATCTGAACCAGGGCCCTGTTGCTCAGAGCTGGCATCCCAAGCCATCTCCTAACCAACGTGCCACTCAGCTGGCCCTGTACAGTGTACTTTTAATTGGTATGTTTACACCATCCCCATTTAATGTAATGACTGGTAGGATTGGAGTACAGTTTGACATGTCAATAGAGTTAAGATTTATGCCATCTGTCATTCTTTTTTCTTTATTTTCAGCCCTTTGTATTGAAATTTTGTATGATGGCAATTTATTGTACTATTGGCTTTATTACTTACATCTTTTTCTGATGTTTTTAAGCGGTTTTCCTGGGGTTTACACTATATCTTTAATCTGCCATAGTCTACCTTCAGTTAATATTATTACCACTTAACATACGATCTTAGAGCAGTATGGTTCCACATCCTCCCTCTCATTTTTGTCTATATTTTATTTTTTTATGTGCTGAAAACCCACAGTCCAGTGCTGTTATTTTTGCTTAGTCATTATCGTTCAGACTGATTAAACATAAAAGTCGTCTGTTGTCTTCCTTCAGTTAAACCAAACCCAGAGAGCTCTATTTCTGTATTCCAATGCAAGTTTCTGTCTGGTATTGTACTCCTGGTGCCTGAAGACCCTTCTGGTTTGTTTATTCTTTCTGTAGCACAAGGCTGATAATGAATTCTGTCACTTTGTTTGTTTGAAATAGTCTTTGTTTTGCCTTATTTTTGGAAAGGTTTTTCATGGATATATTGGGTTGTAGGAAAAGTCATGACGTATTTTTTTCTTTGTTTTTCAAAGGTCATTTATTTATATAAAGAACAAAGATCAGTCAGTGATAATATTGCCCATTTTGTTGGATAACCTTTTGCCATCTTTCAGTGAGCTTCATAATTCCTCGTTCATAGAAGGACCTGCCTTTATCGACAAAAAACTGAACAATTGCTGATTACAACCTCATCTGAATTGAAAATTATACCACACAAGGAATTTTGAAGAGAGCAAGACAAATGGAAGTCTGATGGCACAAGGTCAGGCATGTATGGTGGGTGTGGCAACACATCCCATCCAAGCTCCAATAATTTTTACTGGTGATCAGACTTGTGTGTCATCTTGCTTTGTTGTGATGGAACACAACTCCTTTATGATTAAAGAGCTCTGGACGTTTCTGGATGATGGATTCGTTTAAACTGTTCAATTCCCAACAGTACACATTTGAATTGATTGTTTGGTTTCTTGGTAGGAGCTCAAAAAACACAACACCTTTAAAATCCCACCACAGGGCCAGCCGAGTGGCGCGTTGGTTCAGAGCTGGCTTGGGATGCCAGCTCTGAGCAGCAGGGCCCTGGTTCGGATCCCACATGAAGGCCAGTGATGCTGCACCCTCTACAGATAAGATGGTGAACAACAACTCAACCTGGAGCTGGGCTGCCATGAGTCACCGGCGATGGCGTAGCCTGCAGCCCCTGCTGCAGTGGGCTACCGTGAGCTACCATGTGTGGCCGGTAGCCAGCGTGAGCGGCCAGCAGCCAGTGCTAGCTGCCAAGAGCTGCCATGAGCGGCCATCCAGAGGCCGGCGACCGATCTGCCTCACCCGGGAAGAGCGCAGTGATAATACCAACTTGGGCCAGTGAAGCAACGTCCTCCACAACTAGACTGAAGAACAAAAAAATAGCCACTTGTCTGTTCTCCTTCCCCTGATTCCCCAGCACTGTTCCCCTCCCCCAACTTCCCAATAAAATCTTTAAAAAAAATAATAATAAAATAAAATCCCACCACACTAAGAGCATAACTTTCCTCTGATGAATGTCTGCTTTTGATGTCGTTTGAGGCGAATCATCACGTTGGGACCAAGATTGTTTGCGCACTAGATTGTTGTAAACAATCCACTTTTTATCACCAGTTATCGCTTCAAAAAAGGATCTTTTTCCTCACATTTAATGAGCATATCGTAGATTTTTATATGCGCCGTCAAATGAACTTCTTTGAGTTCATGAGGAACCCAGATATCGAGCTTGCTTAGTATGTATCCCAGCTTCTTCAGGTGGTCGTGAACGCTTGAATGATGGATGTTCAATGTTTCTCCAATCTCGTATCGTGTAACAAGGGTTTGACTTGATCAATGCCTTTATTTTGTTGTCATCAACCTCGGTTGGCCTCCCTGACCAAGGGGTGTCGTTGAGATCAAAATCACCAGGACAGAATTTCGTGAACCATCATTGGCATTGACGTTCTTATAGAGCATTGTCACTGTAAACTGTGGGCAACTTTTCACAAGCTTGATGTGCGTTCTTCCCTTTATGGAAGTAAAACAGTAAAATACGGCAAAAATGCACAGTTTGGTCTTCCATCTTCAACTTGTAAAATCTCCAAAACTAACCAACTCGCTCCATTATTTTTTTAGAATGAAGCTAGAACTGTCAGCTGTCAAATGACATAGCAATAACATAGATGTGAATGACTCTAGTACTCCCAGAAATGAACTAGCACCATCTGTTGCAAAAATGCATTATGACTTTTCTGACAACCCAATAGAATTCTCAGCCCTCCGAGATGCTGCTCAGTGTGATTTTCCATAGTTTCTGATGCGAAGCCAACTGCTGCCGTGTATCTGTCCTTGGCGTGGATGCACTAGTTCTTTGGCGGCCCCCAGAATTTTCTCCTTGTCTTGAGGCCCAGGGGTAGTGGTTTTGCTGTTTTCTCTTTTGTTATTTGTCCTTGTTAGAGTTCTTTGCGCTTCTTTATTTGGATCTGATTTCTCATTATTCCTAGAAAAGTCTTGCCCAATGGCTTTGTGTTTTTCAGCCTGTTTTTTCTTCTTTTAGTGGGACTCCAATCACATGTGTTAGGTTGTTTGATCTTATCTCACAGCTGATGGATGCTCTGCTCTTTTTTTCCCCTGTGTATTTTACGGTTAGATCGTTTCTGTTGACGTTTTTCACATGCAGTAATCTCTTCTTCCTTGTTGAGTGTATGTGTGAGCATTTTATTTCTCACATTTCTACTTGGCATCCCCAACACCCCAGTCTGATCGTACATGTGGTCGTCTCTGGGTCTGCTTCTGTTGGCTGCTTTGTCTCTTGACAGTGGGTTCAAATTCCTTCTAAAAATCTGGATGATTCCTTGTGCTCGGGGACTGTCCTGTTGGTTGGTGCATGTTTAGCAGAAGACTGTCATCCCCTGCTGTGACAGCCACACTGTCTGTGGTTATCCAACCTTAGGCTGGGCTGGGTGTCGCCTCAGAATCCTGGTGGTATTCATGCCAGCCCTTCACTGTGGCTCTCCCAGTCCCCTCCCCTGAGGCAGTCTTTCTGACCTCCTGTAGTGTTTTCTTCTGGTATTTTCCTCCATATTTTAAATAATTAATGCCTGCTTTTTACTGTCATTTCATGACTTTCTACCTCGAGATGTCATCTGCTGGTTTTGTATGTTCCCCACTTCTCCCCGCTCTCACTGCCCTCTTGCCGCCTGTCCGTACCTTCCGTTTCAACAGTATTTAAGGTTCTCCCAGTGTTGTGAGTGCCAAGCCAGTACTGTGTTGGGGTCATGCTGCTTTTCCTGAGCCGCTTTTTGTTTTCCTCAGTTAATAATTACCTCATCTTCCCATTTTTGTTTTTTTTTTTGTTTTTTTGTACGGTTACAAATTCAATCCCAAACTGGTGGAATTGCATATTTTGTCTGTTTTTCACATATGTCAGGTCTTCCTCTGGGCCACCTAGTTTGTCCGTGTTGGTGTGTGACCTTCAGTAACTCCTGAAGGAAGGCAGCTTGGGGGATGGGTTCTGACCTGCACTCTGCAAGGGTCTGCTCCCATCTGACCACTGCCAGGGCCAGTGGGCGTTCTGGGTGAGGCGTTGCTTCCTTCGGACCCTGACATCAGGTTTCTCGTCTCTGGTTTTCATTGTGTGGCACCTGGAGGCTTTTCAGTCCCCTCTTTGTCCCTGGTGTCCGGAGGCCTGTGTGCTTGTATGGGACTGCTGGCCGCCATCTCAGGGGCAGAAATGTGTGCCTTTCAGTCGTGGAGACATACTTCTTCTCCCCACATTTTAAACTTATTGCTTTATTCAGAAAATTTCCTTTGTCTTCCAGCACTTCCGTGGAAATTCTCGCATCTTCTTCCTGACCTCTCATTCCGAGAGCTTGCTTTTGTTCCCCAGTGTGTCTTCCTTTACAGCCTCCGTTCCAGCTTGAGAGCTGCCACGAGGTCTGCGTCTCTGAGGGCCCTGCTGACACACTTCTCCCTCCGCCCGTCACTGCTCCCCGTAGCCCTTTTGATTTGGGCTTGTTTGCTTTGGTCTCTGTCTTCTGTCTCAGCGTCCCCTGTACAATCATTTCACTGGACAGTTTGATCCATCGAGCAGGCATCAGGCAAGGAAAATACCCAGAGCCCCATCCTTTGCTCCCCCTGGCCTTCCCTGTGTCTGGATGCGTGGGGTGGGGCTGCGTCAGCTGATCAGTCACGGGACAGGAGGTGAGGGCCCTTGTCTGAGGCCTGAGGTGGGCTGCTGTTGGTGTGCACCTGCGGCGGGTTACAGGCCCATTGCCTGTGTATCTACCGCTAGTCCATCGTCTGTGACTAACCGTTAATCCATTGTCTTCATAGCTAACCGCTAACCTACTGTCTGTAGTTAACCATGAACCCATTGTCTATAGCTAACTTCTAGCCCATCATCTGTAGCTGACTGCGAACCCATTTTTTGTGTAGTTAACCACTAACCCATCGTCTATAGATATCTGCTAGCCCATTTTCTGTGCAGGTAACCGTTAGCCCATCATCTGTAGCTAACCGCTAACCCATTGTCTGTCTAATTAACTGGTAACCTATTGTTTGAGTAACTAACCACTAACCCATCAGCTGCATAGCTAATCTAACCAGTAGCCCTTGGTTTGGCATTTTACTCTGGTTGTCCCGACCACTTGTGGGCTCCATGGATTCACTGCGTTCCTCAGTGCTGGCCCATGACTTCCATTCTGTCCAGCCAGGGTTGTCCCGCCGGGCATACAGCCCTTTGTTTTACACCCAGCCCAGGTCCCGACTTGCCCAGGACATTCGTTCTCCTTGGTTTGGCCGAGGTAAGCGCCTGCTGCTCTGGCACTGTGCGCGTGGCCACCTGTTATGGTTGTCCTATTCTGGAGGACTTGCAGAGGATGGCGCCCGGCCCTCCCTCTGTGTTCTCTCGACCCTGCACGGGCTGCTTGCAGTCACCGCGGACTCAGGTCTGACCCTGGTCTTGTCTGATCGCAGCTGGGCAGGTGCACCAACAGCGTGGTCAAGCACGAGCTGATGCGCCCGTCCAGCAAGGCGCCCCTCCTGGTGCTGTGTGAAGACCACCGGGGCCGGATGGTGAAGCACCAGTGCTGCCCCGGCTGCGGCTACTTCTGCACGGCGGTGAGTGCCCGGCCCACCGCCTAGAGCCGTGCGGGATCACCGCAGCTCTGCCCCTAGTGTGCTCCCTTCTGGCTTATGGGCCGTGGCCCCTGGGGACAGCTGGAGAGGGAGGTGGGTGCTCTGGGCACCCCCAGCCCCATCACTCGCCGCGTGGCTTCATATCTGAATACACAGCAGCCTCTGCCCCTGGAGGCTGCTCTCCGTGGCCTCGTCCACACCTCCTCTCAGATTTTCTTCATCAGTTCCTTCCTCCTACCAGTGCCGGGCACCCCGCCATGGTGCCCAGCTGCCCACCTGCCCTCAGCTGAGGCGCCGCCTGGGCCCTGCTCTATGGATCCCACCCTTGTGCCCTCCCATCTTAAACATCCTTTTGCTGCTGCTGAGAAGGACAGCAGCTGCTTCTCGGTGTCCATTCATCTGTAGGGTTCCTCTCAAGGTTTACCCCTTTGTGCCAATGGGAGTTACCGGGTTCGCCTAAAATGCCACCACCATGTGTGGCCACCTCTGCAGGGTGCTGTCGAGAACGTCTTCCCCTGACAGTGTTCTGAGATTCTGTTTTCTGCTCTGTCCCCTGTGGGTCTGTCTTGGAACCTGGCCTCATGTGCGGCTTCTTGCCTGGTTAGGACAGCCGAGGAGCGAGGCCTCTGTCTCCTGGGGGGGTGGGGCCGGGAGCGCTCCGGCATAGGCGTGCGTTTAGACTTGCTGGGCAAGGGCAGCACACAGCTGCACCCTGGTTTTCTCCTCCTCGTCCCGCCTGAGACTGGGAGCCCCCAGCTGCTCTCATGTCCGTACAGGTCCAGCAGCACCTTTACTTTTCTGCACATCAGCCCCAAGTTTACAAAAATGAATTCTCGTCTTTCCGTTTTTAGGGCAATTTTATGGAATGTCAGCCCGAGAGCAGCATCTCTCATCGCTTCCACAAAGACTGTGCCTCTCGCATCAATAATGCCAGCTACTGTCCCCACTGTGGGGAGGAAACCTCCAAGGCCAAAGAGGTGACGATCGCAAAAGCAGACACGACCTCCACCGTTACCCTGGCCCTGGACCAGGAGAAGAGCTCCACCGTGGAGGGCAGGGCCGACACCACCACCGGCAGGTACGTGCCGGCCGCGCCGGCCTAATGCTCCTGGAAATCTGTCCTTACTCGGCCCCGATTCGGCCGCTCACGCGGCAGCCTCCAGGTGACTCACACTCGGGGCCGTGACATTTACGACACGCCGTGCTCTTGCTCAGTGCCTGGGGCACAGGTCTCCTGGTTGGCTTATCTGGGTTCGTCTGCCTGTTCTGAGCCAGTGTCACTGTCCTAATTGACGTGACACGACGGTATTTTCTGTCTGGAGCATAGTGTCTCAGGTAGCTGTGTCCATGTCAGTACCCATGTGTACACGTCCTTATGCATCTCTACATGCATGTATGTGTCTGCACCCATCTATATGTGTATACATGTCTGTCCACACATGCCCATGAGTTAACAATCCATCCATGTATACATGTCCACACATCCATACATGTGTACATATCTGCTCACACATGCACATGTCCATAGACATCCATACATGTGTCCACATGGTCATATACATCTACACATGTCTACATGTCTGCACACACATGTACATGTGTGTATCTGCACATTTCTATAAGTCTGAGTGCACGTCCATACATATCTACATGTGTATACCTCTGTGTGCTCCTGTACAGGTGTGTATGTGTTTGTGTGCATCTCTGTACACGTGTGTTCATGTCTATGCATCTATACGTATGTATGTTTTCATCTGCATATCTCTCCTCCGTGCACATGTCTGGACACACCTATCTGTGTGTGCATACACATATAACATGAGACAGTCATGTCAGCTGATGAAGTCTGTGTTACTGCAGTATGTTTTGAAGGCCCTGGCTGACAGTAAAAAAATCAACCTGAAAGAAAAGGATTCAGGTTTCTCTCTAAAAGAATTCGGTAGAAATGCCGAAGGACTCAGATAAAAGGCGTCAGTTAGAGAATCAGATGAGAGAGAAATAGAGGTGGGTCGCCATGTTCCCTACCAGCGTATCCAGCTAGAAAATGAAGTGGTGAAAGAGAGCCTTTCAAAACAGCAGCAAAACCCAGAAATTACTAGGGAAAAGCACTTAATAAATATCACACTGATGCAGAGAAAACGGTTAGCTTCACTTAGGCTTGTTTAAGAGACACAGGAATTATAGACGTGAAAACAACGTGAGAGGGGTGTCAATTCCTTCACATTGTCTGTATTCATCACATTATCCTATACATTTAATGCACTTCGAATCAAAATTCTAATGGGATCCCCTTCTCTTGGGTGCAAGTGACTCGATAGGTTCACCTAGAAGCTCACTCACAAATGCAGGTGTGAGCACATGGCCCAGGCGTGCTGGGAACGTTGCCTGCGGGGAGTGATTTCCTCTGGGATTGGGTTCTGAGTCCTGACGCGAGCAGAGGAAGGGCATCTGAGTCTCCGCAGGGCAGCTTGCTGGGCGGGACCCAGAAGTGACGTTGGCGTGTTCATTGGTTTCCACAAGAAGGGGATTGTTCAGGCTCTAGAACTGAGCATTTCCCGTTCTTCCTCCCCCTGAAGCACCTCCGGACCCCTGCTGTCAGAGGATGACAAGCCACAGAGCACGGCCCCCCCGGCGCCTGAGAGCCTCGACCCTGCAGGGCCAGCTGGGCTGGTGAAGCCAGGCCCAGGAAAGGAGACACTGGAAAGCGCCCTCATTGCCCTGGACTCGGAAAAGTAAGGCCGGCCGCGCCGTCAGACCCGCTCGGCCCCTGGCTGGTCCCCACGCTGGGCGTGTTTCCTCTCCACAGATGCCTCTCCCCTGTGCCGTCTGTGGCTGCGTACGCCAGCCATGGGCTTGTTCTCCCGAGGGTCCGTGCCCCATGGCCGCCAGGACTGCCACGGCCTCAGCCCCGGCGTTTGCCCGGGAGGGTCGGTCCTGTAGCATTTCTCAGCCTCTTTGCTGAGGTCGTTCTCCAGGACAGTGCACATGCTTGTGCTCTGTTTCAGGGAGTTATTGCAGGTTGTTGTCCCTTACACTTAAGAGCAGAAGGTGACACCTTTGATGTTCTAAGCAAGGCTGGTGTTGGGGAGGGTTTTACAAACATTCCCTGGGTGCTGCTGCCCACAGTGCTGGCCTCGGCCTGCCCCTCGTCTCTGAAATGAAAGGTTGGACCAGGTGGCCCTTCAGGTTCACCTACCAGCTCTCAAATAGTGCAGGAAGCCCAGTGCCCGTGACTCGTGTTCAGGCAGCTGTCCTTTTCCAAGGGACACCAGGGCCTCTCCTCAGGGAAGCCGAGCAAGCCAGCTTATCAGGGCCTCAGGCAGGAAGGGGGCCAGCATCACATTAGGCGTTGGCTTCATGGAAAGTTCTCATGTTGGGACACGTTCCTGAGTGCCCCACAGCTCCCTCTGTCAGTCTCCAGCCTCCTCCCTGGCCCTGTCCCCACTGTGCCCACTCACCAGGCCCAGGCTGCACTGCCAAAGGGGATGGGTGTAGCTGGCTGTGACCATGTTCCCACGCCCACGGCCACCCCTGACCTCGGGCTGTGTGAGCAAGCACAGAGCCCGTCCCCCGGGTGCTGTAATCGGCCCGAGATGCTGACACCAGTGCATGAAAGAAGGCGGCCTTTCCTGGACAGTGCTCACTGTACGCCAAGCACGGCTGCTCTCTCTGGGAAAACCTGGACCCCCGACAGTTTACAGACGGGGTTTATAGGGCAGAAGTCATGTCATCAAGCGTAAGGGGTCTGGGGTCCTAGGGTAGCTGACTGGCCAAGAGTGACGTAAGGGCAGGAGACCATGACTGCAGGTCTTGGGCCAGCTTTGGCGTCCCTCAGTCTGGCGTCGTGGGGAAGGGGCCAGGGGTCATTCTGCTATAGGGCTTGGGCAGCTGAAACGCAGCTCTGGGCATGATGGTATCTTCACTTAACGGCACCCATCCCTGTGCCCCCAGCAGGCCCTCGTGTCTCGCTGCTTCCGGGAGTCAACATGAGAGCGGGCTGAGGCTGCTGGGTGCTGAGAGGGGACGGGAGCGAGTGTGGGGACTCCATGTTGTGGTACCAGGACGCGAGAGGCTTGGCTGTTTGCCCCACGTTGGTTTTATCTTTCTGGGACACAGAAGCCTGCTGTGGAGGAGGATGACAGCTGCTCACTTTTGTCATTTTTCCTGTGAGGGGCCTGAAGCCCAGTGGGTTTGGTGCCCTTGACCTTGAGGAATCGGCAGGTGGACGTCAGCCAGGCCCCACAGTCTGCAGCAAGCTTGGTGCAGTGGTGGCGGGCAGCCTCAGCCACCGCCGTCCTGTGCTCTCCCCACAGGCCCAAGAAGCTGCGCTTCCACCCCAAGCAGCTGTACTTCTCCGCCAGGCAAGGGGAGCTGCAGAAGGTGCTGCTCATGCTGGGTGAGTGGGGCCGGGCAGGGCAGGTGTGGGGTTGGCGGTGGGCTCTGCGCTCTGCCCATCAGTCCGGCCTCTAGTCGCCGATGGAGCAAGTCCTGGTGTCCACACTTGGTTACACAGTCCTTGAAGCATTCTCTGTGAAGTCCTCATTAGAGAAAGGAAGTAGGTATGTGATTATTAAATTAAGAACAAATGTAGGTTCAGAAAAAGCAAAAGGAGCACATTGGGCCTGTGGTGTGTCCGGCCCCTGCCGTGCAGCCAGAAGCAGCGGGTGTCCGGGGCAGGGTGCGCTCACACTTGGTCGATACGGCTGCTGGTGCCGATGGCTAATGCCCCGGACCATGCCCGTCATCCTGCCAGCTTCATCACAGGCTGCACGAAGACGGCGCTTTGGCTCTGAGCTCACAGCTTGATTTCTCCGGGCTCCTCTGCTCCGGTTGGTGTACTGGCTCGAGCCGCTCAGGCCAGCGCGTTTCTCTTGGTTCCGTGGAGCGTTTGCCCTCTGAGTGCAACTGCTGGGGCAGTCCTCCCTGAGGCCCAGCAGATCCCGGGGCAGTGCCATGACCAGGGTCCCCAGAGGAGAGCCCAGAGAAATGACGAGAGCCCAAGGTGTACAGAAGGGAGAGACCGCCATTAGCTGGCTCTGACCACATCCTCCTGTGTGCTTCACACGGAGCTGCTAGATTGCCTCTTGAACCCGGTCACCCACCCACACCGGATGGTATGGGCAATAGCCCCTCGTGGGTGCACATTGGTGAGCTGGCCCACATGACTGCCTCGAGTGACCGGTGACCCTGTTTGTCCACAGTTGATGGGATTGATCCTAACTTCAAAATGGAGCACCAGAACAAGCGATCCCCCCTGCACGCCGCGGCGGAGGCTGGCCACGTGGACATCTGCCACATGCTGATCCAGGTCAGACGGCGCGCCCAGTGCCACGCGGTGACACGGGCTGAGTGCCTGCCCAGCCCACCCTTTGTCCCCAGGCCAGGGCGACCCTCACAGCCAGCTGTGTCCTGTCTGGTTTGCTTTTGGTGTTTAAATTTACTCCGGGACTTCTCACGTGGAGGGTATGGCCCAGGCGTGGGAGCTCCCCCTGCCCTGCCCCAGGCCTGCTCGGCCAAGCCCCACCCACTGTGTTTCACTCAGCCCTGGGAACATGCACGTGACCACGTGACCACGACAGCACTAGGAGCCGCCGTGGCTTTCCCTGGCCGAGTGGTCGGCCTGCTGCTAATTCACGCCTAACCCTCCGAAAGACTGACACCTGCCCGGCGTCACCTGGAAAGCACTTTTGTGTGCACTTGGCGCCGTCGCTCTGGGACACATCCTTTCCTGACCCGTGTTGGGTCCCCTGGTCCCTGGAGCCCACATTTTAAGTCCAATCCTTCATGTGTGACCTGCTTGCTCCCCAGTGCTTCAGGAAGTTCCCTTTAACCCACTGGCAGAGTTCCTAGCCCATCAGGCATCTGGTGTGCCCTCGGCGCACTCTGCTCTGACAGGTGTGCTGCTCCTAGAGTTCCCAGCACTGCCCTCTGGGGCTCCCTGGTCCCCCCATCTTTCCGGTGCTTTCTATGCTGTGTTCTGCCAGCCCCTGGGCCTCTCACCTGGGCTGGGGGCCGAGGCCTTTGCAGCCTCTTCCCGTTCCTTGTCTCTGTTACTTTGGTCTGTCTTCTTTAAAGGTTTTCCTCAGATGCCTGGTGATTGCTGCTTGTACACGTTTCAAGTGAAGTGCTAAAATGCTGAAGTAGGTTCTCGGTCGGGGTCTTGTCACTGTCAGTGGCCTGCAGGGACATGGCTTTCTGGAAAGCACCCGGCTGCCAGCTGTCACCTGTGTGTGACTGTGGGAACCATAGAGTGGGATCCTGGGGGCACCACGCTGTTTCCCGAGAGGCGCTGGCCTGCATCCTCCCCTGTTGGCTCTGGCTCCTGGCCCTGGGCACTGCTGTCGTTGCCTCACGTTTTCTTCATCCTTTTATCCCCAGCAGCACGGCCAGAAGCAGCAGGTGTGCAGGGCAGGGTGCGCTCACGCTTGGTGTGCATTTTAGGGCCGATACAGCTGTTGGTGCAGATGGCTAATGCCTCAGACTATGCCTGCCACGCCCTCCCAGCCTCGTCACAGGCTGCAGAGCCACTGTTCTGGACGTGGCTGTTTACGTAACACACAGCTAGAGTTTTTAAAGCTCAGTCTGGCAGTCTTGGTATTTTAATAGGAACCTTTAGTCTAGGTAATGTTTACTGTCGTTTCTGACATTGAAATTTGTTTCTAACGCCTTTAATTGTGGTTTTGATTCCCAGCCTTCTAAAGCAAGTATTTCATTTTTGAATCTTTTGTTCCTTTCATTTTTGTCTCATTTCTTTTTATTCACTTGGGAGTTTTATTCACTTTTTTTTTTTTTAACTTTTTTTATTGGAGAGTTGCGGGAGGGGAACAGCGTTGGGGAATTGGGGGAGGGGAACAGAAGAGTTGCTGTCTTTTTGTTCTTCAGTCTAGTTGTGGAGGACGTCGCTTCACTGGCCCATGTTGGTATTGGGATCATTGTGGTCATCCTAGGTGAGGCAGATCGGTCGCTGGCCTCTGGACGGCCGCTCACGGCGGCTCTTGGCAGCTCACGGCAGCTGCCAGCCACACACGGTAGCTCACGGCAACCCATTGCAACAGGGGCTGCAGCCTATGCCCTCACCGGCGACTCACGGCAGCAGGTTGAGCTGTTGTTTACCATCTTAGCTGTAGAGGGCAGTGTCACTGACCCTCATGTGGGATCAGAACCGGGGCCCTGCTGCTCAGAGCTGGCGTCCCAAGCCAGCTCCTAACCAACGCGCCACTCAGCCGGCCCTTTTAGTCCCTTTTTTTTTTTTTTGTCCTCAGCAGTCACACATGCAGTGTCATCACTCAGTCATGAGACTGAGGCGATCACTGAGGAGGAAAGGCGTCTGAGCGAGATGAGTACCAACCTTGTGAACTTGAGGCCCACAGAGGGAAGCATAAAAGGGTTTGGTGACAGCAGATGGGGGGGTCCTCAGATTGGTCACACAGGTAGCGGCTCTAGGTAGTGATGTGACTGGCCGGCTAGCGGTGTTGGAGGTCGTGACGGTGGGGGCGTCTGGGGACGCCAGCAAGTGGCTAAGGTGTGGCAGTGGCCTGTGATCGCTGAGGTGGAC
Source organism: Hipposideros armiger (assembly GCF_001890085.2). NCBI lineage: Eukaryota > Metazoa > Chordata > Mammalia > Chiroptera > Hipposideridae > Hipposideros > Hipposideros armiger. The sequence continues at coordinate 9,687,540 of NW_017731353.1, forward strand.
CCGAGATCCTGTTGCTTCGGGATTGTTGCAGGACCCGGAGCAAAGCAGGAGATGAGGATGGGGCGCGCAGAGCCTCCGGGATCAGGGGTCACTCTGATGATCTGTGTGCCGGGCGGGCTTGTGGCGTGGGCTCAGGTGTGATGGCCAGGCCGCTCCTCGAGCTTGGAGCGGGACGGGTGTGGAGACTCTTTGGAGACATTGTCCCTGGGTTTGGGATTCTGGCTGCTGGTTGTTTGTTCTCACTGCTGATAAGGGACGTTCCACTGTCTTCTACTTCCTTCTTGCTTTTGAGAAGTTAGCTCGTCACTCCTTTGAAAGGAGTGTTGTCTTTGGCCTTTTTTTTTTTTTTTTTTTACATTAAAATGTGTGTGTGTCGTGCATATGAGAAAGGCCTTAAGATGCAAACATCCTGGTGAGTAATTATGAAGGGAATCACCTATCCCCAGGTCAGGGCAGGATGCTGCTTGCTCCCCAGAAACAGTGTCCCCTCCCCAAAGGTAGCAGCTCACCAGGCTGCATTGTGACAGTCACGGCGCTGCCTTTCTGTGTGGTTTCACCACCGTGCACGCATCCTCAGTGTGACTTAGCTTGCCTTCAATCTTCGTGCTGATTCAATCACACAGTGGTTTTTGTGTCACAGCCAACACAGACCTCGTGGTGCGATTAGCCTATGCTCCAACACACACGTCCCTTTCCTGCCTCTGCCCACGGGCTATGCTGCGTTAAGACACTGTCACTGGGAACGTGGATATGGGGAGACGGGAGTTTATGTTCTGTGTCACAGCTTCTTTTGAGTCTTAAACTGTTGTCACACGTGTTAGAGAAAAGAAGGACCCCTCATACTCAGGAATTCCTTATGACCCTCTGCACTGCTGTCTCTCCGGCGCCTGGAGGTGGGGGGCCTGGCACCCCTTCGGATGGGATTCTGAGCCTGCATTTAACTTGGTGACTCAGGCCCGAGCTCCCTGAGCTTGGGGGCATGTAATCATGTGTATTTCTCTTTCCCGAGAAGGAAGCAACTTTTCTGAGATTTTGCAGGAAAGAAAGGGATGGGCTTGTTTCTAGTTTCTTTCTTGGAGGTCCTGCTTCTGTGGGGTGTCTCCCAGCTCACATGCCCCCAAAGGGCTGACAGCAGCCCCTGATGTCACTCTCACGCTGCTGTCTTGCTGGAGTGACGCGTGTTCTGTTCCATCGTGGCAGCCCCTCAGAGGAGTGGTTTGCCTTTTCACATCCTGTTGAGTTTTCTTCCTGGGTTTTCACTAGAAACGGCTCTCTGGTTCCACTGGGGCTGGGCCGCTGTGACATAATGGACCCTGGCATGCGTGTCTAAGTTTCAGTGACAGCGTTCAAGGAGGGAAGGCTGTGCCCTGGGGCATAAAGCTGCGAGTTGAGAGCTTCGTGGTCATGCGCCCAGGTGTCCGGGCTGCCGGCCCATCTGAGCGTCCTGCTGGCCCACTGATGTCACTGTGGAGACTCTGCCCGGGGCTTGTGTCTCGTCCTGCACCCCCACGGGCTCTGCAGCTCCAGACTGAGGTCCCATCGTGTAGGTGCTCACTGCCATGTTGTGGGTCTTCATCTGCTGTGTCACCTTTACGTGGCGGTGTTTGCAGAGCCTCAGGCACTTTCAGAGAGAAAGGAGCCTTTTTTAATAGTCACAGAGCTCAGGGCGAGGGACCAACCAAGGCCTGCCTTTCTGCTGGCCCCGGGAGCCCAAGGACCTGCCGTGGGTGGCACACCTCACACAGGGACCCTCACACCTCACACAGGTGCCCACACATCGCACACCTCACACAGGTACCTGCACATCCCACACCTCACTCAGGTGCCCGCGCACCCCTGTCACACTTACTTAGTGAGGATTTGGGGACTTGTGGGGTTGGGGCCTGCCCCGTGTCCCGTCAGCGTGTGCTGCTGGCCGTGTACTGGCACCTCAGTTGAGGACCTTGTGCCTGTGCTATGCGTGGCATGTGGGTCCTCCTGGTTTGCCTCCCTTCCATCTCCTCCGCGTCTCAAGGTTCCCAGAGTGTGTTTCGCTGTCTTTCGGCCTTTCCTTTTCCCTGGGGACGATCCTTCCTCTGGGTGGACGTTTCCGGTGTCAGTCCTGGGTTGTCTGCGCATCCCTGAGAGGGGCCTCCGTGCGGCTGGTTGCTGGACAGCTCTGGTTTCGGACCAGCCCACCGAGAACTGGTTGTGGGTCCACCCCAGCCAGCCCTCAAACCTGGACCCTGAGTCTTGGGGAAGGCCAGGTCCTTTGACCCTGACCCCGGTCTTCAGTGAGCACCCAGCCTTTGGTCTGCTCAGGGCCATCAGCCCGTCCTGTCTGGGGGCTGCCTCTCGGACCGGCCCCTGGGTTGGCCTGTAGCTGGTGCTGTCACACTACTTGCTGCTCACCCCCAGAACCCTGTATGCTGTCCCAGTGATTTTTAGGTCAAGTGCTTGTGCCCAGTTTGCAGGCAGTGCCCGCCTGCAGAGGGTGTGTCTTGCCTGTGCAGCCCTGGCCTCGTTAGTGCTCTGACCCCTCACTGTGGCCCTTATCCTGTGTGTGTTTTTAAGTTTATTTGTTAAAATCCGTGGCTGTGGAATTCTGGTTCGACCTTGCCCTCAGGTTGGGCCACCTGACCTCGGCTTGGATTCTCGTGTACCCCTGCCCCGTGCCTGCCTGCACACTCCGGCCTCTCTGGTCTCTGTCTCCAGCTCTGGAGCAGTGGCTGTGACCTTTCAGTCGGGGAGTGCAATTCTGAAATAGCTGACAGTTTCCTTGAGAATTGCCTGGACCACCTCAGTCCCCTGCTTTTCCATGTGTGCCACTCCAAGTCTATTTAAAAATTTCTTACTTGTTTCAGCTTTTGTTTCTTAATTGTTAGTGGTAAAAACCATACTGTTTTCAGTCTTTTCCATAGTAAATATTTTTAAAACTAAATATTAGCTCTTTGTACACCAGCCTAAGAAATCACAGTTTCTCCCCCGTGGGTTAAAGGTTTCCACTACAAAACGAGCTTCTGGCTTGCTTCCAGCCAGACCCGTGTCATAGGCGGGTCTCGCGAAGTTTCTCGGACAGAGCCTTACCTGCCCACCCCTGCTGGCACACTAGGTTTTCGAGCACACCCGCCATTGGGAAACATGGATATTGCTCTAAATACGTGGTACTGGAATGAGTTTTTGTTCGAGCATCAAACAGCAGGTCCGTGGAGTCACGTCACCACCTGCCCTGGCCCAGCCATGCTGAGGGGCCCCCTGTGCACCCCTTCTTTGCCTGCTCTAGAAAGTTACCACCTTCTTGCTCGTTTCTAATGGTGTTATCAGTAACATTTTTACTTAGAAAGTGCTCTTCGTAAACTGAAGGTCTGGTAGTAATAGAACAATTCTATCTGCAAATGCAGTTTTGGAGAATCAGACACAGTTGGGCAGTAGAAACGACTAGCATAGCTCGTGAGATCTTTCTGCTGTCAGGTGTCTGAAGCACGTGAACCCCCCCTCCCCACACCCTGAACTTCCCTTGTCTCAGCAGGCGGGAGCGAACATCGACAGCTGCTCGGAGGACCAGAGGACCCCGCTCATGGAGGCGGCAGAGAACAACCACCTGGACGCAGTCAAGTACCTCATCAAAGCTGGGGCCCTCATGGACCCTAAGGTACGTGTGTGCTGGCCCGTGGGGCCGCTTCTGCGTTGTGGGCGTGTCCCAGAGCCACCGATGGCCTCCTTGTTGGAGGTCTGCAGGACGTGCCCCCGCGGTCGGGAAGCACTCAGTCCCCGTTGGCTGGCGGGCTGTGTGACCACAGTCTGGTGAGCACCACCTCCCCTATTCCTGACAGACTGCGGTGAGGAGTAGCGTGCAGGGGTTGCCAGCCCTCCATTTACACACTTTCCCACTTCTGTCTTCTACCGTGTCCAGTTAGGCGTAGAGAGAGGTAAAAGACATCCATGTTGGAAAGGAAGAAGCACAATGGTCTCTGTTCAGACGACAGCATTTTATGTGAAAACCCTGATGAATCCACAAAAAATTTGTTAGAACTAGTAAGTGTATGTTGCAAAGGTTGGAGTCACAAGATCAGTACAGAAAAATCACTGGTATTTCTTTACACTTATTGATGACCAATCCCAAAAAGAAATTAAGAAAATAGTTCCATTTATAATAGCATCAAAAAAAATGAAATACTTAGGAATAAACTTAACAAAGGAGGTGTTAATTGGACCAAAATGACCGTTTAGATAGTCCACCAAAAAGAGGGTTTATTTGCGAAAAGGAAACAAAACCACCTCAGCAATGGGAACACACACCTTCTGGCCGGCTTCCCACGTGCAAGAGAGCAGTCCCCCAAGAGGACCCCCAATATATCGTCTCCCCCCCCCCCTTACAGGAAGTTAGAACCATAAAGTTTAACAGGAAGTCGGGACTAGAGAGGAACAGGAAGCCCAGCTCCAGCCATAGACCTCCCAGTTCCCTGGTCAATTTCTTTAAAGTGCCAGTTCCCTTTTGTCAGAGGCAAAAGAGTAATACATGGAAAACGACCAAACGTTGCAGAAGGACGTTAGAGAAGAGATACAAGTAAATGGAAACACACCCATGTTCGTGGACTGGAAGACTTAAAGTTAAGATGTCAGTACCACCCCAAGCCACCTACAGGGTCAATGCAAGCCCTTCAAAATCCCAATGCTGTTTTTTACAGATACAGAAAAGCACATCCTAGAATGCATGTGGAATCTCAAGGGACCCCGAACAACCCAAACAATCTTGGCAATGACGATCCCACCTGGAGGACTCAGACTTCCGTGGCGCTGGCATGGGACAGACATACACAGACCATGGGCTAGAACCGAGCCCAGAATGACCCCTCATGTGTATCACACGATTGTCAACAAGGCGCCAAGACCACCCAGTGGGGAAAGGACAGTCTTTTCAACAAGTGGTGGTAGGAAAACTGGATCTCCACATGCAAAACAATGAAGCTGTGCCTGTACCTTATACTGAGTTCAAGAATGAGTTCAAAATGGATCAAAGACCTAAGCTTAAGAGCTAAAACCATAAAACTCTTAGAAGAAAAGAGAAAAGTCTTTATGACATTGGATTTGGCAAGGATTTCTTTGATATGACACCAAAAACACAGACAAAAGAAAAAAATGCATAAATTGAACATCAGAATTGAAAACTTGTGCAGGAGAGTGAAATGATAACCAGAGTGGGAGAAATATTTATAAATGCTCTCTGTCTGAGAGGAGATTACTGTCCAGAGTAAACACATAAAGAACTCCTGACACTCAGCAACCCAAATGCAACCCAGTCCGAAAAGGGGCAGAATGAGTAGCCATCTGTCCAAGGAAGACACACAAAGGGCCAGTTAGCTCATGGAAAGATGCCCAACACCACAAGTCGTCAGGGAAACGCAAAGCAAATTTAGCCAGACACCACTCACAGCCTTTACGGCGGCCATGACCTAAGAGGCCGAGAGTGAGTGGTGGCAAACGTGGTGAAACTGGGACCCTCCCACACAGCTGCTGGGAGTGTGAGTGACGTGGCTCCTGTGGACAGCACACGGCTTGGTGCTTGGTCAGAATGTTAACAGAATTACCACGTGACCCAGTCACTCCAAGTCTAGGTATGTACAGAAAAAAACTGAAAATGGGGACCCGAACAGATGTGTGTACCCCACGTCCACAGCAGCATGGTTCACAGCAGGCAAGGGGTGGGAGCACCTCCAGTGTCCATCAAGGGGGGATGAGTGACCCAAACGTGGCCCCTCCACACAGTGGAATGTCACTCAGCCCTGAAAAGGAAGGAGGTCCTGACACCAGGTGGATGGACTTGAGAACCTCATGTGAAAGGATCCGGTCACAGCAGGACAAATCCTGTGGGAGTCCACTCACGCAGAGGACCTCGGGAAGGCAAATTTAGAGAGCGAGCAGATGCGAGGTGGGCGGGAGTGGGTGGGGTGTCAGTGCCTCATGGTTCCCTAGCTGGTCTGCGGTACTAAAAGGTTTTGGGAGCAGGTACCTGATAATGGCAGTACAACATGATAAACATAATTAATGCCACAGAATCGTACACTTAAAAAGGTTAAAATGGCAAAGTGGATGTTATATATACTATATAAAACCATAAAAAACGTAAGAAACATCTTAACAGTGTTTCCCATTAGTACATATTTTTTCCAATGAAAAAAATGATCAAACTGTTCTCGCTAATTTATCACTCCTCTTTCCCATCAAATTAAATTCTATTTTCTGTGTCATTAAACATTCTTTTAAGTGGCTGCATTGTATTTCACGGTGTAATCACATTGTTTTTAGTCAGATTTGCTTAATGTTCCATAGTTAGGCTATTTTCAGTTTTCTTACACTCAGCAGATACCTTCATAGCTATGTCTTTGCATGTGGGATTCCCTTAGGGCAGATTTCTGGGGCAAAGTATGTGATCCTTTTCAAGGCTCTGATACCGCTTTCTGAGGTGCACCCAGGAATATGGGAGCACCCTTCCCTACACTCTTCCCAGTGCTAGCTAGCTATTGTTTGTTAAAAATCTTAAGTTTCATATGCAAAAATGGTGGCTTTATTTATTCATTTTTTTTTTTTTAGTATTTTAGTTTGCTTCTCTTGAAGTGAAGTTTTTTGTATCTAGTTGTTCCCATATGCTATGAGTATTTTTCAAGGTTGTACTTAGTCGTTTGCTGTTTTTTTGTTTCTTTTTGGTGGTAGTTGAGACCTGGAAACCTTAACTTTTCCTGTAAATATCTGCTGTAACTGTTAGATAAGTGTTAATCCTGTGTTGTGATGGGGGGAAGTCTGCATTTGGGAGTGATTTCCCAACCTCATCACAAGAGCTGCCACTGCATGACCTGAGGAGGCAGGTCAGCGCTCAGGGCTTTACGGAGCACCTAGAACCGCCTGGCTCTGGCTGGATAGGCTTGTAGCGGAAGTGGTTGTTCTTGGGGGGGCAGGCGTCTGAAGTGGACGACTCGTACGGCTGGACGGTAGGGAAAGGGCTATTGAACTTGCAGACCCATCATAGAAACTCCAGCCTGAAAGCGGAGATTGTAGGACAGTATCAAACTGTCTGACGTGTGTAATTGGAGTCCCAGAAAGAGAAGAGAGAAAAACTGGTAGGAAAAAATACATTGCAGAAAAAAAATGGCTACATATTTCCCAAATCTGGTGAAAACCTACAGAACCAAGTAAGTAAGTAAATACCCAGCTGGGTAAATACAAAGAATATACAACTAAATACATCATGGCTAAATTGTTGCAAACTACAAGTAAAGAGAAAACCTTACAACCAACCCGAGAAAAGCACCAGATTATCACACACAGGCAGAAAGCATTACGAAAAATTGCCAAGTTCTCCTCTGAAACAGTGGAATTCAGGAGGCCACGAAGTGATATTTTTATTGTCAGACGGAAGCCTACACCCAGTAAAAGACACCCTTCAAAAAATAACGGAAATAAAACATTTTCAGGTACACAGTAGCTGAGTGGATGGATTTCTCAGCAGGTTTATACTGAGGAGGACGCGGGGATGCACAGAAAGCCCCAGAGGCTGCCTGACGACTGTTTTCTTTAAGTTTCTTAGAAGAAAAAAGGCTATTTAAAGGGAAATGCATACCATTGTAAGGGAGTTTTTATGAATTCAGAAGTAAAATACAGTTGACCCTTGAACAGTGGGGGACTAGAGGCGCCCACTCCTGCACAGTAGACAATCGGGCGTGTAACTTGTGACTCCCTCAGAACTTACCCACAGTCCTCCGTGTCCATGGGGGATTCATTCCAGGCTCCCCACAAATGCCAAAACCCAGGGGCGCTCACATCTCCTGAAGGAAACGGTGCAGAACAGCACGTACAGTCAGCCCTTCTCATCCACGGATTCCCAACCACAATCGAAAACACTTTTCCATCCGGGGTTGATGGAATCCACAGGCGTGAGACCCGGGATATGGAGGGTGGCTGTATGTGTATTGAAAACCCACTCTCACGTATAAGCGGACACATGAAGTTCAAACCTGTGTTCAAGTGTCAGCTGCATATGACAGTAGCCGGAGGACGGCAGCAGCAAATGGAACTTGGCTGTTGTCAGATTGTTTATTTCTGCTGCGGGTGGTGATAAGTGCTAATTTACAAAGATTGATAAAGATGAGTGTTGTAATTTATGACATAACTTAAAACCTTGCTTTCAGAAAGATTTTTTAAAAGCTAGTAGAGGAAGTAAAAGGGAACGCTGAAAAGTATTTGTTTAACTAAAAGGCAGGAAAGGATTATTAAAAACAGATGGGACAGATAGCAAGGTGGTCATTTAAACCGGAGCATGTCCTCAATTACATTAAATGTAAAAAGACTGAATACGCCAGTAAAAGGCAGACTTTTGAGTAGATAAGGCAGGATCAGCCATGTGCTAATATATTTAAATTCACATTAAGTATGAGGTGTGATCAAAAGATACAGTGAATGTTTAAAAAAAATTGATTACAGTTAAAGACATATTGCCATTCATCCCCCTCAAAATACTCCCCCTCGCTTTGAACACACTTATCCCTTCATTCTTGCCACTTTCTGAAGCAGTTCTGGAAGTCCTGTTTCCTGAGTGTCGTTAGTTGCTCTGTCGTGACTGCCTCTATGTCCTGAATCATTTTGACTTTGGGGAAGAGCCCGAAGTCGCACGGTGCCAGATCCAGTGAATGAGGTGGATGAGGACACACCATAACTTTTTTTTTTTTTTTTTTTTTTTTTTAGCCGAGCCATCCTGCCACCTGTTGGCAGCTCAGCGGCTGCTCAGCTCGGGCTGGACTCGAACCGCTGTTGCTCAGAGCTCAAACTCTTGAGCGAGCGCTTAACACACCATAACTTTTTTATTTGACAGAAACTGCTGGATATCAGAAGTGATGTGTGACACCGAGCATTGTCATGATGGAATTAATGGCAGTGTGTCTTTTACTGTAATAAATTTTGTTAACGTAAACATATACTGTATCTTTCAGTCTCACCTCATATAAAGCACAGGCGGAAAGAAAAAGGACAGAGAACAAATAACGCAGATGGTAAATGTGACAATGGAGTGTAAAAGGGGAAATCATGATGCTTGTGCAATTCAGAGGGAAGGTTACCTGTGCGATTCCAGTGCAGGGAGGTTTCTTCAGCGAAACACAGGACAGTGCGAGAGTGAGTGATCAGCTCAGTGCATTGTCAGACCTCACGGTCAGCAGACTCGCCACAGAGCACACGAAAGGCTGCAGATGGATGACGAGCTTGCAACATGCTGGCAGAGGGTTACTACCACAAAATATAAGGAACCCCCTACCAGTAAAACCAAAGAACCTGGAAGAAAAAGGTGCCAAGACTGAACACGCAGTTCCCAGCAGGAAAGATGGGTGACCGACACGTGAAGACGCCACTGTGAGGCCATCTGGGAGACGAGCAGCATATCAGGTGTCAGCGCTGCTGGAGGTCACCGCCGTCCTGTGTCACCAGCAGTTGTGTGTGTGACACGCCACGGTCTGTGCACTGCCAGTAGCAGGGTCCATACAAATCCGAATGTCCCGCAGCCAGGAGTGCCAGCTGGGAGCGCGCCCACGTCCGTGGGGTGGTGGCGCAGTGTTGCACCCACCTCCAGAGATGCCCCGCAGTCCCCAAGACACCAAAGCGGTGGGCACCAGAGTGCAGCGCGGTCCCCATAGGTGCAGGAGGATCAAGATGCGGCCAAACATGAACTTGAACCGTAGAGTGAGTGCCACTGAGCGGGAAGGAATCAGTGGCCCAGGCGTTGGGGGTGCCCTAAGGTGGGTCGTCGGGTCCTGGAGACCCCATAACTGGCCCCGGTGGGTGAAGCCTGCCCCACTCTGCCACGTCTTTGTGTCCCCTTGGCTGAGACCCTCTGTCCCCACTCTGCGCAGCTGCTCTTCTTCCAGGAATCCCCCCCAGCTCAGACCGCACCTGCGCCCAGTGTCTCCTCACCTCTCCCTGCTCCTGCCTTGGGTTCTGGCTCTGGGCACCTGTGGCCAGAGGCACCTACTGCTAGCAGGCAAGATCGGTCCCATCCTTCTGCGTGTCTGCCAGATGCACAAACGCAGCGTGTGTGCGCACACATGTGTCCGTGTCCCTGTCCTCAGGGTTGTCCTCTAGTGTTCGGGGGACTGTACCTGTTTTAGTGATCGAGATACCTGGAAATAACAGCAAACCTTCAAACCAACAACCATACATTTTGTATTTATTACATATAACAATGTAATTGCCAGTACTATGCCGTTTGAGTATGGGTTTTCTTGAAAAAGGGGGTTTTACTGATGAACTTCAGGTTTGGTTATAAGTGAGTTTGACGTGTGTTCAAATGTAGGATCACTGCTGAGAGAACAGAAATAGGGAGAGAAAGCGAATGACATAAACGGCCGGTAGAGAGGAATGCAGGAGCAAACCCGAGAAGCTCCCGGGGTCTCCGCGAGGCCCCTCGAGGGGCAAGGCTGGCACCGAGCCTGGCTGCATGAGCTGGGGTGGGGGTGGCCCTGGTCCTTCCAGGGTCCCCTGAGTCTCCTGGCGCTCCCTGGGTGGGTGGCTTTTGTTTTGTCTTGAGGTAGTTCAGTTACTGGGATGTATTTAGTGTCCTTGAGGAAGTAGAGCTGAAAGCTGACCAGGAGGTGTGCCCGGCGGCCACGGTCAGCGCCCAGGCGTGTGTGGGGCTGCAGGGCCAGCCTGTCCCATTCTGGGTCCCTGCTCTTCTGGGCCACTTATTTTTAATTTCTGTGGTAAGTGGACACCGATTGCCGGATCATGAGCACCTTGCTCAGCGTGCCCTGGTGAGCACTGACTCACGGAAACCGTGGAGAGGCAGGCCACTGCACATGGCCACGCCCCTCAGTGTGGGGGTGGGGAAGGGATGGGTGAGTCACGGTGGTCCTGCACGTGTGTCTGAAAGCGAGGGCGCCTGGCCACCTGAGCCCCGTCACTGTCAGGAGCTGGGGCGTGGACCTCAGCTGAGCCACCTCAGGAAGCCACCCCACCCTTCTCTGCCTGGGCCCCTTCTCCATGCGGCACCTCCCCGGTGGTCATGCACGCCGCCTGGCACTGTCAGTCACACTTTCTCAGGGCCTAAATGGCGTCTGTGTTGCAGGATGCGGAGGGCTCCACCTGCTTGCACCTGGCTGCCAAGAAAGGCCACTATGATGTGGTTCAGTATCTGCTTTCGAATGGACAGATGGATGTCAACTGTCAGGTAAAGCCACGCCCTTCACCCACCGACACTACCCCTGAGGGGCTGGCCATGTCTGGCCAGAGACGGGTTCTCCTTTGTAGCAGGCCCGGCCTCCTCCGCCTCCTGGGCCTCCGCCGGCCCAACCCTGCCCTGGCCTGCTCACTGGCGGCCATCTACAAGCTCACACCCATGGTGGCCTCTGCACTGCCACCCAGCTGGAGGCTTCTGGGCTGTCCCCCTGGACCGCTCCCTCCCCCTTCCTGCCAGTGTTCAGATTTGTTGGGAATAGAGTTTAGCCGTGCCGCAAATAAAGACACATGAAGTCGAAAGTAACTCGGCAAGGCCAACTTGACTTGTGCAGAAGGGTGCGGAGCCACCGTAAGCCGGTCCAGCAGGCACAGTCCCTGAGTCCAGCAGGGAAGTCCACTCAGCTTTCATCCCTCACGCGGGTTCCACTGTGTCTAACTCTGTTGGCGGGAGCGCGACCTTACAATCTAAACCGCTTGGCTAATAGAAAAGCAAGATCTGCCTCGTTACAAGATTGGGTAAGCCTGAAAATGAGGAATTATTACTACACAATAGTGAGAAAGTGTATTATAACTGGGACTACTTAAACAAGTGAGAAAGAGGAAGTATATTTTTAAACTTTGCTGTCTTTGACAGAAAAGGTTAGGGCCTTTTCTAACAGATGTCCCCACCTGAGTGGGCCCCCCTCCACTTCCCATGGCACCCTGTCTTCCCTCCTAGCACTGGCCATTGTCCAATATTCCACTTCTTCCCCTGTCTGTTTGCTTAGCCTCTGCCTGTCTCTACCCTGCTGTCAGGGCCCTTTTGTGTGCCATGTAGTGCTTGGCACCAAGAAGGTCATTGTGTGTCAGCTGACCTAGTGACTGGGGAGAGCAAAGGGCACTTCCTTCCTATTCACCAAGGACCCCGCCCTCTAGCCTGGGCCCCCTCCTGTGGCCCTGCCCGCCCACCAGGGACCCCGCCCACTGGCCTGGGCCCCCTCCTATGGCCCCGCCCACCGACCAGGACCTTCCCACGTGACTCTCTCCTTGCTCTGCCCTATCCTTTCGCTCGGTTGCACCCACCAGCCCAGCTCCTGAGGGGCCACCCAGCTCACGATATTGTGGCTTGTGACCCACCTCTGCTCTTAAGGGGTCACAGGCTGGACCCCTTCTCTTTTATTTTTCATTTCCCTTTTGGTTGGGTTTTGTGAGTTACTCCCCCTGGGCTGCGCTGGCTCCATGAGGTGGACTTGTGTCGTCATGCTGTGTCCCCAGTGCGTGGGCGGGTCCCACAGCACAGCGTTGCTTCAGTGCTGGAGGCAGCGATGTGCTGAGAGCTATGTGCACGGCGTTGTGAGGATGAGCCTCTCCAGGAGGCTGGACCTGGCCACGTGACCCTTACTCCCTGAATAGCTGTGATCCTGGTTTATGTGAACCAGCTGGGACCCTGAGCAAGGGGGCGGGCCTGGGTGGGCTGGTGGGAGGGTCCCGGTCAGGTGGAGTCAGCCAGGGCAGCTCTCTGCTCCCTGCTCCTCGAGAAGACCGTCACTGTGCATGGTCCCCGCTAGCCCTTGCCTGGACATGTCTGTTTGTCCACACTCCTTGGCTGACACTCTTGCTTCATGCTTGGAGTCTGTGTCACTGAGACCAAAAGGGTAGGCGGACACCGTTTCTGCTCATGTCCGAGGGTTGGGCCTGGTCAGCAGCATTTCCAAATTCTTAGGTGATTCCATCAGGTGTACTCAGATGTGTTGTGTGTTGGCGGTGCCACCCGGTAGGCTTAAGGGGCGAGGTTGGGCAGTGGTTCCGTTGTCCCCAGTAGAGCAGAGGTTTGGGGGTCAGTGCGGCTGGTCCCGACTCTGTCCTGCCCTTGCTGAGATTCCCAGGGCAGCCCCCTGAGCCTTGGTTTCCTCTTCAACATGGGGACTGGGCCTGGCTCCTGCCACCTGCGCTGCCCTGGAGGCCCCAGGGACATTTTCTTGATGCCACTTGCCTCTGGGAGCTGTGATGGACTTTTGCTTCTTTCCCTTGACATTAGGACGATGGTGGCTGGACACCCATGATTTGGGCCACGGAGTATAAGCACGTGGAGCTGGTGAAGCTGCTGCTGTCCAAAGGCTCAGACATCAACATCCGGGACAACGTGAGTGTCCTTGCCGCCGTCGGTCACCAGGTCTGGGGTGGTCTGGGTGTCTGCTGAAGGCCCATTGTCGCCCCCGCTGTGGCTCCGACCATCTCCCGTTGTGTCGCCAGCCCCTGTGGACCCCGTGTGGTTCTGGATGTGCCTCGAGGGGCTGGCCCTGGATGGGCCACATCACTGGCTGCCTCGTCCATGCTCGGGGCCAAGGAGCCCCAGGCCACGCCCCCCATGTGGGCTGGGGCCGCTGGCTCTTACACAGCTGCTGCCTCGGAAGGAAAGAAGGGGCCGGGCTGATGTAGTATGGTTTTCTGGGTTGTGATTTAAGATACTGCATTGATGGTTGGTTTTTAGGACACATTTGTTTGTCCAGAAAATGGGGTTTGGGACCAAGGTGAGAAGCCTCACCTGTGCCTCTGGGAACTCCCTTCAGCCCTGTGTCCGGTGATCGTGAGCGACTCTGAGTACAGGGGCATTACTTAGCAGGTCTTCAGGGACCCATAGAACCAGTGGGGAGCCTTGGCGGTGCCCTGATCTGGCCAAGCCCGTGTCACCTGCAGGCAGAGGGATAGGGCTTCTAGGACCCAGACAAACACGGTGTGTCCTGAAGAGCTGTGTCCACTTCTGCAGAGTCACCAAAGCCTTAAGTGAAAAACGTAGCCACAAAATCATTATGTTGATAAGCACTAAGGAAACAGACTCGACACTGAGATCCGACCCCCAAAGCACGTCAGACACTGTCAATGCCAAACCCAGAGTCCCAGGTGAGAGGGGTGGTGCCGTCGCCATTCTGAGCCGGAGTGACGGGCCCTGTAGACGGCCTTTTGGATGGGATGGGAGCAGGGGACCCTGACGGGGGCGTTCACGGTGCTGCCGATAAGCATGGGGAAGCCTATCAGGCAGCGGTCCTGTCCCCGTGCCGCCGAGGGTCAGGACGCAGCCAGTCCTGGGACGCTGGTGTTTCTGGTGGTTCCATCAGAGCCGGGCGTCAGGACGATGGCCGTTGTGAGAGGTGCCGTGAGCTGGGCAGTCCTGGGGACAAGGTTTGGTGAGAATAGCGGGAGGGACGTGGCCAAGTCTAGTGTGGCTGCCGTAGGGAGGCGCCTGTTGACGGGTTGTGGGCATGCCGTGACCTGCCCCTTGACGGGGGTGCAGTGGTCAGAGCAGGCGTCCCCCCATGCCATGGCCCCGCAGGGACCCGAGCGCGTTCTGTGCTGCTGTGAGTTCTGACAAGTGGGAGGCGTTGGTTACATTGTGTTTTGGTTATTTATACGATGAAACAGCATTACTTATTTTAACAGCTCCATTGGTGTAGCACTGGCAGCTGGCATACTTATAGGGGAAAGTTGTGACCCTGGAAACCTCCGAGTCCCACGAGTTTCCTCCTGTCCCCCCGCCCGCTGCTACACTGTCAGGGGTGGGGGGTGGACTCGGCTATGTCCTGCTCTTGTGTGACAGGGCCCAGAGGCTGTGGGCAGGCCACGGTGTGCATCGTTGTCCTGAGTGTCAGAGGCTCCCTCCTTCCTGCCGTGGGGCTGCAGCTGCAGGTCTCAGCTGGCGACCCCCCCCTTCCAAGGGCATCTGGCTTCTCTAGTTTGGGCCACCATGGGCGCTCAGGCCAGGCCTTTGCCTGTCACGTGCCCTGCATACTTTAGCCTTTTTAGGGAGCTGCCAAACTGCTCTCTGAAGTGCCACTTGCAGTGCTGTGTGCCGTCCACCATGTCCCCAGCACGCGGCCGGCGGCCTTTGTCTTCTTGGGGAAGGATCTGTGCAGACCTTCTGCTCCTGTGTCATCAGACTGTCATTTCCTGGTCTTGAGTGTTGTGACTTGTGTGTATTCTGGATGCAGGCCCTCTGTCATAGAAGTGCCCCACAGCCCACCAGCCGTTTCTAGAGGAGCAGATGTTTCCAGTCATAGTGAAGTGCAGCTTGTCAGCTCTGCTCTGTGTGGACCATGCTCCTGGGGTTCTGTGTCAGGATCGTCCCCAACCAGGATCCCAAAGACTGTCTTGTGTGTTAGACAGTTTGGGTGTTGCTGTTTGCACACGGTGTGAGCTGGGGGGCAGAGTCCGTTCTGTCTCTGTTTCTCTGCACTTGGAGGTCCATCTGTCCTAGCACCATTTGTTGAAAAGCCACGCTCTGTCCGTAGAATGGACTCTGCCCCTTGGCGGGCAGTCAGCTGTCCCTGTGGGGGTCAGTGCTGGACTCTGTCCTCTGTGCCATCGAGCACTGTGCGCCTTGGTAAGAGCAGTGCTGTGGCAGCATGAGGACCTTCCGTGGTTGGTGTCCCCTCTCCCTGTGAACATGACGCCATGACTCTGTGCCTGTCACGCACATGCATGTCCCACACCCACAGCACCCTACTGCTCAGTTCCAGTCAGTGACTTTTTGAAAAGACGGTCACAAATGTCCCGTGTGCTGACCCCGTCGCACCGTGTCCACTGTTTGCATTCGCTCCTCGGTGTCCTCGTCCTCGCGCTTTCCCGACGTCTGGAAGCTTCCTGCTGGACTGCTCGCCACAGCTGCTTCGGCTCCCGGCACCTGCGAGTCCTCGCCCTGCCTTCGGTGCAGGACACAGAAGTCCAGGCGGACAGCTCGCTCTCGGTGCAGCGGACACACGGGGTCCTCACTGGAGGCATTCCCCGGAGCAGCCCTCAGTGACTCCCTGTCCTTATTTTTCCGTGTGAAGCCATCGTTTTCCTTTTGCCTTTTTAGGGTGAGATTTCTTCTGTCCCTAGATGTGACTTTTCTGTGCACCTGAGGTTCATTGAGCTTGGGTCTGCCTGTTGAAGGTTTTGTCAGACTTGGTGTCAGTCTTGCTCCCTTCCAGCCCCTCCCCTGCCCGCCCCCCATGTCGCAACGCCCCCAGTTCCATGTGTGTCGGGGAGCTGACGTCCCACAACTCTCCAAAGTGCTTCCATTTTTCTAAAATTGCTATTTCACTTTGCATTTCAGTTTAGCTGGTTTTCTTGCTAGGTCTTCAAGCTGACCAATCTTTTCTTTTACAGTGTCTGTTTTGCTATTGATCCCACCCAGTGTGTTTGCATGTCAGACGTAGTTTTCAGCTCTACACGTTCTGTTTGGGTCTTTTTAGTATTTTCTGAAATGGGCTCTAACTTTTGAGCATGTGGAATACAGCCGTGCCAACTGCCATGACAACCTCTTTTCCTAATCTAAGGTCTGTGTCAGTGCTGGGTTTGGCTGGCTGGTTTTTCTCCCTATTTTGTGTCATGTTTCCTGCTACTCTGTGCGTTGGCTCACCTTGGGTTGGACCTGGACATTGTGACTCTTAACTGCTGTCACACCTGCATTCCTGAGCTGTCCGGAGCTTTGTCTGAGTGCATCGAAGATACCAGGGCACAGTCTAATCTTCTGTGTTTCCCGTCGAGGTGTGGCAGGCTGGTCCAAGCAGGTCTCAGCCTGGGGCTGGGCATTCCTTCTGTGTGTCTGTCCCTCTAGTCATCTGGTGACCCTGCTCAGATCTGCAGAGGCCACTTCCCAGCCCCACACCCTGCTCTGCAAACCTGGCTGCCTTGGCCCCACTCTCAGCTCCCGTCTCAGGGGTCCTCCTGGTCCCCTCCCTGCCAGGGCCTGGGGACAGAGAGCAGGTGGGCACAGGCCTCCGTTCATCTCAGGGATGCCATGCCTCGGGGGCTGATGTCCAGTGCTCAGAAAAGCGTTACTGCACGCACCTTCATTATTTTGTTTTCTGCTTTGGTTCTGTCGGCTGGGAGGCTAAACCCAGCCTGGCTCCTGTTGCCCATCCTTGCTGGAAGCAGAAGGCGTCTGTTCTCTCAGGCACACGTGTGGGCCAGGCCAGTGGTAACCGAGCAGGGGCACCTCAGAAAGGCTGTGGGACTGCCCGTCAGCAGTGGGTGAGTGTGGGGGCCAGGCAGTCTCAACACTGTGCCCTGGTGATAAGATGACAGGTCACTCTGCTGAAGGAGAGAGGGGGGCCCTGAAGCAAGGGAGCTGCCTTTTTCTCAGAAGCTTGATTGCAGGGAGATGGAGCCAGGAGCAGAGGTGCGGGGAGCTTCTCCGTTATGTCCGGGAAGGGAGCCCTCAGGCCATGGCCTCTCTGAAAACACGAACACTGACAGGAGCCTTCTCCGTGTTCACTGGAGCCAGAGGGTGGCCTGCAGCCCTCGCGGTCTGAGCGGCTGTGTTGACAGGATGGCAGGGACACAGGACCACTCCGTGTCTGGCCAGCTTTTCTCTAAGCTCACTGAGCCACAGGTGACACCTGTACTGAGAGTGTGGAGGTTGGGGCGGGGTCTGATCGCCCCTGGCACGTGGCCTCCCGTTTGGGGGTCCGGGTGGGAGAGTGGCAGTGGGCCAGCATGGCAGGAACCGGTGACAGGAACACCGGGCAGAAGTTGGACATGGCACCTCCAAAAACGCGGGTTGTTCCTGCGGGGCCAGCAGGGCACAGAGCACTCGGGGCGTCTGTGCTTTGACCAAGCAGCCCCCTTCTGCCAGGGTTAGGCCTGGACACTGCTCAGAAAGGAAAGGCACCGATGAGTCTCATAGCGCAGACGTGAGCTCGAGCGCTGTTGGGTGGTCAGTGCAGGGTGGCCGCCTCGCTCGCTCACTCGCCCGTGGGGTCAGGGTACACCCCAACCCCTGGCACAGGTCGACCACGGGCTGCTGTTTGTCCCCAGTGTGGCAGGTGACATGTAGTGTCCTGATCTGTGCTGACGGGACGTCGGCCCGGTCAGCAGTTCCTTGCGCTTATGTTTTCTCTCCATCTTTTATCTCAGGTCAGTTGTTTTTTTTATTTTCCTATCCTTTGCACATTGGTTTTTTCCAAAATTGTAGTGGTCTAATAAACTTACTATGAAAATTGTAAATCACATACATTTTATATATGGCACACATTTTTCTACTTTTTCTTTAAAATTATTGTTTTTTAAAGAGGCTTTTATGAAGTCAAATTTTACTTTAATCAAATTTGTCCATCTTTGCCAAATCTTACACAAGTATTACCCTATCCTACAATGAACTATTCCAAAGTGAACATACTTTTTACAAATAAAGAAGAGCACCTCCCAGTGTTAGGTTAAAATGTTGTGTTTGGGGTGGTCTAATCCTGATGATTTTTACAATGAAAATGAAGCAGGCAGGATGCGCCCTGGGGTCTCAGAGTCGCTGTCCCGTGTCCCAGAGGAGGAAGCGGGCAGGATGCACCCCGGGGTCTCAGAGTCGCTGTCCCACGCAGGAGGAGAACATCTGCCTGCACTGGGCAGCCTTCTCGGGCTGCGTGGACATAGCCGAGATCCTGCTGGCCGCCAAGTGCGACCTGCACGCCGTGAACATCCACGGAGACTCGCCCCTCCACATCGCCGCCCGGGAGGACCGCTACGCCTGCGTTGTGTGAGTGGCTTTGCCGTTGGTCCCCGTGAGGCTCCCGGGGTGGGGTGCCAGGGTGCCCGGGTGCCCATGTCCTCCAAGGGGTCCCGTTCTGCGAGCAGACAGGCCTTTCCCATCCCACGCCCGAGGTCAGCGTGGGTGTTTGTGGTTCAGGGGGGATGGTGGTCAGGCGTGGGGATGGTCCCACCCTGACGCCCCTGCAGAGGGGCGGCCTCTCTCTGGGAGCCCAATGGTAGTAGCAGGAAGGGCTGGAGTTGTCGACACTGGCCGCTCAGAGCCTTTTGCAACCTTGAGGCCTTTGTCCCATGTCACTCACACTTGGGTTGGTCAGGGTCCTGGGAAGTCCTCTGTGCTCTGCTGGTTGACCCCACCTCCCCTGGAAATGAGGGAGGCCTCTGCAGTGGGGCCCGCACCCTCTCTTATTTGGGCTGGGGAGGTACCCTGGGCAGGGCTGGCAGGGACATGGCCGCGGGGCGTGCATGGTCGCCATCATCACAGCCCTTTCTGTCCGAGGGCGCATTTGAGTGGGAAAGCCACAGATAAGGTTCCTCAAGCTTTCTGTTCTTCCTGCCGAGAAAACTTATATGAGCTGCCAGGAAATGCGGGAGGGTCAGGACATGTGCTCTCGGTGCGTTTCGGCCCGGCCCTCTTGAAGCAGCGGCTGCAGGCATGTCAAGTGCAGAGGGAGTGGCGTGTCCTTCTCGTTTGTACTGCCTGTGTCACTTCATACCCGTCTCATGGCTGTCACATTAAGACCCGAATGTTCTGTTGGCTTGCATTTTTCCTTTTAGCCTCTTTCTCTCTCGGGATTCAGATGTGAACTTGAAGAACAAAGAGGGAGAGACGGCCCTGCAGTGTGCCAGCCTCAATTCCCAGGTGTGGGATGCTCTGCAAATGAGCAAGGCACTTCGAGACGCGGCCCCAGACAGGCCTGTGCCCACGGAGAGGACGGTGAGCAGGTGAGGCACCCCGAGGCTCTGAGGAAGGGCGTCCGGGCTAGAGGACGAGGTCTGAGCTGCGACACGCGGCCAAGCCCAGTCCCGAGTGGGCGGCACTTGTCACAGGGAGGGTGACGTCCCCTTCTCCTGTGGCAGAGACATAGCTCGAGGCTACGAGCGAATCCCCATCCCCTGTGTGAACGCCGTGGACAGTGAGCCGAGCCCCAGCAACTACAAGTACGTGTCCCAGAACTGCGTGACGTCCCCTATGAACATCGACAGAAACATCACCCACCTGCAGGTCAGCAGCCGCCGCAGCCCTGGCGGGGAGGTGGGGGTGGTCCATGGGCTCCCCCACCGTACAGCTGGAAGGCAGATACAGACCCTCCAGAAAGTGCAGCCGCGTCCTGTACGGGTCCCTGACCCCAGAGCGGTGCTGCGGGCTGTGTCCCGGCCTCTGCGCCCATGCTTCCAGCCTGCTCCTCCTGCGCGCCGAGTCGGCTGCGTGTGCCATCCGCCTGCCCTCGGGGTCAGCTGTGGCTCTGGCCTGGCCTTTCCCCTAGAGCAGCCTTTTCCTGGGGCTGTGTCCCCCACCATCCTGCTTCCCCCAGGCGTCCTCGCCCAGCCCCCCCCACAAGCATTCAGTGGCCCAGCGGGCTCTCGTGCCCACACTCCACTTCCCTAAGCGGCCGCACGTGCCCTCAGTGCCCTTGGGAACCGAGCAGCGAGTGAGGCCGCCCCTCCGTGTGGAGTGAGCGTGGCTGTCAGAAAGCAGGGATCAGAGGAAAAGCCAGGCCTGAGGGTGGCTCGGGCTGTGGACGGGGTGCGGGGTGACGCTGTGCCCGCCTGACGCCTCCCCTCCCCCAGTACTGCGTGTGCACCGATGACTGCTCCTCCAGCAACTGCATGTGCGGCCAGCTCAGCATCCGCTGCTGGTATGACCAGGTGAGTTCCCCCGCGTGCGGTCCCTCTGCTAAGGTGAGGCTGCCCTCATTCTCGCCTACCAGGGGAGCCAGGCGTGGGCACCAGGTGGGAGGAGCGACAGACAGGAGACATAGGAGGCTGGACCGAGGCAGGGCGTGGGGACAAGCCTGCAGGTACTGGGGTGGCCAGGGGTGGCTGTCCATGCACCCTGCCTGGAGGCAGCTTAAAGACGAGGAAAAAAGGGTTCCAGAGGCCAATGTCCGAGACCAGAACCCTGACCGTCCTTCATGTTGGGAGTTCAGAGGCCTGGTGGGGGCCAAAGCTAGGGTGTCCTGGGTGCCAAGGGCATGGGCTGTAAGTGGAGGCCTCAGGCAAAGACGCTCCAAGAGTCAGCTTCAGAGGAAAGGGCATGGGTGGGCGTGGGGACGGCGGCCTCGCATCTGGCGGTGTGCTCCGTGGAGCCGGGCCATGCCGAGAGGTGACCAGACGAGTGCTTTGAGTGAAGTCCTCCTGTTCAGAGCAGACAGTGGCGCTCAGACTTGGCTCGCATGCCTTGGTGCATCGTCTGGTGGCTGTAGGACAGGACAGCAGGTGGTGGGGTTCTCCCAGAGCTGGGGGTTGGCAGGGCAGCATGGCCGAGTGTGCCACATGTCCTCCTGAGGCTGAGTGAGCCGGGGGTTAGGTGGGAGGCCACCACGTCAGAAGCCAGGGTCTTGAAGTCAGTGCTGCTGTTGGTAGAGTGTTGCTGTCAGCTGAGCAGGCAGGTGTGGTGGGCTTTGCTCAGGCCTGACGGCCATCTGTCCCCAGGACGGCCGGCTGCTGCCTGAGTTCAACATGGCGGAGCCGCCCTTACTGTTCGAGTGCAACCACGCCTGCTCCTGCTGGAGGAGCTGCCGGAACCGCGTCGTGCAGAACGGCCTGCGGTGAGTGCCCGGGACCGTGTGAAGCACCGGGGCTTCTGGGGCATGCACGAGAGGTGACAGCTCACCGTGAGCCGTCTGGCCTCCGGTGACATTGTGAGTTGCTGTGATGACAGTCAAGTGCTTCCAGCTCAGACCTGGGCCTGAGGCCAGGGAGGACACCGTGTCGGTGACAGGAGCCGCGGGCCCGGGCCTGGGCTTGACGCACGTGCCTGTGTCACCCATGTACACACAGTCGAGTCCTGTCCTGAGTGCCTTGGCCCCCCGAGTTTCTCTGCTATAAAACACCTTGAACCGCCTGGACCCAGCACCCCATCTCCTCAGCGCCCCCGAGCGCCCAGAGCCAGACCCTGGGTCCTGGGCCCGAGCCTGCCCTCCTGCGTGCCCGAGAGTTGGAAGATCTGAAGTTCCCGCCGAGTACAGGGGACAGTGTGTGTGCCATGGAAGTGGAGCTGAGCACTGGTTTCCACGCTCGTGGTTTTCTTATAATCGGCAACCCTAGAGCAGCCCCCATGTCCCCACCCTCGTTTGGGGGTGAGGACGGACATGCCCATCTTTCGTTAGGGCCGCCAGTCACACAGACAGGCAGATGGGATGCCTGTGGCTCTGGGGCCTGGGAGGGTTCCCCAGCCCGCCCCGGGGGCCGCTCCGTGCCTGTGTTGGCACACTGCCCAAGCTGACCTGTGCCGCAGCCTGGGCTCAGCAGAAGCATCAGCCCCTTTGGGCCTCATGGCAACATAGTGGCTTGGCCCAGACATGTCCCCATGTTACAGATGGGGAAACTGAGGCACCAGAAGGGCCAGCGGCTGTGTTCCAGGTGCTGACAGTCAGACTGATTTGAGGGGGTAAAGCCACGGCACCCCTGGGGTGTAGTAGGAGTTGCCCCCAGAGTGAGGTTCTGAGGCTTCCAGAAGGGCCGGCATGTTTCCTGGGCGTTGTGTCCTGTGCCGTGTCACACGCGGCTGTGCTGTGCTGTGGCCCTGAGTGCTGGCCTGTTTCCAGGGCGAGGCTGCAGCTCTACCGGACAGAGAACATGGGCTGGGGCGTGCGGTCCCTGCAGGACATCCCCGCGGGCACCTTCGTCTGCGAGTAAGTGGGCCCTGGCCACCTGCTGCTGCCACGTCTTGCACCCCCACCCCGCACCCCACCCCACCCGCACCGTGGGATGCTACCCAACCTGCTGCTGAGCCCTGCCGTCCCGGGCCCCGCAGGCTCCCTGAAACCGGCTCACACACGCTGTCGGCACCCTTTGGTTTTCTCCCTGCGCTCTCACCAGCTCAACGACTCACAGAGTGACGTCAGAGGGTGGCCTTCTGGGTCCCTGGTCACAGGGGGCTTCCGTGTCGTCCTCCGGGCTCCAGAGTTAAATTTCAGCTCAGTCACAGGCGTAGCCCTGCAGCACATTTAGCCAATGTTGTGAGCTGTGTCACGGCTCCCGTGCTCTGCAGTGGTGGACAGTGAGTGCTGGCCTCTCACCCCCAGGTACGTGGGTGAGCTCATCTCTGACTCCGAGGCCGACGTCCGGGAAGAGGATTCATACCTGTTTGACCTCGACAACAAGGTAACGCTGAGGATGGATGCAAAGGGACTGCACAGCGGGCGGGCGTCCTGGCAGGGCCGTGCATCCTGGCGGGGCCTGAGCTGGGATACAAACGCACGTGCCCATCCAGTGCCTCCCTCTGTTCAGCGCAGCCTCTGTGCTCCGGGCTCAGACAGTGTCTTCGGTCAGGACCCCTGAGCCGGGAGGTCTCTCAGTTTGTGCAGCTCACCTCGTATCAGAGCATAGGGTGGCGGGCACCTCCCCCGGCCTCTCGTCCCTGCTGGAGCCCATAGTCTACACACACTGCCAGGCTGGGGTCCATGTGTGTGCAGTGACCGTGGGAAGCAGGAGCAAGCCTCGCATGGGGCTCAGGGGCCACCCACCTGACCAGGGTGGTGTGCGTGCCGTGTCCCTGGGTGTCTTCCTGAGTGCTTTCGTGCAGGCCAGCACCGTGGTGTCCCCAGGGGTGGCCGAGACCTTTGTCCCCCGCTTTCCCCTGACTCCCAGGTCAGCTCCTTTATCACTAAGTCGCCTGTTTCAGAAGCTCCTGGAGCTCCAGGCCCTGCCGGGGGTGGGGGGGCAGGGGAGGGTAGTTCTCCTCTGGGGCACGGGACTGCCCATGCTGTCCCCTGGCACGTTTCCTTCCTGGTGACAGTTCGTACTTCTGTCATAGTCCAGCTTGTCACTCGCTCTCAGTCCCCGAGGCTTTCTGTCGTGTCCCAGATGAAGTTTTTTCAGACCTTAGGCCTCCATACGGACCTGTGCTGCCTGGGGCTACGCTTCTGCCTTTACACTCACTCACCTGCCTCATTCCCCTTATTCTGAGATTGTCGTCTCGGCACAGCGGCTGTCGGCAGCGCTGTCTGCCCTGGCCCACACCTGCTCGCCACTCTTGCAGTTTCTGTGAGTTTTAACAAGTTCCACAGACTTCTGTTGGGGTTTCATGGGGACAGCATTGAGCCCCCAGATGTTTTATGGTGGTCTCTTGGTGGATTTTTTTGTGCAGTATGTTCTTGATATTTTTTGTTTGGGAGTCAACTTTGTTGTGATTAATTTACACATAATAAACTTAAGTGTGTGGCCTTAGTTTTGACAAATGTGATCACCACAGAACACCACGGAACGTTCCGTCGCCTGAACTCCGGGCCCCCAGAGCCTCACCTGCGTCCAGGTTTCCTGACTGGGACCACAGCGTGTACTCCTCCCTGTCTGCTTTGTGACCTGCCCAAGTGGCCGTGTGTCTCTGTGGCCGAGTGTCCCCCCGGCGGCCATGTGGGTTTGCCCGTTGCGTGCGTGGGCCGGTGTAGCAATGCGCTGGCCTGCTGTGAACGTTCACAGACCTGCGTTAGTGGATGTGTGTGCTTTTCTTTCTCTCGAGCGACTTCCTGGGAGCAGGAGGGCTGCCATCTGGCGCGTGTGTGTTTAGTGGCCTGAGAAATGGCAGCACCGGCCTTTGCACCCAGGAGGAGGGTCCAGCAGTGCCCGGGGGCCGTGGACGTGGGTATCTTTCATAGGCTGTGGCCTCTTAGACCTTCTTTTCTGGAGAAACCTGAAGGTGTTTTGCCGTCGTCGCGTTGGGCTGCTGGTTTCTGCTGGTCGGATGTGCGCGCGGCCTCTCCCAGCCTCGGCTCCTTCTCTGAGTGACATCTGTCGCTGTTCACTGCTCTGTCACGAGAAACCTTCCTCTTCTGCGGGCTCCTCCCCTCCAGAGCCGTGGCTCGTCCTGTGCTCACGTCGTGTGGTTTGCGTAAGGGTGGTTCATCCACGTGAACAGCTTGCTCCAGACCTGGAGGGAGGCCTTTGTCGGCCTGTGCTTAGTCCTCCCACCTGTCCGCTGACCCTCAGGCCCACGCCACTCTCCTGACTGCAGTCAGTTCAGCGTCCACCTGTAAACCAGGCGGCATTAGCTCTCCAGACGCTGTTTTTCCAAACCGTTGTGCTCCTTCTGTGCTCTGCGTTTTCGTGTACGTTTAGAGCCGACACCAGACGGCTCAAGCGAGGCTGCTGGAGTTCTGGGAGGGATTGGGTCAGACTGCAGTCAGTGCGGGGCGCTGGCGCCTGGACAGCATGGCATCTTCTCAGTCCTGGCGTGTGTCCCACTGGTCCCGCTAAGTGGGTCGGCAGAGCGCTGCAGCTTTCCATGCATGGATCCTATGCACCTCCCCTGAAACTCACTCCCAAGTGTCTCACGCTTTTTATGCTTTTGCAGACAGTATTGCTTTTTATTGCATTTCCACCTAATGCTAGTAAATGGAGATGGTTGGGGGTTTGGATGCTGACTGTGCTAAACCCACTTGCTAATTCTAGTAGCTCTTTCAAAGGTTCCTTCGGATTTTCTGCATTCGTGACTGTCTTGTGTTTAGTGGACAGTGTTACTTCTTCCTTTCCTACCTGTTAACACTGCTGCTTGCCCTTGCCTCACGTGGCTGGGGGACGTCCTTGCCTCCTTGTCTGTCCTCGGGGGAAAGCGCGCTTTGACCATTAAGGGCGACTCAAGCTGTGGCTTTTTGTGGCCCTGTTGGCACTCTCTGGTGCTGCTTTGCCATGTGTTTATTGTTAATCTCTTAAGAGCCAGGTTTGTTGCGGCATCACTTACACACTGAAAGCCCAGCCTCTCGTTTGCACGGCTGTGTCCTGTGCCTGCACCGTTGGTGCTGGACCAGTGACCAGGAGCCGAGAGCCTTAAAACTAGGAGTTGGCAGGCGGCGCTGGGCCCTCTGCCCAGGGCCTCCCGGGTCATCCAGGCACCTCTGGGCTGCATCCTTTCTGGACACTGGGTCGGGGGACCTGAGCCTCACATGGCAGTCGTCAGAACTCAGCTCATGGCTGTAGGACTCAGGCCCCACTTGGTGGTGGGCTTCCAGCCGTGCACTGGCAGCTCCCAGGATCCGCACAGCTCCTTGCCTGTGGGCCCTGGTGCAGCAGGCACGTGAAGGCCAGCAGGGGGCTGCGTGTCAGAGCCTCACCCGACGTGATATGGTCACACGAGTGGCCTTCGCCATGTTGCTGAGAAGCAGCCACAGGCTGTCCCAGACCCACAGGGTGGGGTCCTGCGAGTGTGAGGCGGGCCGTTGGAACCGCCCCCTGCCTGCCACCTGGCTCACCCTGTTGCCTCTGTCCCTGCAGGCCTGCCTTTTCCACAGTGTCCAGTAGATGGGATCGCTCAGCGGGCAGCTTTTTGTGCCCGACGACTTTCCCTCAAGCAGCAACTTGCCAAGACTCACCGAGTGTTGTGTGCTCCCGTGTCTGGCTGCCGCGGTCAGCAGCCTCCCTCTGGGGTCACCCACACTTTGCTCGGCTGACAGGCACTGGGGCTCCGTCCAGCTGCTGGGAGCTAACGCTGCTAGAGCGTCCGTGTGAAGGTTTGCCGGGTGTGTCACCTCTCTGCTGGGCATGTGCCCGTGGCTCTCTGCCCGGCGTCTGTTGGTTCTGGGAGGGGCAGGTCTGGTACCCACCGTCCCGTTGTGGTAGGAGCAGGGTCCCTGGTGTGGTGACCTCCCTGCTCCTGTAAGTGCTGTGTTTTACCCTAACTCAGCTGCATGGAGTATAAAAATCAGGTTAAGCTTTCTCAGCTAACTTCCTTCTGTGACCTGCTGAACTCACTGACTAAACGTGTTTATTTGTGACTTGTGTTGGTTTTCTGTGGACGGGATCGTGTCATCAGCAGACGGGTTCCTTCCCACTGTCGTCACCTCTGGCCGCCATGCCATCCTGACTCGGAGCCTCCGGAACCCCAGGCTCACGTGGGACGCTGGCACTTGGTCAGCCAGAGCTTCACGGGTGGAAGTTAAATTGTGGTCAGTGTTTTCCGCATCTGTGGAAATGATCCTGTGCTTTTTCTCCTTGTTCAGAGATGTGGTGAATAATCTGATTATTTTTGTGCCACTGGTGCTGGGTCACAGTCTTACGTGTGTTTTGACCCACAAGATGTGTGTGGCCAGTCTGGTCTGAGCTTGTCACCAGCTGACGTGCCTGTGCGTAGCACCTGCTGTGTCTGAGCCACAGTCCGGTGTCTCCTGCC
Source organism: Hipposideros armiger (assembly GCF_001890085.2). Lineage (NCBI taxonomy): Eukaryota > Metazoa > Chordata > Mammalia > Chiroptera > Hipposideridae > Hipposideros > Hipposideros armiger. Next base: position 9,714,562 of record NW_017731353.1, read on the forward strand.
TGCTGTCCTCCCATCTCCATGTCCCCTCCCAGTGTTCGCTGTGTGTCCCACGTGGGTTTTCACATCTGTGTGAAGAGCTGCAGCGAGACTCGGCGCCCCGGCCGTCTGCCTGCTCACCCTCACCCTTGCTGACTCTTGCTGACCCTCGGCCATGGGTGCAGCCCTCAGGGTCCCAGCCCTCAGTGAGGAGGACTCACTGGACCCTGGACCCTGCGTGGTCCCCTTATGGAGGCGCACCCCCCTACTGGCCCTTGTGGGCCCCTCACCACTGTGTGGGTCCCCCGGCCTTTAGGCAGACACTGTCTTTGTCTGTCTTTCATTTTGTCAGGCCTTTCTGGATAGCCCCAGCAGCACCAGTTAGTGGTCTGACTCGCCATTCACCCTGGCCCTGTGTGCTCTTCATAGCAGCTCGAGGTTGTAGCTGTCACCAATGTCCTCTGACTGGGTGGCTGAGGACTTGCTGCTCAGGGAAGAGGAGGGGCAGGGAATTTCCTGGATGTCCCCAACCTGCCCCTGAGCAGTGTATTGGCTGGCGTTTTCTTGAGCTGGCTCTGTCCCTATGTCAGACGAGTCCCCAGGCGCCGAGTCCCCGACAGGCCCCCTCTCACCTGTCCGTAAGGACTCCGGCTGTCCTCCCAGCCTGCTCTGGGCCAGGCACTTGTAGCACAGACAGCAGACCCCAAGCCCACTCAATGACCAGACTGAACAGACACCAAGTCCTGCCGTCCAGTGGCTGTGAGTCTGTCAGTTCCCGGCCTCTCGCAGGGGCACCACACCCATAGCCTCACTAGTCCCCCGCTGAGTGTGGCCCCCGGCGCCTCCGCCAGGTTCCACGTCTTCGGGCTCCTCGTCTGCCGGCCCCGCCTGGCTGCAGCCCTGGTGGGTCGGGCCCTTGACGCCCACCTGGCGGCTCGGCGTCTTCCTCCCTGGGCCCAGCCCCAGTCCAGCCAGCGTGCTCCTTCCGTCCTCACTCTGTGACTAGTCCATTCCAGGTTTGTGAAGAGCCATGGACACACCTGAGCTTCTGAGACCCGCGTGTCCCGCAGCACTGATGTCACAGTGACCTCGCTGCTGGGCCTCCCCCCTCGCCCCTCGCCGCCATCGGGAAACTTTCCGACTCTGCCTGCAGGATGTTTCCTGGATCGGGCCACCTGCACTCTTTCAGCCTGGACTGCCCTTGGGCCCCGGGTGTGTCCCTCTCCTTGCTATTCTAGGACCTTCTGAACGCCCACCTGCCCTGCCCCATTGCCACCTCCTTCCTGTGTGCCGTGGTGAGGCAGGGTGCCCGCATACTTCCGCATCTGGGCTGTGGGGCAGCCTGAGGGCCAGGTGTGGGGTCAGGAAGGACACACTTCAGAGACCTGGGTGGTGTCGGTAACGGGAATGACACAGCGTCCATGTGGAGGAGGATCGGTGTGACCCGGCCGTGCGGCGGGCAGGTCTAGAAGGAGCTCTCTGCTCCCGGGACGGCGGCTGTCACCCCTGCAAGTCTCTGAGCTGTGTGCAGGCAGCACGCAGCCAAAGCTCAGGACAAAGTACAGATGTTTCACTGTCACAGGCACTGTCCAAGGTGGCAGGAGGTGCGGGCCGCATGCGTGTCGGGGCGTGGGGCCCAGGCCCGTAGGCAGAGGACCTAAGCTGGGCCTCTGCACGTGAGGGGTGGGTGGGTTCCCCCGGCTGCTTGTCCCCAGAGAGGCCTGCTGTCCCCAGGGCACAGGAGGGAGTGACCAACCTTGAGAAAAGAGGCGGGAATGGCCGCTGGCAAGGGGACGTGGGCTGTTCTTTCCTGTGCTGTTTTGCACGTTAGGACTCAGGGATTGTTTGACACTCTCTGTGTTTGGTCCACTTGTCATCATTCTTCTTTTGATGCTTCAGTTGTCCCATGTTTGGCCAGTGGGAACCGTTGGGACGAGCTCGTGTGTTCATTGTGTTGGTACCTCGGGCACCACTGGCTCTGGACTCGTTTTTCAGAGGACAGGACCCTCGCAAAACACATTTTAAAAGAGGCTTTCAGGTTGCTATTCCCAATTCAGATTTAACATTACAGGGTTTTGCCCAACTTACAGAGAAAATGCTGCTTCCTCACGACATAACTTTTGAACCCTCATCACTGGTATCACGGCCAGCAGCGGCTGTGCTATGGGAGCGTGGGTCACGAGGACGAACGTGGCTGTGTGCGCATCCGGCCCAGCTTGCGTGCAGCTGCGTTCATGTGTTTCAGTTGATGTTAGTGTCTGGGATTTAATATCTTTCTAGGTGTAATTGTTAAAATGTTTACATGCTTTAAAAGTAAAAGTTACAGTCTGTCTCTGTCTTGTTGTCTGTATTTGGTCACCAGTCCCCACGCTGCTGCAGGTGACAGTGGATAGAAACAGAAGTATCTTCGAACATCTGTTATCTCCTTGCCCTTCTTGGAGAGAAGGTGGATGGCAGATGTCAGTCTTGCCCCTGCATGTGGCCCGGGACAGGGCGCTAACAGTCACTACGTCGTCAGTGCATAGCGATCTTTCTCGTTGTTTTGGGGGCTTTGGGTCTGATTTCAGCTTCTGCTATTTGCAGTCATGTTCCCCATGAATCGTTCAACACATGAGACGTTTTGTGGGACATTTGCTGTCCCCACACAGGGCCTAGGGTCTGTCAACAGCCAGGATATTGTGATGGGACTTTCCATTTGATTCTGTTATTCTGTTTCTTTGCTGAGATCTCCCATTTCACTGAGATTTTCGTGCTTTGTGTTGCTTGGTTGAGGACCCTTAGTGGCAGCTGGTCACCTCGTGTTCGTGCAGTGTCTGCTTTGGTTCAGGGAAGGACTCTGTGACTTTTCTCTGCTCTTCAGAACATGCCGTCTTCTTGGTCGCAAGTGCTGGTTTGTAGGCGACTCCAGCGTCCTCTGACGTGTGCCGTTGGTTTTATTGTTCTGCCGACCACAGGCACTGCCTCTCACGTGGAAGCTTCGGTCCCTGTCCCGCCCGTGTAGTCAGCCTGGCTCCGGTCAGGGCGAGGTTTGTGGGCCCGAGTTGAAGCGCCACCATTGTCCACAGTCTTGAGCTCCCAGCTGCTGTCTCATGACCCCGGGCCCCTCGGCCCTGTGCAGGCACAGTCCTGCCTCCAGAGTTGCTGCTCTCACTCTGGCACCTGTGGCCCAGCCTTGTGGATTTTTCCAGGTTTGCAGCTGCACATTTCAGGGTGGGGTGATCTGCAGGTTTAGTCTGAGTCTGTGCCATGGGGGCTCAGCAAGAAGTGGGGCTGCAGGCCGGCCGAGTGGCGCGTTGGTTAGGAATGGGCTTGGGGTGCCAGCTCTGAGCAGCAGGGCCCCAGTTCGGATCCCACATGAGGGCCAGTGACGCTGCGCCCTCTACAGCTAAGATGGTGAACAACAGCTCGACCTGGAGCTGGGCTGCCGAGAGTCGCCAGCGACGGCGTAGGCTGCAGTGAGGCTGTCCGGCAGCGGATGTGCACTTTCGTGAGCGGCTGTGAGCTTTCGTGAGCGGCTGTCCAATGTCCGGCAACCGATCTGCCTCACTCAGGTAGAGCGCAATGATAATACCAACATGGGACGGTGAAGCAACGTCCTCCACAACTAGACCGAAGAACGAAAGGACAGCAACTTGTCTGTTCCCCTTCCTCGATTCCCCAGTGCTGTTCTCCTCCCCCAATTCCCCAATAAAATCTTAAAAAGAAAAGAAGAAGAAGTGGGGCTGCCAGACGGCCGCCTCCGCCAGGCACGTCCCTCTGTGCTCCCTGCTCCGCCCCCGGGCTGCCGGCGGTGATCTGGGGAGAACCTGCCTACGGCTCGAGCGGGCTGCACAGCCCCTGCTGGCTGTCACAGTGGGCCTTTGCGGAGAAAACTCTGCCTTTAGAGGGCTCATGAGGTTGGGTCCGGCCCCCAGCTAATGGGCCTTTCTCACCGTCAGCTCTGCTGAGAACCATCGTCAGGCAGTCAGGCTGGGGGCAGGGTTGTGGGCCACCTACGTCCTGTTTCCTCTGTGCGCCCACCAGGCCAACAGGACATCATGGACTTGTGTGTCACGGCCGTAACCACCAGCCTTGGCCTGAGCACAGCTTCCCTTTCTGTCCATCCCTCCATCCATCCGTCCCTCTGTCTGTCCCTCTGCCCCACCTGCCCAGCATGCCCCCCGCCTCGCCCTACTGGCATCAGCAAGTGTCTGGAGAGCAGTGTGGCCCCGCAGTCCTGCCTCTTCTCTCTGGGACACCGGTGGGGTTGGCAGTGGCTTTTCCGGTGAGGACGGCTGCGCCCATTTAGGGCTCCCTCAGTTCCAACCACCCTGGGCGGCGGTGGGCTGTGTGCCGCCCACCAGCAGCACAAGGGTCCCCACTGTCACACGCCGTGTCCCCATGCCTGTCCTCGCCCCGCAGGATGGAGAGGTGTACTGCATCGACGCTCGGTTCTACGGGAACGTCAGCCGCTTCATAAACCACCACTGCGAGCCCAACCTGGTGCCCGTGCGCGTCTTCATGTCCCACCAGGACCTGCGGTTCCCCAGGATCGCCTTCTTCAGCACCCGCCTAATCGAGGCTGGGGAGCAGCTGGGGTAGGTGTGGGGACCGCGTGCAGGCGCTGCCTTTGGGGCACACACACGCCCTGGTTGACATGGGCAGGTCCTCGGTGGTTTGTGTTCCCCAACCCCAACTGAGGCCGGCTGGCGGCGACTGGGCAGCACTGGCCCCACCAGCGGCCTCAGCCCTGTTCCCTCTACAGGTTCGACTATGGGGAGCGCTTCTGGGACATCAAAGGCAAGCTTTTCGGCTGCCGCTGTGGCTCCTCCAAGTGCCGCCACTCCAGCACGGCCCTGGCCCAGCGGCAGGCCAGTGCCGCCCAGGAGGCCCAGGAGGACGGCCTGCCGGACACCAGCTCCCCCACCACCGACCCCCGATGAACTGCAGCTGGCACTGTTTGTACCGCGGTTTAGGGGCGAAGAGAAAGGGCAGCTGCGTGTGCGGGTCTGGCTTGGCTGCATCCGGCGGGTGGGCGGGCGGCGCAGACAGGCCTCCGCCGGGAGCCGTCGCTCCGGGCTCGCTGGGACCCTGCACTGGCCTACCCTTGTGAGTCCTGATGGTGGTTTTGTCATTTCCACGTTTCTCATTTCTCCCTGCTCCCCGCGGTTCCCGTCCCACTGCAGGGCTTGTGGGCAACGTCCTGTCAGCTCAGACTCCTCCATGTGGCGCCTGCTGAAGCCACTGCCACCTGCAAGCTGCTCCGTGAGGCCCGCCCGCCCGCTCAGACACTGTCCCCACCACCATCTAAGGGTTCGGGCCAAGCTGCCACTGACTGGAGAAAATGTGGGCTTGCTTTTTAAAGAGACCCCGTGTCTGGTCCTGTATGTCAGCCCTCAACACGCTCCTGCTGGAGGAAGCACCTCGGGGGGCGAGAGGCCGCGGCCCACGGAGGCCCCGCCAGCCCCACCGGTGTGGTGCCGCTGGCACCTGTGCTGATTTTTAAGCCACATGCTATGATGATGAATAAACTGATTTATTTTCTACCATTATTGAACATTAGGACAAACAAAAAATAAAAACACAAAACACAGACAACGGTGCTGATTCTGGTGTGGTTTCTACTCACCATGTGAAAATAAACTCTCAGCTGTATAAAGAGAACAAAGTGATTTTAGAATCAAGTGCAGGAAGAAGCTTTTTTAAAATGTTAGTCTTGTAGTGTGAATAAATTTGCCGTCACCTTTTGTGTGGTGGCCTGCCAGGTCATATCCTTTTTTTGGCATATACTTTTTTAAATACTGTAACTAGTACAGTAACAGTGGGGTTTTTTTTGTGCGACTCTTCTAAAACATTCATAATGCAGTCATGTTTATTTTTTTCTGTTAAAATGTTTTTGACAGTTTTAAGAGCAGTCTTTTGGCTCAGACCATTTCTTGTTCTGTTTTCAATGAAATCAATAAAAAGAAAAAGATACTTTAAATGAGGCTTTTATTATGATATCACGCTCCAGCTTGTTTCTGCAAAACACCTACACTTCCTTCCGGTGGGCACGCTGCTGGGCCGGTGCCCCAGGTCTGAGCAGGTGGGCCCAGGGCAGACGGCGTAGCTGCCGCTTCCTCCTCATCCCAGACATTTTGTCCTTAAGAAGACACGCCTGCCCCGTCCCCGGCTGATGTTGGAAGCGTGCGCGAACATGTACGTGCCGGTCCGTGTGTGTCCAGCGCCAGGCGCTGAGGCCCAGACGGCTTTCCGGGGGCTGATGGCAGCACCAGGTAAGTCCCCAGAATCTGGACTGTTCTGCGTTTCGACACAATGAGGCCGATGAGGCCGGAGCCCTTCCTGCGGGGTCGGCCGAGGCCGCCGAGCAGGGCTGGCGTGGGTCCCAGGGAGCCTGCAGACTCAGCAAAAAAAGCTAGAATGCTCTGTTCTCACACACGCAGGTCAGACACATTCCCGCACGGCAGCCGCGCTGCGCGCTTGGTAAATGGCCCAGGCCAGGTACCTTTCCTTTGCGCCCTGGTCCGGCTGTGTCACTGCCAGGCTGGTGGCCTACGCCCGGAGGGACAGATCCAACTAAGAGGACTTGCACCTTTCTGCCAGGGCCTGGGGCTTGGCCCTAGGGGCCTGTCACCAATTCTGGGTAGGGTCCACCTGGGGCTTGGATTTCAGGCCCTGCGGCCCTCCCCCCCCAGAACCCCTGGGCTGCAGTGACTGGTGGTTTGCACTCCGGTGGCCCGGGGTCAGGTGCTGGGTGTACAGACAGCTTTCAGGATCCAGTGTCGTTCAAACGTTTGGGGTGAGGGGACCCTCTAAGTAGGTGCCACTACATGAAGTTCAGCCATTTTGAGTCTCCGGGGTTTGGCTTTGAGGAGCATGATGTCTGCCTAGGGCTGCTGTGTGTGTGTCACCTGGTCCTGGCGGTGACCATCGGAAACGTGGGTGGGGCTTGAGGGGAGAGCCCTGGGGGTTCTCTGCTCCAAAGGGCACCCCCTGCAGGCCGGTGCCGCCTCTGGGGGCAGGGCAGGTGAAAGCCATGGGGGGGCAGCCACCGAAACGCTGGAATAGGAGCAGAGTCCAAGGTTCCAACTATTTCTGTACCAGTCACACCTTCATGGCCCCAAATCCAAACGACACGTTTACAGACAGACCCGGAAGAAAACAAACTCCTGGAAAGGCCCCTTGTCAAGCCGCCTGCTGGGGACTGAGCAGCCTGGGCTCTCAGGGGCACCCGGGCAGGTCCCTGACTGTCCCCGCAGCTGCGCAGCAGTGAGCCCTACTGACCTTGTCTGCGGTGTCCCCTCAGAGAAGTCTGAGGTCACCAAATCACCCATAAAGGGCCAATCCCAGCAGTGTGTTCCCCACGTCTGGCGTCAAACGTTGTGGCACTGCCTCCTCATTGTCCAGAGGAGCAGTGGCCTCCGCGTGTGACCGTGTGTAGCTCTGCTTGTTGACTTACCAAGTGTGTGTCTCTTACAGACTTGCCTTTCTGCCTGTGTGAGCTGCCTGTGTGCCAGATCGTGGTGTTTATATGTCACTTACTGATTTGTGTGAGCTCTTTATATAGTGTAGCTTCGTACCCACGATGAATTTAAAATTTTTATGTGGTAAAACCTGTCTTGTGACTTCTGATTGTGTACTATATTTAGAAAGACCTCCACCTCCAAATTATAAAAACATTGTCTAAAGTTTGGCCTTTGAATCCAGGTGGGATTTATTTGGTGTGAAATAACAGTATAAATTTCAGATTTTTAAAGTGAGGTAAGCGAGGACACCTTGGGTTGGAGAAAATGCCAACCACAGTGGAAAAAGATAAGTTGAACTTGGTGAAGTAATTTCCACATGCAGCCCAGCCAGTCCTGACAAAGGCCTCTGCCGCCTGGCCCACCCCCCAGCCCATCCCTCCTGGCCCTTCCTGGGGTCCCCTCCAGGAGCCTGGCTGGCTGACTCACATAGATGAGTTGTTTGTGATCTAGGGCATCACATAGTCCAGCGCCCTAGACTACTCAGCGTCTCGCTTCTCTTGCTCAGCCTTTTCTCTCTGCTCACATTTTTCTGAAGAGTCAGTACTGGCCCTTTTTATTGTTGGAATCCAGTAGGAATGGACTCGTCTGTCCATCCATGCACGCTCGTCATGGTGCCCATTTTGGCAACTCTCAAGACAGCAGCTGTGTGCACGGATTTCTGTGTTTCGGGTAAAATCCTCCATGGGCTCGCTGAGTCAGGTCCCCTGTGACTGCATCATGTTATTCACATCAGTCACATGAGAGTTCTGGCCTCACACCTCCAGTGACAGTGAGTTTCCAGGCGTTTTAATTTGATCTGTTCTGGGTGTGCAGCGATCTCATCGTGTGTTTAACCCGATGCCCCCACGACTGATGGTGTGGACTTCACGGCTGTGGGTCCATCTTCGCATCTTCTGTTCATTTGCTCAGTTAGGCTGTCTTTCCATTATGGACTGTAGTTCTTTATGTATTCTAAATACAAGTCCTTTGTCAGAAGCATTTGAACATTTTATCACAGTCTGTAACCCCCTGTTCATTTGCTTTAGTTTGGCCAAGTCCAAGTTTTCTTATTTCTCTTTAGTTAGTATTTTTTCCATCCCAAGGTGACTTGCCAACACTGGGCTTGAGAAGATACTCTCCTGTTTTCTTCTAACGCATTATAGCTTTAGATTTTATGTTTCGGTACATGGCCCAGCCTACATGAATCTCTGTGAATAGAGTGAGGTAGAGATTTTCAACTGTGGGTGTCCAGCTGTTCTGGCCCTCATTAGATGACTTTTCAAGATGCCTTTCCTCCTCCCGCTGAGAGGCACAGGCGGCTTCCTAGAGCGGTTTTGATGTTGGACATGAACCGTTCTGCTCCTTTGAGCTGTCTGACTGTCTTCACCCCGGTTAATACTAAAGCTTCCTGGCAGGTGCCAGTCCCGTGCAGGTAACATCCAGCCCTGTTCTTAAAGGTGATTATTTGACGATTTCGGCTCTCCTAGGCCCTTTGAATTTTAGATTTGGCGAATCAATCCCCACAAAAGAGACTGATGGATTGTTTGAAACTTTTGAAATCAACTTTATTGAGATAAAATTTACATATCAAAAAATGTACTCATTTGAAGTGTTCCGTGATTTTTGACACATGTATACACTCATGTACCCACCACCACAAAGAACGTCTTCATTACCCAGAAACTTCCCTTTGCAGGCAGCCGCCTTGCCCCAGGAGACACTGATCTGCCCTTGTCATCAGAGGTGGGCGTTTCTGGCTCTGGAATTTAATCTGAACCGTGCAGCATGTACTTCATGGGATTTGGTTTCGTTGGCTTAACATCTTTTTAAATTTTGAGACAAACTTACAGAAAAACTGCAAGTGCAGTTCTCTGAACCATCTGAGAATACATTGCCAAACGGATGCCCCACCGTTCCTGCAAAAAAGGACCTTCTATGGACGGAGATGTCACCGATGGCACCAGGCGGCACTGCCCGCACACAGGCCTCAGACTGACACGTCTGCCTCCACCCAGCGACGCTCCTGTTGTCTTTAGTTGTCACGTCTCTGGAGGCGTCTTCAATCTGGAACACGTGTGTCTGTGATTTTCACAATCTTGACACTTTTGAAGACGACAGGTTGGGCCTCTTGTAGACTATCCTTGGTTTCGTATCATTACATTTTTCAGTAGTTGCTCTGGGGGTTACAATATGTGTCTTTGAGTGACGTCACAGTGTTTCACACCCACTAAGAGCTGCCAACAGGATTCCACCCCCCAAAGCTGTCCGGGATTGTCAAACATTCTATTCCTGTCGTTTATTCTCTTGAGACATCGTTACTGGTTTTGCTTTAATTAGCCAAATATTCTTATTTTCTAATTTGTAGCTTGTCTGCTCATTCCCTCACTGGGTGTCCCTATTTGTAAACGGTTTTATTGAAGTTCAGGTACACACCCTTCTACAGCTCCTGGTGTGCTCGCAGCTGTGTGCAGCCATAGCCGCCGTCAATTCTGGAACATTGTCATCGCCTCCAGCAGAGACCCTGGGCCCTGAGCAGTCACTTCTGACCAGGGCCCCTCCCCCACAATGACCTGCCTCCGGAGACTGGCCTGTTGGGGACACTTTGCACAATCCAGCGAGCTTCAGTGTGCCTCCTTCACACAGGCTGTCTGAGGGTCCTCGTGCGCAGCGTCACCGTCTTCTTTTGTGGCCGAATGGTGCTATGCTGTGTCTGGCCTATCCATCCATCAGTTTATGGATGCGGGCTGCTATGGGTGTGGCTCCTATGACCATCCATACACAGGTGTTCGTGTGGACACATCTCCATTTCTCCTGGGCACATACCTATGAGGGCTTGCTGGGGCAAATGGGGGCCCTCCGCTTTACCTGTTCAGGACGGGCCCAACTGTCTCCCACACGCCTGCACCATCGTTCGTTCCCGCCGGCTGTGTGTGAGTGTCCAGGCTCACAGCCCACCAGCGCTCCCTGTCCTCTATTCCTGCCGTCCTGCGCTTGCAGAGGTGCCTCGCTCTGCTTTTGGTTTGCATTTTTCTGATGACGAGTCACGGCAAGCATTTTTCAGTGTGCTTATTAGCCATTTGTATGTCTTCTTTGGAGAAATGTATTTGTATCCTCATTAAACTGAGTTACAGTGTCCCCTGAACAACGCAGGGGATGGGGCGCCAACCCCATGCAGTCGAAAACCCACATTCAACTTTTGACTCCCCCCAAATTTAACTGCGTATGGCTACTGCTGACCAGAAACCTTACCGGTCACATAAACAGTTGATTAACATGTATTTTGTATTTCAGATGTATTATAGACTGTATTCTCACAATAAAGTAAGCTCTCAGAGGGAAAAGTGTTAAAATCATAAGGAAGAGAAAATATATTAACAGTATTTATTGACAAAATTCAACCCCATTCAGGGCCGCCCGAGTGGCGTGTTGGTTAAGAGCTGGCTTGGGACACCAGCTCTGAACAGCAGGGCCCCGGTTCGGATCCCACATGAGGGCCTGTGACACTGCCCTCTACAGCTAAGATGGTGCACGGCAGCTCGACCTGGAGCTGGGCTGCCGTGAGTCGCCGGTGATGGTGTAAGCTGCAGTGGGCTGCTGTAAGCTACCGTGAGTGGCTGTCCAGAGGCTGGCGACCAATCTGCCTCACCTGGGAAGAGCGCAATGATAATACCAACATGGGCCAGTGAAACAACATCCTCCACAACTAGACTGAAGAACAAAAGGACAGCAACTTGTCTGTTCCCCTTTCCCAATTCCCCAATAAAATCTTTAAAAAAAACAAAACACATACTGTCATCATGACTTTTGACGGTTGGTGGTGACCTTGATCACCTGGCTGAGGTCGTATTTGTCAGGCTCCTCCCCTGTCACATGTCCCGTTCCACCCTGTACCAGGGCCAGAAAGCACTAGATGCAGCCACACCTAACATGTGGACGTCACGGCTCGTCCTTTGGGACAGAGGGTCTGCATAAGTTATTTGGAATTCCTGTGCATTGAGAGCACCTCTTTTGCCCCATTTGTTAACTTATTTCAATTGTTCATATCAATTTGGACTCATGAATATTTATGTTATGCTTTAGGTATGTATTGATTTGCCCCAATTTTTCCAGCTTTGGCCATTTCGGAACACTTTCCCTTGGCTTGTGTGTCGCTTTGACACACCCATCCACGTGTGCGTGTGCGTGTGCGTGTGCGTGTCCCCAGTCGCTTCCTTTTGCCTGGCACTGACTTGCTGCCACGTCACTGTGTGTGTTTTTGGCTGCAGCCCTGGAACCAGCCATTTCTCCAGGAAGCCCAGGTCCCTTTATCGGCGATGGACTTAGAGACTATGGTTGGTGCCAGGTGCCGGGTGTGCTTGTCCCTGCTGGGTGTCACTTCTAAAAGGCCCTCTGAGTTGACAAAGCAAAGACACATGTGTGTACATACACACATTGTAAATGTTTCTGTGTGTCCACAGTAAGAGCTCTGTCCAGCTCCAGTTTCTTACTACACGGATCATTCTAGCCTCGTGACTGTATCAGAGTCGTCAGCCTGCGCCCTGTGGGGATGGCTCTATGACCGGGTCCGTGCCCACGGGCACTCGCACGCCTTTCACTCTTCCAGCCCCGACTTGTTTCCACCTCAGGGACGTCAGCGCTTCCCCCAGCCCACTCAGGCTGTGCCTACACAATGACTGGTTCTCCTGTCACGGCCTGCATCCCCTCCTGGGATCTCAGCCTCCTAAGTGATTTTTTTCAAGGCAGACACTAGGGTCTACTCTTTGTGCTGTAAAGATCTGTGGGTTTTGACAAATGCAGTGTCACAAGTTTGCCATTACAGTGTCATGTGGAATTCTTTACTGCCCTGGACTTTCTCTGCGCTTCACCTGTTCTCACCCTCCCTCATCGGTGAACCCCGGGTGATTCTACTGTTTTGCATTTTCCAGAACGGAAATTGGAAATTGGGGCCATGCAGCACATGTCCCCTTCCGACGGGCCTCTGGCACTTAGCAGTGTGCACATAAGTGTCCTCTCCTTTTGGCAGCTTGGTCGCTGAGCACCTCCATGATATGGAGGGACCAGCTTGTCCATCCATCGTCTACTGAAGGATGCCTGGCAGATTTGGGTGATTCAGAAAAGAGCTGCTGGAAACGGGTTGCAGGTTTTGTGTGGATGTGGTTTCAAGTCCATCAGGGAAACAGCCAGGGTCACCTGAGAAGATTGTGACGCTCTGCAAGGAACCGTCAAGCAGGTTTCCAGCACTGCAGTGACCGTCTGCAGCCCGCAGCCACGAGGAGGCTCCTTGTCACCCCACGTGCCCCAAGTGTGCTGTGGCGATGTCAGCTTTTCCTTCCAGTCTTGTAGTCCAGCAGTCGTGTGGAGTTCTCGGACTGTGGTGAATTTGCAGTTCCCTTTGACAAATGCTGTTGAGCTGCTTCCCACACGTGTGTTTTCTGTGCTGAGGTGTCTGTTCACGCCATTGGCCATTTCTGATTTGGGTATTTGTTTTCTCATTGTTGCATTGTAAGAGTTCTTTGCCTACTTTTGGATGTAAGTCCTTTGTCCGATGTGCGGTTGGCAGATGTTTTCATCTGGCCTGTGACTTGTCTTTTGATTCCCTGAACAGTGCCTTTTGCAGAGCTAAAGTGTTTAATTTTTTGAAGTCTGATTTATCAATTTTTTTCTTTCATGGCTTATACATTTGGTGCTACATGAGAAAAACTCTCTCCAAACCCAAAGCCACCTGGATTTTCTCCTGGCTCTTCCAGAAGTTTTGCAGCACCACATTTTCTGTAGTTTGAGTTAACTTTTGTGACAGGTGTAAGTTACCCCTTGTCTAGATCACTTTTGTTGTTTTTGTGTGTGGATGTCCAGTTGTTCCAGCATCAGTTGTTGAAAGACCATCTTTTTTCCACTGAATTACTTTTGCTCTTTTGTCAAAGTCCAGCTGGCCGTGTTTCCGTGGGTTCATTTGTGGGCTCTCCGGTCTGTCCCATGAGTCTGTGTGTCTGTGTGTCCCTGCTTGGCTGTTGTCACTTCACGGTAAGTGTTGTCGTTGGGTAGTGTCTGTCTTCTGACTTGGTTTCTCTTCAGTACTGTGTTGGCTGTCCCTGGTCTTCCGCCACTCTGTGCAAACTCTAGAATCAGTTTGTTGATGTCTTCAAAATAGCTTGCTGGAATTTTGATTGGGACTGCCTTTAATCTATAGATCAAATTGAGGAGACCTGACACCCCAACTACCATGAGTGTGAAATACCTCTCCATTCACTTAAATCTTAGAATTTTTCAACGTTTTATAGTTTTGTTTTACATGTTGATCCTGGACATACTTTGTTAGACCTATACCTATTTAATTTTCTTGATGGTGTCATCTATTCTGGCTTTACAAAGCTAGTGATTACACTAGAGTTTGCATATACATTTGTAACTAACGTAAGTCCACATCAAATAGCAGTACACCTGGCGTGCTTGGTCCTTAAAATAGAGTTCCCGTCTCCATCTCCCCGCTGCCTGTATGGTGCTGCCACTCACCTCACACATCCATATGCTGTAATCACCCAGGCACTGCTACTGTGCTTTATTTGAACAAACATCTATCAATTGAGAATAAGGAAATTAAACGTTTCATTTTCCCTTCACTTACCCCTTCTCGGACGCTCTTCCTTTATTTGCATCCAAGTGTCTGACTGGTCTTCCTCTCCTTCTCTCTGAAGAAGTTAACCTTTGTTGCAGCAAGGTCTGCTGCTCTAAAGTCCCCCATTTTTATTTGTATGAGAAAGTCTTTCTCCTCCACCTTTGAAGGCTAATTTCACTGGATACGGAATTGTAGGTTGGCGTTTTTTTCTTTTAACACTAAATATTTCACTGCACTCTCTCCTACTCTCATGGCTTCTGAGGGGCTGGATGTATTTCTTAGTTTCTCTGTAGCTCAGGTTCCCCCTCCCTGTTACTTTGAAGATTTTCTCTTCGTCTTTGGTTTTCTGTAGTTTCAATGTGCCTAGGTGTTGTTTTCTTGGAATTTATTCTGCTATGTTCTCTGAGCTCCCTGGATCCGTGGCTTGGTGTCTGTCATTAACTTTGGAGAATTTTCAGTCACCATCACTTCAACTTTTTTCTTCTACGCTGTTCACTCTCATCTCTTCTGGCGTTCCATGTGAGCGTCCTTGGATAGTCTATCCTGTTTTTTTATTCTCTTTTCATTTCAGTTTGGGAAATTTCTACTGCCATGTATTCAGGCTCGCTGGTTCTTCTCTTGGCCGTGTCCAAATGACTGGCAAGCCCATCAAAAGGCAGTCTTTATTTCTGTTACAGTGGTTTGTTTTGTTTTTTTTCAATTTCTAGAATTTCCTTTTCATTCTTTCTTAGTGTTTCCATCTCTCTCCTTACATTATCAATCCGTTCTTTCACATCGCCCACTTTTTCCTATAGCACCCATTACACATTGTCCATTGTTATTTTAAATTCCCTGTCTGACAGTTCCAAAATCTGTGCCAGTGGAGCCTGGTTCTGATGCCTGCTTTGTCTCCTGTGTGTTTTCTTGTCTTTCGGCATGCCTGGCACTTGTCCTGAAAGCCGGACACGATGCACTGGTATAGGGGTTGAGATCAGTAGGCTTTCAGCAGGAGCTTTTATGTCGATCTGGCCAGGTGCTGGGTTGTGTTCAATGGTGACTGTAGTCGTAGGTCCCAGAGGCTTCAGTTTCTTCTGGTGTCCTTGTGTTTAGCCCCCGCTTTGGAGGGTTCCCTAAAAACCCTTTCTTGGGCCGGCTGAGTGGCTCAGTTGGTTAAGAGCTGGCATGAGAGCACGAGCCCTGAGCAGCAGGGCCGCCGGTTCGATTCCCATATGAGCCAGTGACACTATGCCCCAGCTGAGCCACCTCTGAGTTGCCAACAGGTGGCAGGATGGCTCAGCTGGTGAGAGCACATGCTCTTAACAACAAGACTGCCTGTTTGATGGTGGGCTATGCCTGCCTGCATCTAAGATTGAACTCGGCACCTTGAGCTGAGCTGCCACCCGGATGGCTCAGTGGATAGAGCCTGCGCTCTAAACAACACGGCTGCCGGTTCGACTTCCACATGGGATGGTGGCTACGCCCACCTGCAACTAAGATTGAACACAGCACCTTGAGCTTAGAGGCCACAAGCTGCCATTGGGCAGCCAGATGGCGACTGGCTCCCTCCACAACTGAGAGTGAAAAACAACAACTTGTCTGTTCCCCTTCCCCAATTCCCCAACACTGTTCCCCTCCCCCAATTCCTCAATAAAATCTTTTTTTAAAAAACCAAAAAACCTTTCTTAACCAGAGTCTGTACCTTGTCGGGGTTCCAGCTTTAATCCAGTTATGGTGGAGCCTTGTGGATATGGTAGAGATGGGGGAGAGGGAGCATTGCAATCCTGTGATTCAATCTCTGTCCTTTTGTGGGCCTCTGTCCTTGGGCAGTGACCTTCATAAGTATTTGTCAGCCTTTTCTCTCCCTTAGGTGACAGTCGGGAAGACTAGAGGGGCGGGTGCTGTGTGAGTCCCTTCTCGCAGATGGGACCGGGGTCTGGTAAATGTTCCCTCTGAGAGGGTTTGGTTAGAAGAACACTCTGGGCAGCTGTCCAGTGGTTGCTTTCCCCTCCCCCTGCCAGAAATGTGAGGGTTTCCCTTGTCTCTTTACGGAGAAAATCTGGTGGTGTTCCAAAAGTGGGGACTCCTCTAAGCCTCCAGCCCCAGGAGTTCCTCACTCTCACCCTAGTCCGTACTCTGCCCCAGTTACTCTCTAGGCGATTCTACCAATTCATGGCTCCAGCATTTTCTGCCCCAGGTGCGCTGATCTCAGCAGTCATTCTCTGTACTTCCTGTCTCAAATTTTCCAGGTGGTGGTTTATCCCAGGACCTCAGTTTCCTGACAGGTCCAAGAAAAGTCATCAATTCCTATTTGTTCGGCTTTCTTCTTATTATAATGATGGGAGTGATGACTTCCAAACTCTATACAGGTCACACCTGAAATTGAAGTTCAAATATTTTTTAAAGAAATTAAAGAATAAAAGAAAGAGTAGTTTATGTTTATACCCATATTTACAGTTTCTGTTGCTCTATATTCCTTTTTGTAGATTTCAATTTCCAACTGCTGTCATTTGTCTTTAGCGTGAAAGAAAATTTTTAAATATTTATTTTAGCCTGGATTTTCTAGCAATGAATTATCTTGTCTCTTGTTTGTTCACAAGTGTCTTTGTTTTACATTAATTTTTAAGGTTATTTCAATGGGTATAAAATTCTAGGTGGAAAGTTTAATTTCCCTTTTCAGCACTTAAAGAGGTAATTCTATTGGCTTCTGACTGCCTGTTTCTGATGAGAAATCAGTCGAGTTCTTCAGTGTAACATATACTGTTAAGCCCATTGAGTAAACTTTTTATTTACGGCATCATAATTTTTTATTTTGGGCATGCATTTGGTTTTTATTTTTATTTTTCTGTAGCTTCAGTTTCTCTTTTGCGATTCACTATCTGTTACTTCATTATGTTAATGTTTTCCTTTAATTTTTTGAACATAATTTATAATAACTTTTTAATCTCTATTTGTTGATTCTGTCATCTCGGGTTTTGTTTCTGTTGACTGATTTTTCTCCTAGTTATGTCATGCTTTTAAACTTCATGTTTGATAATTTTTAAATTGGATGCTGGACAGTATAATGCTATGTTGTTAAGTGTCTGGATTTTGTTGTCTTCCTTTGTGGAAAGTTGGGTTTTATTCCAGGAAGTAGTTATTTTACTTATAGATCGACTTAATCATCTCAAGTCTTTTTTAAAGCTTTTTAGGGAAGGTCTAAAAAGCCTTCACTCTGGCCAGCCTAGTGGCACTTTGGTTAAGAGTTGGCTTGGAAGCACCAGCTCTGAGCAGCAGGGCCTCGGTTCGGATCCCACATGAGGGCCAGTGACACTGCCCTCTACAGCTAAGATGCTGAACAACAGCTCAACCTGGAGCTGGGCTGCTGTAAGTCGCAGGCGACGGCATAGGCTGCAGTGGGGCTGGCTGGCAGCTCGTGTGAACTTTTGTGAGCTGCCGTGGGCGGCCATCCAATGGCCAGTGAGTGACTGCCTCACCCGGGAAGAGCGCAATGATAATACCAACGTGGGCCAGTGAAGCGACGTCCTCCACAACTAGACTGAAGAACAAAAGGACAGCAACTTGTCTGTTCCCCTTTCCCCGATTCCCCAACGCTGTTCCCCTCCCCCAATAAAATCGTTTTAAAATAAATAAATAAAAATTTAAAAAAATAAATAAAATAAATAAATAAAATAGCCTTTACTCTAGGACATGTTTGGCCCTACACTCACCATGTGGTCCTTCTGAGGCTCGGCTTTGGCTTTCTTTTTCCAGAAAAAGTGTCCTGCACGTCCTGTTGTCCAATGTCTAAAAATAGTTTCATATATTTTTGCCCAGCTTTATACAATGCTTATGGCAGGATGGTTATCTAATACCAGTTACTTCATGGCCAGAAGCAAAATAATAGTTTTATTTTCTTCCAAATTGAAAGCCAATTATTTCAATACCTTTTATTGACAAATCTTTCCCACAAATCTTAAACCTCATCTAGTAGATTTGTTTACACACACACACCTTTTTATTCTATTGCACTATATTATTGGTTTATTGCTTTCGTATGTGTATCTTATTTTCTTATGGTTTTATTTTTTTAAATACAGAAAGAAAAGAAACTAAAACTCCACTTCCAATTAATCACTGTTAACAGTTTCATGAATATTCTTACAAATATTTTATATAAAACTATATTGATAAAAAGAACAATACCAACTTTTTAAAAAGCTCTTACTACAAACAGTGCTTACTGGGTCCAGGCACTGTTCTGCGTGCTTTGCAAACATGACCGTTTAATTCTCACCATAATCTATTGATGGAGACTGTGTGCTTCCCAAACAGATGATGAAACAGATATTGAGGCCATGGGCACAGCTAAACGTGGCAGAGTCGTGACCGGAACCCCAGGCAGCCTGATGCCAGAGAGCTGTTTCTTCATTGTCAGGGGTGGTCCCACTTGGTGCCTCGAAGCTCTGACGCCTCTATCTATGGAAATGCTGCATTACTGCTGTGTGGGTGCAAGTTCTTTCATGATTACACCTTTATGCAGCAACTTTCTGTTTTCAGTGGAATTGTTAACCTTTCTTATTATTGACCTGAAAGACCCCTGAGGTTATCAAGAAAATTTATCCTTTGCATTGATACCGTTTCCAAGTGTGTTTATTTACTTTGTTTATAATGGGTTATTTACAAATAGATATTAGCTTTTGGGCCAGCCGAGTGGCGTGTTGGTTAAGAGTTGTCTTGGGGGCTGACCAAGTGGGTCAGTGGGTTAAGAGCTTGCTCAGGAGTGCAAGCTCTGAGCAACAGTGGTTTGATGCCTGGGCCGAGCTGAGCTGCTGCTGAGCTGCCAACAGGTGGCAGGATGGCTCAGCTAAAAATAAATAAATAAATAAATAAATAAATAAATAAATAAATAAATAAATAAATAAATAAATAAAAAATAAGAGTTGTCTTGGGACGCCAGCTCTGAGCATCAGGGCTCCGGTTTGGATCCCACATTAGGGCCAGTGATGCTGCGCCCTCTATAGCTAAGATGGTGAACAACAGCTCAACCTGGAGCTGGGCTGCTGTGAGTCACCAGTGACAGTGTAGGCTGCAGTGAGGCTGCAGTGAACTCCCGTGAGCGGCCGTCCGATGGCTGGTGACCCATCTGCCTCACTCGAAAAGAGCACAATGATAATACCAACATGGGCCAGTGAAGCGACGTCCTCACAACTAGACTGAAGAACAAAAGGACAGCAACTTGTCTGTTCCCCTTCCCCGATTCCCCAATGCTGTTCCCCTCCCCCCAATTATCAATAAAATTAAAAAAAATACATACTAGCTTTTGAGTGCTTTTTTGTCTCTGCATTATAAGAATTTCAAATCCTTCTGTAATCCATTCAGTAGCCTTTACATTTGTGGTGGTAGTTCTCAGCCCCTGGCCACGCAGCATCATCAGGCCAGGTGTCCCCAGGTGCCTCCCTGTGCAGCTGCCTGGAGGCTTCCAGGCTTAGTATCTCACTGGGCTTCCTTTTAGTTCTCCTGGTAATTTTGCTTTGCATCATCCTATCGAGAATTTCTTCCAGACCAGGGGCCGGGAAGCTGCGGCTCGCGAGCCACATGTGGCTCTTTGGGTATGTTCTGTCTCAAAAGCTTGCCGACCCCGGCAAGAGCCAATCCTGTCCCTCACAATGATTTAAAAATTATTTGAGAGCCACAAATATATTTTTATGTAATCACCATTATGTGAATAATGTCATTTAAAAAATTTATAAATTAAACTATGATAGTTTTATTTTCATTTTCAATTTTACTTCAGAGCCTGCAACTTGCAAGCCATAGTTTGCTGACCCCTGGCGGCTCTTCTGTCTCAAAAGCTTGCCGACCCCTGTTCTAGAGGGTATATGTATATGTGACAGATTATCACCATTTTTATATTATTGGGACTGTTCTTTTATTGTCCCCTTTCTTTGTCCTCATCCATTTACATGTTTGCTCTTGTAGGCCAGCTTCCTTACAAATGTGCCAATTTCCTTCCACCCACTTCTCCAGGGAAATGTCCAGAAACAAATGGACTCCAAGTCTGGAACTAGGAGACAATCTGTGCTGCAGCTGTGGCTATGGGAACTCCCAGGCAGAGCAACTGGGACCACTTTGCGTCCCAGGGGACATTTGCTAGACCTGGAGACAAGTTTGCTTGTCACATGGAGGGGTAGCATGGCATTTAGTGGGGAGACGCAGGGGTCTGTGAGCTTCCTGCCACGCACAGCGCAGCCCCCAAGGCAGCATGCCCTCCCCCAAAGGTCAGGACGCCAAGGCTGATGGAGAAACTAACTGAAACGGAGTTGGGCAGAGCCAGCCGGGAGGCGGCCGGGAGGCACCTAGACTCGCAGTGGAGCCGTGAGGCTGGAGTGGGGCAGGGACAGGCTGGTGTGCCTGCCGCAGGTCTCCCGGGCCGGTGTGGAGAGCCATGCGGTCAGAGCTGTGCTGAGTGACCGCACGCTGAGAACGGACTGGGCTGGCGCCGGATGGGCTGGGCAGGTGGAGAGAAGGCCGCGACGAAAGCAGGCACGCAGTGGACCCGGCAGGAAGGGCGCTGTGCTGCGTGGGTGTCGCAAAGACGTCTGCAACGGTTGCCCCACATCCGAGAACAGCCGTGGGGCAGCGAGACCTGTCCTCCTCCTCTCGGCCTTCCTCTCCATGAAGGAGTGGAGGGCAGATGGCACTCGGCGTGGCGCGGCCTGGGCAGTCTTGGGGGCTGTGCTGTGGGGGCAGGTAGCCCCTCCCAGCAGCTCTGAGCAGTGAGCCCGCTTGTCCTGTCTGGGCACAAAGGCAGCTCATGGCTCCTTTGAGGGACTGTGGGCCAGCAGTGCCCGTGTCGGATGAACAAGGCCCGAGAAGCGGGCGGGCCAGCAGCTGTGCTAACACCGCGAAAGGGCGGGGACACAGCCAGGTGCGTCTGACCAGAGCATGCTGTGGGAGCAGGAGCCACTGTGGTGACGCTGGAAGCCAGCTGGTCCAGCAACCAGGAGGGTGGCCGTTCTGAAGACATGGGAGGGGCCCTGAGGGCTGTAGTTTTAAATTATTTACATGTTTCGTTCAAGTGTTCTGATCGAGGTAAAATTCACATAACACAAAATTTACCATTTTAACTGTTTTAAAACATGCACTGTAGTGGCTTTAAATACTCAATGTTGTGTAGTTATCGCTGCTGTCTATTTCAGAAAACTGATCCTCAGAGGCAGGCACACCGAAACCACCATGACACCTGTTGTGGTGGCCGCCATCAGAAGGCAGGAGCTGAAGAGCTGGTGAGGACGTGCAGAGGAGGGGCCCCTGTGCACTGACTGGGCTGGGGTAGAGGTGGTGGCACTGCCATGGGAACCACGGAGCTGCTGCCACAGGTAACAGTGGAGCCGCCTGTGACCCCGCGGTACCGCTCCTGGGGATGGATCTGAAGGACGTGAAACCAGGATCTGAAAGGGATGCATCTGCACCCCGTGGTCACTGCAGCGTCACTCAGTGTGAAGACATGGAACCAACCTGTGTCCACAATGGCTGAGTGGCTGAGGACGGCGAGGGTCACCTGTACTGTGGCCGTGGTGGGAGGAAAGCCGGCCGTGTGCGCCAACACAGCTGGCAGGAGGGCATCACGACGACAGATCAGACAGCGAGGAACCTAGTGCCACTTCACACAACCGGACAGCAGTGGGTGCCAAGCTGGGAGCTGTGGGATGGGGAGCAGTGGGTCAAAGGGGACAGATGTCCAGGTATCACATGAGTAGCCTCTGGGGACCTGGTGTGAGGCTCAGTGTCAGTACTGTGCTGGGTACTGGCAGCTGTGTGAGTGGATTGCAAGTCTCAGTACAAAAAGGGGAGGCAACCGTGTGAGGTGATGGGCGTATCGTTTTACAATATACATGCTTCACGTGACACAGTGTTAGGTGTCAATCATAGCTGCGTGAAGTGGACAAAAACACAAAAACACGGGACAGGAGCTGACAGCTGCTGGGCTGCAGGTGGGTCAGGCCCTGTCCACTGAGCTCTCAGGACACTGGTGTGGTTCCTATGCCATCGCCAGGTCCAGGCAGTTCCAGCTTGGGGACCCCTGAGCACTTCCTGGGTGACACCAGTCCACACTATGTGACCTACCTCAGTGGCTGGGTGACTAGGAGAGAGGGCGAGGGACCTGGGGCCCTGCTGGGAAAGCAGGGTTGGGGGGAGAAGACCTGAGGTCATGGTCGGGGGAGCAGGCAAGCTGAAGGCCCAGGGAGGATGGACAGTGCCATCAGGGGTGACAAGCCCCTCATTCCCCGAGATGCACTCACCCCAGCGCTGGCCGTCACCCTGTCACTCAGTGGATTCCCTCACTCTGCTCTGGATAAGCGCCTCTACCTGCCCCCCTCCTTCCTTACTCAGGTGACTCTCCTGTTTCCTTTTCAGGGGAGAAGCACAGCAACCCTGAGTCAACCCCCGACCCCCCATCTTCCTACCATCCCACGGGTGACAACGTGGGGACCATCTTCCCTTCTGCACTAGGTGCCCTGGCCCTGACCCCCCCGAGTTTTTCTGCACCAGCAGCTTGTTTTTCTATCATCATTGTCACATCACACAGGAGGCCCCATGTCACGCCATTCGCTAAACTCAGCACCCTAACCCGCGCTGCTCCACTCCAGGTCGGCACCCCCTTGGCAGAACGCCCCTGACAAGCGCACCTGCTGTATGCACTCCT
>NW_017731353.1:9738059-9741091 GCF_001890085.2 Hipposideros armiger
GTCACATGAGCACCTGCTGTGTGCACTCCTCATCTATCATATGTGCACCTACTGTGTGCACTCTTCACCTATCATATGTGCACCTGCTGTATGCACTCCTCACCCATCACGTGTGCACCTGCTGTATGCACTCTTCATTTGTCACACGTGCATCTGCTGTATGCACCCCTCACCCATCACAGAGCACCTGCTGAATGCACTCTCCATCACACTGTGCACCTGCTGTATGCACAGCCTCATTAGTCATCCTCTTGTACCCACCAAAAGGCTGTTTACCTCTCCTTTCTAGAAACTGCTTGTCAAGGTAAGAGGCTCATCTTTGTTCCTTTGCAAAAGGTTGAATGTTGGCCATCATCTCCCTGGATCTTGAGGCAGTTTTTGCAGATGGCCATGACCTCTCTTTCCACACACCCTCGTCTCAGGGTCCTGGACACCGCGTCCCGATCCTTCCTCTCCCCAGTGCAGGCTGCTCCTTCTCCATGTCCTTTTCATCTACTTGACCCTGTGGCGCGCCCGAGGTTCATGTTCTCTTTGTCTGCCCTTACTCCATGGGTAGTGGTGATCTGGGATTCAAGCTGCTGTTTGGCAGGGTGGCACAATGAAGGGACTGTCTACTGTGATTTGTGCAGGGTGTAGCAAAACTGGAGGGAGAGGAGTAAAGACCCCCAGGCACTGCTCAGCCTCAGAAATAGCATGAAGTAGTAACTGGAGCCTCAAGAGAAAAAATGAGGTTGCAGAGGGGGCCCGACAGGAGCTGGGACCTTCACTCGAGTGTTATAGCTTACCCCACTGACCCTGCCGGAAGGAGCCAGCGGACGAACTCCCTCTTCTTCCTCCCGGGCCAGCTGTGCTCCCCATCAGCCGGGCGCAATCAGGAGCCAGAGGTCACGGGAGCCAGCTGATATGTGCACTCTGCACATGGACAGAACACAGCGGGGAGGGCAGGCAGGCTGGGAGGGCAAGCATTAATGTGCAGCACAGCTCCAGATTCGTCCCTCCTGCTGTGGCCTGTCATTGGAGTATCCCTTGTGATAGCCAGCTGCCTACTCGACATCTCCAATTGTGTGTCAGATACGTAGTTCTTAACATCTACCCTGTGACCGACAAGCTCTCCCCATCTCAGTAAAGATCAGCAGCCCACAGTTGCTTAAGTCCAGAACTGAGAGCCTCTACTTCCTCCTTTCACATCTCACGGCCGCACCTCAGCAGTGCGGCCACTGTGCATGGCCTTCCATGTGCAAAGCACACCAGCTTTTGGGCTTCTGTTGGACACCTTTCACTGGCCCCCCGTTTCTCTCTGTGACAGGCCTGTTGAAGCCACCCCTCCTGACTCCCCTTCCACTTCCCACCTACATGAACCCTGATTTTTTGGGGGGACACCAAGTGCCCGCCCTGGTGGATGATGGCAGTCCTGGTCCTTTGCACCGTAATTCACTTCCCCAGCCTCCTGAAGCCAGGAGTGGCACGTTGGGAGTTTAAGAACTTGCTCAGGAGCCTCTGAGAAACCTTTCCTTTGTTGTAAAAGGAAACCAGACATTTATTCTCAAAAGCGGATGTCCTTTTATGCCTGCCTCTTTCTTCCTGTTGGCGATCACGGTATAAACATGTGATGCCTCTGTGATGACTGTCACCTTGGGCCATGAAGTGACAGGCATGAGGACAAAAAGTATACGTGGTGACCCTGGGAGGGGCAGCGATGGAACGAGTCTACACTCCCGAAATGGCATACTTTGTCAGTTTTTATTAGGTGAGGTTCAAGCTGTACTGTCTAAACCCCGGGTAGCTGGGAATCGGGTCACCTCCTACAGAATGCAGGCCGCCCATAACACCCCACGCAGCCGCCAGAGGGAGCCTTTCAGAAGAAGCGTCATATGACGACCGGGCCCAGAACAGGGCGGAGCCACAGCCTGGCACCCTGGGGCCTCTGCACCCCTCCCCACAGGGTCCTGGTTTCACTTCTCTGCAACATTTCGGGTCCACTCAGGTATCATTTCCTGACAGAGGTCTTCTGTGACCCAGTCATAGAAAAGCCTCCTCCACTCGGCAGTGCCCGCTGCCCCGCCGCTGCGGGGGGGTATTGGTTTGCTCTGCACATACTGGTGAAGGGGACAGTGTCTGCTACTTGCCTAACCTCTTCTGTCACTCACCAGGAGTGGTTCAGGGAAGCCTTCTTGTCTGAATGTTGTGACAACCAAGTGAGCAAATTGTGTGTGAATGGAGTAGATCGGTGCCTGGCAGCACATGAGAACACCGGCCATTCCTTGTGTGAGAATGTCACTCGGCGGAGGCCCAGCGGGGACCCTAGTGTCTGGCATCTCATAGGTGCTTGGTGGAGGGAGACGTAGAATGGATGGGCGGATGGACGGATAGCATACAACAGGCTGTCTTTCAGTTTTTATTGGATGGATAGTGAACCGATTGAAATCTCCGGATTGCATTTTGGAGCTGATTGGGTGTGTGTTGCTGGGAAGGTCTGCGTGTGATGGAGGACCTACAGGCCCCAGGACAAAGCTGTGCATCCCGCAGCCCCGAGACCAGGGAGTTGAAAACATCGTCTATAAGGACGTCGAAGACACCGAAAGGACGGCAGGGGAGGCCCAGGAACCACAATCTTCTTGGAAGAGGCCCGTGGTTCGCAGCAAGGGGGAGGGGAGCTGACGGTGCGGCGGCTGGGAGGAGTGAGGTGGGGGAAAGAAACGTGGGAAACCAGCGGCCCGCCCTCCCCCATTTGGGCTGGAGCAATCGCGCGGCTGGTGATGCCTCCTGGGTGGAAAAGGGGTCCGTCTGGGCCGCTCAGCACAGCCGTCGAGGACTTCCAGCCCCGCCCAGCTTCCGGCCGCAGCCGCCCAGTTCAGCATCTGGCCGGCGCCCGACTCCAGCGCAAGGCCCGCCGCACCGAAGGCGCACGCTCGCCGCGCCCGCCCAGGCCTGGGGCGCAGCCGGGGAGGACCCAGGGGCCGAGGCGCAGCCCCGAGGGCTGAAGGCGGGACTGGGCAACGGGGACAGGGCGGGGGCGGCCAGCTGGGGGCGGG
>NW_017731353.1:9741451-9760470 GCF_001890085.2 Hipposideros armiger
GCCCGGGGCGGCGGGGCCGGCGGGGCCGGCGGCCCGGGCCCGGGGGGGCTGCAGCCGGGCCAGCGGGTCCTCTACAAGCAGTCGATCGCGCAGCGCGCGCGCACCATGGCGCTGTACAACCCCATCCCTGTCAAGCAGAACTGCTTCACCGTCAACCGCTCGCTCTTCGTCTTCAGCGAGGACAACGTCGTCCGCAAATACGCCAAGCGCATCACCGAGTGGCCATATCCTGCCGGGGGTCTGGCCGGGCGGGCGGCCGCGGGCACGGGGACCGGGCGTGGCGTCCAGCGTCCGCGCCCCGCCGGGTCTGGGAGGGGCGGCTGGGCGGGGGCCCGGGGCCAGTTGCGTGCGGCACCCAGTGGCCATCTTCCCGGGCCCGGGAGGAGGTGGCGACCTGGGGAGAGGCGCCTCCGGGACGGCTCGGCGAGGAGGCAGCGGGGCGGGGCTCCAGGGCCCCTCTCCTCGCCGCGTGTGCGTGCGCGCGCGGTCGTGGGGCGGCCGCGGGCGCGGGATGGGCGCTGGGCAGAGCCCCCTGCGCCCGGACTCGTCCGTGCGCTCCCTGGGCCCGGGTGCGGAGCGAGCGGCCAGCCTGGAGGGCACGCGAGGGCGAATCCGTGCCTGTGTGGGTGTGAGCTCGGTGGCCGCGAGCCGTGCGCGTGCCTGGCTGCAGGTGCGTGCGTGTGTGTGCGTGCGTTCGGGACTCTCGGGACATGTATGTTCACGTGCCTGTGTAGGTACATGTGGCTGCGTGTGCCTTTAAGGGAGCAGTGTGCGCCTGCGCGGGGTCCCTCCTCCAGCCTGGCTCGGGGGGCGCACCGCCCCCTCCCCTCCCGGCGCGGGAGCCGGGCGGAGCTGGGTGGCGCTGTCCACGGTGCTGACGGCCGCCGGGACGTGCCGAGCGGCTGCGGGACTGCACTGGAAGGAGAGGCCACGCCTCGCGGCGGCCCCCCAGGATGGGGGCGGGGGCGGCCCCCCAGGATGGGGGCGGGGGCGGCCCCCCAGGATGGGGGCGGGGGCAGGGGGCGGCCCCAGACTCGGTCATTCTCAGCCCCTCCGGAGGCGGCCTGGCCGACTGCTGCACTGCGCGCTGCCGGCCTCGGCCTCCTCGCCTCCCCTCCCCCTTGGCGCCTCCGGGTCAGTCCTTAACCCACGCACTCCGTTTGAGTACATGATCCTGGCCACCATCATCGCCAACTGTATCGTGCTGGCACTGGAGCAGCACCTCCCTGACGGGGACAAGACACCCATGTCCGAGCGCCTGGTGAGTGCGGTGGCTGCCGGGGACCTGAGGGTGGCGGCTGCTTGTCCGATTCCAGATCCTTCAGGGTCTACGGCTGAGTATAGCTTCTTCCGGTAGCGCCTCTATCCTTCAGCGGAGGAAAGGCTAGAACCCAGGCAGCTGACACCTCCCTCAAGGACCAGGAGGACTGGGGGGAGCCAGTTCAGCCCCTGGTGTGGAAGGGGAGCTGCTCTGCCCTGTGCCACTAGTTACCCCTACACCCCAAATGGGCCATCCAGTCTCAGTCTTGGGTCTTGATCTAAGAAACTCAGAGCTAAACCTGGGTGGGCGTGGGGAGCATTCACAGTGGTCCTGTCTGGTGTCTGGCTCTGTGTCCTGGCGCCACCCTTCCCTGCAGGGCTGTGGTGGCCTTGCTCCTGCAGAGTGGCCCTGGCTCTGTGGCCTCTCCTGCAGTGTTGTCTTTGTTGCTCTGCTTGGAGCCTCTTCCTCGTGGGGGAGCATCCCCTTCCCAGGCTTTCTTCCCAAACATCCGGAATTCTTGTCACCTGCTCCTGCCAGGAGCTGTCCCCTGCTGAAACCGAGCCCGTGAGAGTAGGTGCCAGGTGGGGTCTCTGGAGGGGCTGGGGCAGAGGGAAGGGTGAGGTTTGGAGGTGAGGCCATGTCCTGCGGCCCCTTTGCCTGGGCTTGTGTGGGCTCCCAGAGGCCTGAGAGGCTGCGCCTCAGATCAGAAAGAAGAAGCAGGCAGAGGGGTTCAGGGGGAGCTGCTGGAGGCCAGGGGAGACAGCCTCTTCTGGGGGCACTTTTCCCACCTTCTGTCCAAGCCTCTCGCCCCAGCTTCAGTGGAGACGAGCAGTGTTGAAGCAAGGCCTGTCCATGCTGGGTGTGGGCCCTGAGCCTCCCTCCTCCCAACCATCATAGACCCCGTGGTGGGAAAGGGGGGCAGAGTGAGGCTGCCCTGGGGTACAGTGGTCAGGCTCGAGCCTGTCTGTGCTGGGTGGCAGGCCTGAGTGGGCCAGCCAAGTCTGAACTCCTGCCTCAGAGGCGAGTAGGGCTTGCTTTGCGGTGACGGGGTGGGCGTGCTTCTAGGGGTTGGAGCTGAGCTGTTGGGAAAGGAGCAGAATTGTTCAGCCCGGAGGCCTGAGGAGCCCTTGGCTGACCCCAGTCCTGCGTGCAGGCACAGGCCTTGTGCGCCCTTGGGAAGGTCTGAAGGCCAGAGCACAGAGCTGGGCCTGGAGAGTAGGTCGGCGGGGACCCAGGGCTCAGGTGAGGAGCTGGTCAGCTGCCAGGGGAGCAGGCAGGGGCTGGCTGGTGCAGGGCAGCTGGACTGCTGGCCTGCCGGGTCCAGGGTGGGGCCACCACAGCTCCCTGTCCCTGGGGCTCCGCTTTCCAGCCACCATCACCTTCCCCAGCGGCCTTCAGCTGAGCCCCTAGCTTGCAGTCCCACCCTCCCCCAAGCCAGCCCTCAGCCGGGTGAATGTGGTCCAGGGTGGCGCCCTGCCCGTCTCCTGGCTCTGGGAGGGCTCTTTTCTGTCCAGGAGCTTTCTGGGAAGATCTGTGTGCTGGGATCTAGCTGTTCCCTGGGGCAGAGGGGGAGAGGGGGCTGTCCAACTCTGCTAGACCAGAAGCCTGACGGGGGTCCCGTTGTGAGTCAGCATCAGGGTGGCAGGATGGGGGAGGGGCTGTCAGCTCCCACCACGCAGGGCTGCCCATCAGCTGTGGGCTGGGGGTCCAGGCTGAGTCCATGGGGCGGGCCTTTCAAGGCCAGGCTTCCTGGGAAGGGACAGCGCAGGCTATTCGGCCTGCGTGGGAGCTGGTAGAAGACTCAGGTAGCTCCCGGCCCTCCCCTTGCTGGCTTGGCAGAGCAGCGTTCCGAAGGGCAGTTCCTCTTGTGACCCTCACCATCCTGAGGGCAGACCCTCCCTGCCACCCCTTGTCTGCTTTCGAGGCCGCTGCCCTGGACCGCAGGCATCTGTGGCTGCACTTGGGCTGCTTCCTGTGCTGACTCTGCCCGTGCGCCCCTGGTCCGAAGCTGGCTGCCACCTTGCCCTGTCAGTCAGCATACTCCATGTGCATGTCTGCACGTGACATCGGCGTCTCCAAACTATGTAGACTCGACCCCATGGTGCTGTGTGGGCTGGTGACCAGACGCAGCCTGGGGCGGAGGAGAGGGTGCACTGCCATTTCCTTCTCCGTTTCTTTGCTCACACTGCCCCTTCCACCAGGAACTGCTTTCCACGCGGCCTGGCTGGACGCCTCATCCTCCAGAGGCTCCCTGAGGCTCCCAAGACCTGCACGCTTCGTTTGTCCAGAAAGTGTGTGCTGAGGGACTTGGTGGGTCCTGGGCTGCTCTCGGGCCTGGGGCGTCCTCCAGGCCACCTATGCAGTGGTCTGAGCCCAGGCCCAGGCGGCCTCTTGCTCTGAGTGCAGCTGTGCCCCAGACAAGCTGGGTCTTGGGCCCAGTGCCGTGACCTCTCTCTGCTTCTGTGTCCCTTAGCATGGGGTTGAAAGAGTGTGAGAGGCCATGGACGATTGCCCGGTCAGTGCAGGACAAGCCCACAGGCCTGTCTGCTGCGGGCTGAGAGGCTGGCCTGGGCCCCTCTGCCTGCCTGAGTGGGGTGGGGGCAGGCGCGGTGGTGAGTGGGCTGTGCTTCTCCGCAGGACGACACGGAACCCTACTTCATCGGCATCTTCTGCTTTGAGGCGGGCATCAAGATTGTCGCCCTGGGTTTCGTGCTGCACAAGGGCTCTTACCTGCGCAATGGCTGGAATGTCATGGACTTTGTGGTGGTTCTGACAGGGTAGGTGACTGGGCCTGGGCAGCAGCATTCACACGGGGTCTGACGCGGGTGTGCGTGGGAAATCTGCTTCCCATGTGCGGGACCAAACAGTGCCCAAGCTGCCATGCTGGGGGGCGAGGGCTCCTTCCTGGGTGAGCCTGCTGTCAGGGCCACAGGGGTGGGGCCGCCTTCTCGGAGGGCTCCAGGGCTTGATTTTGTGAGTTCCAGGCTGCAGCCTGGTCGCCTCCGGCCTGGGAGAGGCACTTGTGTGTGTGTGAGCTGTTTTCTGCCTGGGGGGTCCAGCTGGAAAGCTCTGCCCGAGGCCTGGTGGACAACTGGCTGTGCACGGGGCTCCCGCCCACCACTTGCTCCTCAAATGGGCCCCAATACCCCACAACAGACCAGGGGGTCTGGAAAGTCAGCCTGGGGCTGGGCTGGGGCTGGAGTGCAGGCAGAGCACCCTGCCCCTCCTCGCTGAGCCCCACCTGTGTGTCCCTACCTGCTGAGGCTCAGCTCTGGCCACCCCCCCACCCCCGCCCCCCAGGAGAGGGCGGGGTTAATGCTTTGGGGAGATGGCTGCACAGAACCTGTTTGCCGCCGCCAGGGGCCCCGCCCCACACCCCCGACTCAGTCTTGTTTCTGGGGGCCTGGTGACCCTGGGAGGCTCAGAGCCCCACTGGAGTTCAGAATGCTCCACGGGAGGGGTGGCTGTGGCTAGGGCCTCCATCCCCCTGCCGGGCACAGGCTATCCAGCGAGCCCCTAGCCTGCTTCAGTGCGGGTGAAGATGTGTGCACAGGTGTTTTGGCTGAAGGCAGGGGAGGGAGAAGTTGACATGGAAGCTGCAGGTCCTGCATCATGTTTTCCCTCGGTCCTTGGGCGGTGGCACCAGGCTGTCACCAGCACTGATAGGATTGGCGCCTTTGAAATTGGAATTAATAGGTTTGCTTGGAAACTCTGATTTCTGCTCTATTTTTCACCTCTGACTGAGAAGAGAATGGGGTGAGGAGCCTTCTGTTGGGAGACGTGTGGCTTTGCGGTGCCAGGGACCCATCTGCACCTGCCTGCGTCCCCATGTCACCGGCTGCACAGTGGGTGTGGCACCAGGGCAGGATTTACTAAAACCCTCTGAAGCTCCGTGGACCCCTGCAGTCCCATCGATGATGGTGGGGGCTCGTGGAGAGTGTGGCTCTCAGAGGGGGGCTGGTGGTGAGGTGTGTGGCCCTCTAGGGGGTCACTCACACCAACCCATGGGCACTGCGTGGGTGTCAGGGAGTCACTGGCTGTTTACATCTCTCCGTCCCTCCCTCTGGACGCGAGTCCCTGAGGACAAGAACGTGTCTTATTTTTCAGGGCTTCCCTAGAGCCTAGCTTGGGGCAGGCTCCCAGGAGGGGCCAGGGAGCGTCTGCCGAACTAATGGCTTATGGGAGAGACTGGGTGCCCTGTGCTTGGGCCCCTGGGAGCCGCCCTGCCTCCTGGGACGCTGTCCGTGGTGCTGAGGGGGCCCCTTGGGGCAGGCAGGCTGAGGAGCCTGTGGCACCCGCCTTCAGCAGGACCCCTGGGTCTTCTGACCAGCACGTCTGATTCCAGGGCCAGGGAGCCTGGGTCCCTTGGTGACAGCTGCAAGAGACTTCCTGAGGCTGGGGTGCTCGGGGCTGCCCCTCCGCCTGTTGACCACACTACTGGTCTCAAGAGAGAGCAGGATGGGCTCGCCTTCCACGGAGCCCATGGAGAGGGGCCCAAGGTCCTGAGACCTGAGGTCTGCTCCCCAGCTCCTGCCGTGCAGACCCCTCCCTCTGTCCATCTCTTCTTGCTCGTGTCTTTGTTGCCCCATCTTTTTCTTCATGGGTGTCGCCTTCCGTTTCTCTCCCTCCTCCGTTCCCCTGCCTCGCTCTCTCGGTCTTTCTAACCCCTGCCTCTGTAACCCTGTCTCTTCTCTGCCTCTCTGTCCCTATTTCTCTGTGTCAATTTGCTTTTCCTTTCTTGTTCTTCCTGCCTCTTTTTCTATTCCACCTTGTTCTGTGTCTCTCGCTTGGGTGAAGTCTTTGCCTGCAGAAGGGCTGGGCATTGGTGCCAATGGTATCTAGGCTCCCTCCCTGTGCAGCCCATCCCTGAAGGTGGAAGGGGTCCCAGGTAGGAGGGCGATGCTGTCCCCTGGGGGCTCACGGGCTGGAGTGTCACAAGGGGGAGCTGCTCCATCACGCCTGCTTGTGGCACACAGGGCTCATGAACATATGCGTGCGTGCGTGTGTGCAGATGTGAGCACGTGTGGGTGTGCGTCCATGTATGGGTGCACCTGTGGGTGTATGTGAGTGCATGTTTGCGTGCATGCATGTGTGCATGCACATGCGCACGAATGTGCAGGTGTGCCTGTGTGCCTGTGTGGGTGTGCACATGTGTCCGTGTGCATGTATGCATATGTATGCCCATGTGTGTGCATGCATCCATGTGTGCGTGTGCTTCTGTGTAGGTGTGAACATGTGTGGGTGCATGTGTGTCAGTATGTGTGGGTGTGTGCATGTGTGCGTGTGTGTGTG
Organism: Hipposideros armiger; assembly: GCF_001890085.2. NCBI lineage: Eukaryota > Metazoa > Chordata > Mammalia > Chiroptera > Hipposideridae > Hipposideros > Hipposideros armiger. The sequence continues at coordinate 9,748,005 of NW_017731353.1, forward strand.
GGTGCATGGTAGAGGGAGGCCCTGGGTCTGTTTTGGGGTGACTGTGGCCCATGGGGAGTCCAGTGAACAACCCTAACTCTAAACCCTCCTGAACTGAGGTCCCTGTGGGTAGCTATGGGTAGTATTATTTTTCATTACTTTGTTTTTAATTAGGGTTTACTTAATTGGTGTTCAGAGGGCTGCATGCCAGTGGTGGGGTGGGGAGGGGCTCTGACTGGGGAAGCCCTGTTGCCTGGCCACGCCCCCTCACCCACACCCTCTACCTCCCCTCCACCCCGCACCCAGGCCAGCTGGGGTTTCTTTTGCTTCTGAGGCTGGTGTGCAGGTGGTGGCAGGTGCCCTGGATGGGACGGGCCCACCCCTGCCTTGGGGAAGCCTCTTAGCCTCCTTTAGTTGCCTACAGACTCAGCCTGGGTGCACCCTTGGCATTGGGAAGGGGGTGCAGCGTGTGGTCCTGGCTCCATGGGAGTGAGCGAAGGGCCGACTTCACGCCCGCCCTCCCCTGACCCCGTCCCACCCCCACCCCACCTCGCGCCTGCCCTGCTCCCTCCCATCCTCACATCTGCCCTCCCACCCGTGTGTCTGTCCAGCAGCTTGAACTGCCCCCTTCTGCTGCTCCCCCAACCCATCCCTTATTGTTAATCACTCATTTATTCACGATTTGTTGAGCATCTGCCAGGAGCTGAGGATTGAACAGACCCACAGCCGTCTTGGGGACTGGGTGCTAGGGGAGCATGTTCTCCCGGCACTGCTTCTTTCTCGTAGTGCACACAGCCTCCATAACTGTGCACTTTGCTCATGCGTGACCTTTATTGCTTAAAGTCCATGTCTCCTGTCACCCTGCTCCTCAATTTACACTCGACAAGGGTGGGTCTCAACTGCAGTTCTTACGGCCACATCACAGTGCCTGGGACTGGTGTGCAGACCGCTGGGTACATAGAAGGAGTTAGGAGGGCAGGGTGGGCTGCAGGCTAGTCAGAGAAGTCCTCAGTACCATGGTGACTTCTGAAGGACACGTGAAGATGAACCATCTGGAGATCGGGGGACAGGCTGTGGCTGCAGGTGTCAACCCCAGGACACAGGTGTGTCGATGGTATTAGAGCGGACACGTCAGGACCCCCGGGAATGGGGAGAGGGGAACAGCTGCCCACGCCTGAGCCCAGGAGCCCCGGGGCCTGCAGGTGGGGTGGCCAGTGAGGTGGGTAGAGACCAGAGAGTGTCTGTGGTCAGCGACTCAGGAAGTACATGCTTTTCTTGAGGGAGGGGCGTGGTCGAGTGTGGCCTTGAGCACCATGAAGGCAGTGGGTTCCTGGTGAGGGCAGCTCCCGCTGGAATGGGAGGAGGGTGTGGGCACCTGCGGGCAGCTTCTGCCTTTTAGGGACACTCTTGGGCAGAGGCAGTGGGAGTGGAGCAGCAGGAGGGTTTTATTGAGTGGCGGCCACGGCCTGAGCTCTGGTGAGCTTGGTCCAGGGGGCAGGGACCAGCGGGAGACGTAGACAGAAAGACCTGGAGGGAGTGGGGTGGACGGCAGAACCCCAGGAGCCTGTCTGTCGTAACACGGGAACGGGAGGTAGCTGAGTGTGTGCACTTGGGGTTGGCAGCTGAGAAAGAAGCGATGGCACACCCATGTCCCCAGCCCGTCCATAACTGGTCACCTCTTAGTGCTGTCCCCACATCACCATTTGCGCCCTCCCGGTTCCCTCAGAAGCCCCCACCCCACCCATTGGTCCTGAGGGGTTGATTCCGGATGGGAGTCAGGACAGGTTCGGGGTCCCATCGGACACTGCGGCATCTTCCTGCTGGCAGAGAGCCCCAGGACCCCGAAATCGCAGCTGTCCCCTCCTCATCTTGGCCCTAACCTCAGCTTTCCTTGCCGGTCCTTGGGGACAGCAGACAAATGTGTCCTCGCTCAGGCAGGTGGCTCCCCAAGGGGACATTTCCAGCCACAGCTTCTCATTTTACTCCAAATTAAACTGGGGTTTCTTTCCAGGACATGTAATTAGAGCTGAGTCTCCCTCCCTGGACTGGGTTTCCTGTGGGACGAGGACAGGGCCTGCAGGCTACTGCATGGGAGGCGAGCTCAGCCCTCAGTGTGGGGACGCCTGCCGCGTGGGGCAGGTGGTGGAAGGCACAGGAGAGTGCTCTGGGGAGGCCACCCGGGCAGGGGACACCTGCCCTGGGCAAGGACGGGCCAAGGGTGACTGGTGACTTCACACCTGAATGTGGCTGACGCTGTGTCCAAGTGTGAGGTGACGAGACACCATGTCTGAGTGACCAGTGACACAGTGTTGAGTGGGCTGACCATGGCATGTGACCAGATGCCACCACTCAAGCAGTGTCCTGTTCGCAACCAGAGCCAGCTCCATGTAAGCTCTTCCCCAGGCCTGTGAGTGCTGCTGGGGGCCTCAGTGCCGGTCAGGTGGGGGTCTCTGTGCTGGTCAGGTGGGGGCCTCAGTGCCGGTCAGGTGGGGGTCTCTGTGCCAGTCAGGTGGGGCCTCTGTGCTGGTCAGGTGGGGTCCTCTGTGCCCCAGGGCCCGCAAGGACTGCTAGCTGGTCTCGGGTGTGGGAGGTCTTGAAGTTATGCTCAGAGCCCCCTTTTCGCAGCTCTCGGGCCTGGCCCCCACCCTGCCATTAGAACAGCTGCTTTTGGAGCTGGAGGGAGTGTGGCCAGGCCACAGGGGCCAGCTTCATTTTGAGTGGGGCCTTGGGAGCTGATTTCAGGGGCGTCTCGACCCACGGCCCACCCAGTTCCGTGGGGCGAGGTTGGGGTGGCAGCTGGCACGGAGCACTGAGTGGCGGGTTGGCAGCTGTCAGTCCACCCGCTGCCCCTCTCCCTTCCTGGCTCCTGGGGCTGCCGGGCTGCCGGGCAGGCTCTTCTCCACCGTGTGCCCCCCACCCGCAGCTTCAAGCCCTCTGGGCCTTCTCCACCCCAGTCTGCAGTTTGTAGGCACCTGTAACAAGCCCCGGCCTGTCCTGTCACTCAGCCCAGCCAACGCCACACTGTCCCGGCCTGGGAAGCGCTGGGCCCTCTTGCCTTCTGTGGAACGTGGACCTTTGGGTCCCCTCTCCTGCTCCCACCCCCCTCTCCACCTGGCTGGCCTCTCCTCACCCTTCTCACCGCAAGAGGTGTCCCTCCTCAGGCTCCCTAGTGTCCTCACTTGTTTGTCGATGGACTTGTGCCCTCGAAGGACTCAGCTCCGGCTGCCGTAAGAGCATGCCACAGACAGGGCAGCCCAAACAGCAGACGTGTACTGTCTCAGTTCTGGAAGCTGGATGTCCAAGATCAAGGTGCCCATACGCTGGCTTTGGGGGGAAGGGCTTACTTCCCGGCCTTCCCGCCGTGTCCTCACATGGCCTCTTCTCTGTGGAGACAGAGACAGCCTGTGAGACACTGGTCCTATCGGATTGGGGCCCACCCTTGTGATCTCATTTGGGCTTTGGGGGCTAGGGCCTCATGTAAGAATTTGCGGGGGATGTAAAATTCAGCTCATGACAGACTGTGCCGGCTGCAGACCCCTCTGCAGAGCCTCTGCCTGACCTGTCACCTTCCCTCCAGCCTCACCTCCAGCCAGTCGCTGTGGTATTGGGCAGGGCCGTGAGCCGTGAACCGTCTGTCACCTGCTGCAGGACATCTGGCTTTCCAGGTTTTGAAATGTCGTAAACAGAGCTGCTGTACACACTCACGTGCAGGTTTCCATGGGAGCACGTTCCCACTTCTCTGGGACGAGTGCCCTCGACTGCGGTTACTGGGCTCCTTTCTGAGGGGACTCCCCGCCGTGTCCACACCGTTGTGGAGCTCGCCTTCCCACCAGCACCAATGGCCTGGCTCCCCCGTGTCCTCACCGGCACTCCGTGTTACCACTCTTTTTTATGTTTGCTCTTCTGATAGGTGTACGGCGATGTGTGGTTGCCATTTCAACGTTCACTCCTCTAGCGGACAGTGATGCTGGGTGTGTTTTTTCACGTGCCTGTTTGCCGTTAGGGATGCATCGTGGGGAAGTGCCTCTTCAGATATTCTGCTCATGTTCTAACTGGATAGCTGGGTACGGGCTTGCACGTTTTTCTCCCCATCTGCAGCTTCTGTTTTCGTTCTTGTAACAGGGACTTTTGCAGCGAAAGTTTTACATGTTAATGAAGCCCAGTGTATCTGTGTTTCCCTTTGTGGCTGGTTGTGTGGTTGTAAGTCTAAGAGCTCTGCCAGCCGAAGGTCGTGCAGATTTTCTGTGTTTAATTTTTTTCTACCAGTTTTATTGTTTTACATTTTACATGGAAGTCCATGATCCCTTTGAGTTAATTTTTCTGTCAGGTGTGAGGTTTAGGTTGAGGTTATTTTCTTTCCTTCTTGCCTGTTGCTCCAGTACCATGTGTTGAAAAGGCTGCATTTCCTCCAGTGGATTGTTTGCACTTCTGTCAAAAACCAGGCGTGTGTGCATGGGTCTGGGTGGGGGCTTCCTCTCTGCCACATGGTCTGTGTGTCTGTCCCTCCCAAGTTCCACTGCCTAGATGGTTGGGCTTATATGTCTTGAAATCAAGTCTACTCACTTCTCCTACTTTGTTCTTTTTTTTTTTTCAAATTGTTTTAGCTATTTTAGTTTCTTTGCCTCTGTATGAATTTTGGAATAGTCTTGTCAGTGTATACACAAAATACTGACAGGAACTGTCATATATAGCTCCTGTATATAACCTGTATGTATATAACCTGTATGTTAATTTGGAAAGAATGGTACCTTTACTATGTTGAGTCTCCTCATCTGTGAACATGGTTTGTCTCCTTTTATTTATATCTTTGATTTCTTTCATTAGTATTTTGTAGTTTTCAGGATTCAAGTCCTGTGCATGTTTAGATTTGCATCTAACTTTTTCCATTATTTTTGCCTGAGTAGAAATGGTATTTTATTTTTCATTTGTGTCCATGTGTCCATTGCTAGTGTATAGAAGAGCAATCGATTTTTGTGTTTGTTTATCTTTAATCTTGCAACCTTGCTGAGTTCCCTTCTAAATTCTAAGAATTTTTTTTTGTGTGTGATTTCTTTGGAATTTTCTATGTAGGCAAATACGTTATCTGCAAATGAGAGGTAGTTTTGTTTCTTTATTCCCAATCCATACGTCTTTCTGCACCTTTCCTCGCCTTACTGACGAGAGCTGCTGGGACTTTGTTGAATAAAGGTGCTGAACGTGGACGTCTTAGCCTTGTTCCCGACCTCACGAGAAACACATTTGGAATTTCACCATCAAGTGTAGTGCAAGCCGCAGGTTTTTGTAGATGCTCTTTATCAGTTGAGGCAGTTCCCTTCTATTCCTATCTCTCTGAGAGTTTTTGTCATGAATCAGTGTCAGATTTCGTCAGATGCTCTTTCTGCATTGGTGTAATCACATGACTTCTCTTCCTTAGCCTGTCTGTATGGTGGATTGCAGTGACTGAATTTTTTTTTTTTTTTACATTTTATTGGGGAACTAGGGGAAGGGAACAGCATTGGTGAATCGGGGAAGGGGAACAGACAAGTTACTGTCCTTTTGTTCTTCATCCTAGTTGTGGAGGATGTTGCTTCACTGGCTCATGTTGGTATTATCATTGCACTCTTCCCGGCTGAGGCAAATCGGTCGCCGGCCATTGGACGGCTGCTCACAGCAACTCACGAAAGCTCACTACCGCTGCCGGCCAGCCCCACTGCAGCCTACACCGTCACCGGCCACTCACAGCAGCCCAGCTCCAGGTTGAGCTATTGTTCACCATCTTAGCTGTAGAGGGCGCAGCATCACTGGCCCTCATGTGGGATCTGAACCGGGGCCCTGCTGCTCAGAGCTGGCGTCCCAAGCCAACTCTTAACCAACGCGCCACTCGGCCGGCCCTCAATGATTGATTTTTGAGTACTGAACCAGCTTTTTATCCCCAAGATAAAAATAGTCGTGGTATATAGTTCTTTTTTATGTATTGCTGAATTCTGTTTGCCAGTATTTTGTTAAGGATTTTTGCATCTGGATTCACGAGGCTTGTTGTTCTGTCATGTTTTGGTTTTGTTTTAGGTACTGTCTCTGTCTGGTTTTAATACAAGCTTCATAACATGAGTTTGGAAGTGCTCCCCTCCCCACCCTGTTTTATGGAAGCCATTGTGTAAAAATGCTATGAATTCGTCTTTAAATGTTTGGTATAGTTCTGCACTGGATCCACTTGGGCCTGGAGATTTATTTTTTTGGGAGTTTTAATGTTACGGATTCAATTTCCTTAATAGTTACAGGGATATTCAAATTATCTAGTTCATACTGAGTGATTTGTGGTAGTTTGTGGTTTGTTTTTTTTTTTTTAATTTAAGGAAGTGGTCCATGTAGTCCAAACTGTTAAGTTTATGTGTGTGAAGTTGTCCATAGTAATCTCTCGTTATCATCTGATGTCTGCAGGGCCCTTATCTTGGTCCTTGTGTCTCTCTTCCCTTTACCTCCCCCAAAGTTGTACGTGTCGTGAGGCTTCGTCTCTAATAGTCCAAGAATGAGGACACTGGTCTACATAAGTACACGATGTTATCATACCTAAAAAAATAGTTCCATTACCACCGAATTTATTCCAGTTTCCAATTTCCAATTGTCCCAATCAATTTTTTTTCTTGGTTTTTAGTTCTCAGAAGTTTGACTGTGGTATGTCATGTGAATTTCTTTGAGCTTTTCATGTTTGGGATTCACTCAACTTCTTGAATCTGTAGGTAGAAGCCTCTCGCCAGGTTGGAGAAGTTTTCAGGCGTTAGACATTTGAGTACCTTTTCGGCCCTACCTTCCTTGTCCTTTGCTCTGGGACCCTGACACATTAGTATCGCCCTGTAAGGGCCGGGGTTCCGGTCTTCCTCCTCTTTCACCTTTCGTCTTTAAGCCTAGTTTTTCTCTGGTGTCCGTACTGTGTAATTTCTCCTGTTTTGTCATTCAGTTCATTGAATCTCTCCTCTCTTTTGTCTGTTCGGCTGTGGAGCCCATTCTGTTAGCTTTTCATTTTGGTTATTGTATTTTTAAGTTATAAAATTTTCATTAGGGGCCGGCCGAGTGGCTCAGTTGGTTAAGCGCTCGCTCGAGTGCGAGCACTGAGCAATAGTGGTTCGAGACCCGGCCCGAGCTGAGCTGCCATTGAGCTGCCAACAGGTGGCAGGATGGCTCAGTTAATAAAATAAAAAATAAGGGCTGGCCGAGTGGCACATTGGTTAAGAGTTGGCTTGGGACGCCAGCTCTGAGCAGCAGGGCCCCGGTTTGGATCCCACATGAGGGCCAGTGACGCTGCGCCCTCTACAGCTAAGATGGTGAACAACAGCTCGACCTGGAGCTGGGCTGCTATGAGTCGCTGGTGACGGCATAGGCTGCATTGAAGCTGCAGTGGGTTGCCATAAGCTACTGTGAGTGGCTGGCAGGCAACGTGAGCGGCCAGCAGCCCCCGTGAGTGGCTGTCCAGAAGCTGGCAACTGACCTGCCTCACCCGGGAAGAGCGCAATGATAATACCAACATGGGCCTGTGAAGCAACATCCTCCACAACTAGACTGAAGAACAGAAGGACAGCAACTTGTCTGTTCCCTGTCCCTGATTCCCCAATGCTGTTCCCCTCCCCCCAACTCCTCAATAAAAAAGTCTTAAACAAAAAAAAAAATTAAAAAATAAATAAAATTTTCATTAGATTCATCTTTATATCTTTTATTTCTTTGATGAATTTTTTAATTGTTTGTTTGTTGCAAGTATGTCTGTCATTGTGGCAGCAGGTTTTTTTGTTTGTTTGTTTTGTTTTTAGCTGAACCATCCTGCCACCTGTTGGCAGTTCAGCTCGGACCAGGAATCAACCGCTGTTGCTTAGAGCTCGCACTCTTGAGCGAGGTCTTAACTAACTGAACCACTCAGCCGGCCCTAACTGGCAGCATTTTTATCATTACTGCTTCAGAATCTCTGCCAAGTTCTCTGTTATCTACTGATTGTCTTTTTTCATTCAATTTGAGATTTTCTTGGTTTTTGATGGATGAGTTTTGATTGAAGCCTGGGCATTTTCACATTATTTTCTGAGACTCTGTTTCTCATCTTAACCTGCGTTAGTTGGTCTCTGATCCTGACCCTCAAGGGGATTGGGGTGCTCCGCCTTGTTACTCGCAGGTGGGGAGTAGAAGGCCGGTGCCCCACTCGCTGGCGGAGTGCACCCTACTTTACAGGCTGGAACCTGAGAGGCTCAGAATCAGCCTACGCCCCTCAGGAACCAGAGGGAGCTTGTAGCTGAGCCACAGTTCAAGCTCCTCACCACTAGCTCCTCAGACCCTCAAGATGTGCTGGTGTGAGATTTACCCTAAAAAGAAGGGTCTGAGCGCACTTGCTCTTGAAGTCTCCGTGGCTACTGCCATAGTCCTAGGTCACCGTGGGCTCATTGGTCAGAGCTTCGCTGTACGCTACCAAAGTAGCAGGCGTCCTGCGAGCTGGACAGAGCACTGCAGCTGGCCCGAGGGCTCCCTGTCCACGTGGAGGGCAGCCATTTCCCAACACAGGTGGCTGGTGGCGAGGGTAAGGGAGGTCAGCACGAGGGGCTGCAGAACACATCTGTGCAAGGGTCACCCACTGTACCCTGAAGGAGCTTGGGTCCTGAAGTCGTTGCTGTGCTTGTGGGGTCCCCACCTGTCCCATTTAGGAGGGGTTTGGGAAGGATGACCACACGTGGCTGGATTTCCTGTGCTTTTGGCAGGGGCGGTGACACGCTTGTGTGTGACCTCAGTGTGCCAGTGTGTGTCACTATGCAGGCACAAGGCACCAGGGACAGTTCCAGCTCCCCTTCTCCCAGGGCTGGGAGCCAGGACACACTCAGCTGTGCCCGAACCTCTTTTTCTTGCTTTGGAAGGCGGAGCAATGGCACTGACTTCTGACAGTCCCTGGAATGCTGTAGACAACCCACCGTGTTTTTGCTTTAGTGAGATGCGAGTGCCATGCTCTGCCGGGCGCGATCTTGGGGGTGGGGGCCCTTCTTCAATGCTGCCTGAATCTCCAGACCCCTCCAGTGCAAGGAGGGGACCTGGGCCCTGGCCTGAGCTGCCTGCCCAGCCCGAAGTGGGGAGGCCAAGAGGAGGCGTCTTTGGCTGAGCCCCACAGGCTGTCTCCATGGCGACCGCCAGCAGCTTCCTGGGCAAGAACAAGCACCTGGAAAGTCAGCGACAAAGCAGTTCCTGGAGATGGTGCCGTCTCGGCCATGTGTCTGCCAGCTCAGCGCCCATGTCTCCCTGGGCTGGGGCAGGCTGTGGGCCTGACTTGCACAGCACCTGCTCGACCAGTCCTGGCCTGGAGCCCCTTACCCACCTGGTGTGGCCGAGGCTGGGTTGCAGGTGTGGCTGCCTCTCCCAGCAGAGCGCTCCTGGCCTACCTACCCCACCACCCCTCCCTGCGACGCAGCAGTGGTCCTGAGGACGCTGGTGCCCATGTTCCTTCCATGATCTGAGTGTCACCTCATGGCAACCTGTGTGGCCCATGGGACCTCACATCACAGGTGAGGGACCTTCCCTAAGTCCAGGGCCAAGAAGCCTCAGGCTGAGCCTTGAGTCCCAGTCATCTGACCCAGGGTCCTTCAGGGGAGCCCAGCCAAACCCAAGGTGCTCGTGTCAGGGGGAGAGGGGACCCCCAGCCCCTGGCCTGGGCAGGGCCTGGGTACCCCTACGGGCTGCACAATGCCTCTGAAATGTGTCCTACCTCTGGCCCCGGTCTGGATGGGGGCTCTGCTCAGCTCAGCTGTCCTGAGGCCAGAGCCACCGTTGCTGGGGTGACAGCATCTCCAAGGGTCTGGGGAAGACACTTGCACTCCCGACCCTTCTTGGTTTATTCTCCAGACAGAGGTGACCCTGAGAGTCACAGGGACACGCATACAGCTGTGCTGGGCAGCTGGACATGTGTGGTTGCCCTGTCCCCTCCCTTTGCTGGACTTCCTGGAATGGGACCCTCAGGCACAGCTGCTGTGGAGGGGTAGAGGCCTGGGGAGGGGTAGAGGGTGCACCACTCTTATAAGGCTGACAGCTGCCCGGCCCAAGGGACAAGTGGTGGGGTTCAGTGAGGTGGGCATGCACCCAGTGGGGCAGGAACCTCTCAGGCTATCATTGCGGCCCCCTCGCAGTGGTTCTGGCTGTCCCCAAGCAGTCCCAGAACACACACGAATGTGATTGGGGACTGCCAAGCCCTTTCAGTCTGTGCTGTCCCCTAGGCTAAGCACGGCCTCTTTGGAGGTGGTGCAGGAGGGTGGGGCTCTGGCCCTCAGATGGGCAGCAAGACGCAAGGAGGAGGAAGTGGGGGCAGGCCTGGTGGGCACCAGTGGTGCAGGCTTAGGGTGAGGGTTGGCGGCGCAGTCTGTGTGTCCCTGGTCCTGTCACTTCCTCACAGACAGATGACAACTGTGCTTCCTGGTCACCTGGGCATTTCCAGAAATGAGTGGCCCTGTGGGGTGTGCCGGACTATGGGGGGCCATGGGGTGGCTGTGCATGCACCCAGGATCTCCTGCACAAACGGCAGTTCACAGGCAGGTGACCTCCTAGCCAGTACTTAGGATATGTGGCCACCAAGACCCAGGGGGATGTGGAGTCAAAGCTGTGGGGTGAGTTCTAGGCCAGTCTTTGGGGTACAGGCCAGGGCTGCAGTGTGTGGTCCCATCGCCCCGCATTCTGATGTGACTGGAAGTGCCTGCTCCACCTGGGCACCAGTGCCATGGGGGGCGGAGGGCAGGGCTGGCTGGTGTGTCTGCTGCGTGTCCCCATGTCCCCGCACCTGCGCCAGGCCTGTAGCCTCGCTGTCCTGTGTGCAGGGTGGGGCTGAGCCTGGGCGAGTACAATTTGTGAGCACAGTTGTGCTCATAATTTACATAAAAACTTGTATTTTCCCTTTTTCTTTCTGTCTAGCAGCATATCGAGGTGAAATTCACAGACTGTAGCACTCATTCTCTTACAGTGTACAGGTCAGGGCTTTTATATGTTCGCAGAATCCTGCAGCTGTCACCACAACCTAATTCCAGAACATTTGCGTCACCCCAACAGGAAACACACCCATTAGCCGTCACCCGCCCCTGATGTACTTTCTGTCTCCAGGGATTTCTCTGTTCTAGGCACGTCACACAAAGGCCACCACACAGTATGCGGCCCTTCATGTCTGGCTCTTTCCCATGTTTTCAGGGTTCATCCATGTGGCACGTCAGGCACCTCCCTCTCACATCACACGTGGCACTGGGGTCTCCGTTTTGTTTTTATTTATAATGACTCCGCAGTGTCACTCTGTGGTGGCTTATTGGAGCCACCACCACAGAGATGCCTGACTTTGCATTGGTGACTTCTTCATTTTGCGTGGTTTCGATGGGCTCGTGAGTGGCATGACCGAGCTTGCGATGTCTCCCAGGCGAGGCCGACGCTGTCCTGGGGCCACTCTGAGAAGCTCTGCTGTGACTGAGCTCTGGGAGGCTTGTCATCGTCCTCCAGGAATAACCACAGTGTCTGTTCCTTTCTTTATTTCTTATTTGCGTTCCATTATGTTAGCCAGAACTCTTGAAATAAGATTAAATGAGAATTATTTTATGATCTGATTTGAAAGGAAATCCTTCATGATAAATGTGGGTATGTTGGTTCTCTTGAGAGTAGATTTTGTGCGTAGAAAAGATGGTTCAGAAAAGATCTTACTTTCTAAAACTCAACATCCAATTTACTAAAGTTACGATTCCAAAAGCATAGTTCTTTAAAATTTTTTAGATTTAATTTACTACAGGGATGGACCTTGAAAGCAGACAGAGAAAGACAAACACTGTGCTTACAGGTGGAATCTAAAATCAAACAAGCACAGCAAACGCTGAGAGAAAGAGATAGGGGGTGGGGGGCCTGGAGGAGGTGGTCCGAGGCCAGCCGTGAGCCTGAGGCTGTCCTGTGCCACGTGGTGACACGGCTGACGCTGCTGGACCACAGGGAGGAAAGGCGTTGAGAGTACAGCCTAAGGGTTCTCATCTCAAGGAGTTTTTTCTTGTCTTTTTGTGTCTGTACGAGACGACGGATGTTAACTAGACCTCCTGTGGTAATCATCCTAAACAGACCTAAAATCATGCCATACACCTTGAACTTATACAGTGTAGTACGTCAGTTATTTCTCAATAAAACTGGAAACGTTTTTAGATTCAGCTCTTGAAAAATTTTATTTATGCATTTAGCAGTTTTTAACAATGATTTTCAAGAAAACTCTAATAGTGTTTTATCTCATTTCATAAACTTGGTTAATATCAAACATTTAAAATTTCATTTATAAACTTACTATTGGGTTTCGGAAAAGTCATGACATATTTTGTCTGTTTTTCAAAGGTTGTTTATTTATATAAAGAACAAAGATAAAGGGGCCGGCCGAGTGGCTCAGTTGGTGAAGAGCTCACTTAAGAGTGCGAGCTCTGAGCAACAGCAGTTCGAGTCCTGGCCCGAGTGGAGCTGCCACTGAGCTGCCAACAGGTGGGAGGATGGCTCAGCC
>NW_017731353.1:9760963-9810653 GCF_001890085.2 Hipposideros armiger
CAGGTCGAGCTGTTGTTCAGCATCTTAGCTGTGGAGGGCAGTGTCACTGGCCCTCACATGTGGGATCCGAACCGGGGCCCTCTGGCGTCCCAAGCCAGTGCTTAACCATCGCGCCACTCGGCCGGCCCCCTCTAGCTATTTTTTAAAATACCTCTTTCTGCCAGTTTTTGTTTCATAATTTGTTGATTTCATCTGAACGAAATGAATTTTCCAATAGTTGATTTCAATAGTTGAACGTCTCTCTTAGCACTGGGTTTTCTCACGTTCTATGGCATTTTGGTTCCACTGAATGTCCTTGCTGCCCCTTCTTTCCTTGTCTCCTGAGTCTTCTCATTATTGACCTGTTCCATCTCAAGCTGTATCCCTCCAGTGCATTTGGGGCGACACAAAGCCTTCTTCATCACGATTCCGGGATGCGTTTTAAAGGTAGAGCCAACAGGATTGTTGGTGAGTTGGATATGGAGTGTAAGAGAGAGGAACCAGGGAGGACACCTCGCTTTTGGCTTAAACAGCAGTTGACTCTTGCTAGTCACTGAGATGGCGGGGCAGGTGTTGGGGAGGGAGCAAGGTTATGAGTAAGAGTCAAAAGGTCTTAAGTCACCATGACGTAACAACGCTGAACTTTAAAAAAAAAGGACATTTTAAATACTTACATTAAAGTGTAAGAGTTGTTTAATTATATTATATAATGATGGATATGCTTTTTTTGATATCTAAGTGGAAATGTTTAAAAGGCATTTGGATATATGAGCCCAGAGTTTCAGATTTGAGTTAAAGATGTGTGCTTGGGAGAAATAAGCGTACAGCGGCGCTCAGAGCTATTGGGTAGATCCCTAAGGGGTGCGCCCTGGGGCACCCAATTTTTGAGTCTGGTATTGAAGGTAAAGCTGACATGTAAGACCTATAAGCCACTCCCAAGGAGTTAAGAGGAAAACCAGAGAGTTGACCCAAGGGCAAGAGAAGAAACCATTTAAAGGATACTGAACTGTTGGAATTGGCAAGAGGAAGGACTGACACAGTATTTCACAGAACAGTGGGGGTGAGAACCTAGTAGAGCAGAGCTGAAGAGAAAGGAGGGGTAAGGCAGTGACGGGAGCCACGATGGGCAGTTTCAGCGCGTTTGGGTGTGAAGCGAGCAGAGAAAGGTGCTGTGGTGAGAGATGGATGTGGGATCTTCCATTTGTTTTTAAAACGGGAGATGTGGGACTATGTTTTTAGGCTAATGGAACTGACTGGGGTGGTTTTTCTGAGTTCTCTGAGCCCTCTAGTCCACCTTCCTGCCCCCTTCTTCCCACGTCAGCCTGAGATAGAGTGAGTGAGGGAAGGATGCGGGGCTTGTCCAGGAGCCCCTCGAGCTCCATTTACGCCTGTGCCCACTCATCACTGTCTCTCACGAGGCAGCTTGGACTGTACTTGGGCTTGGTTTGGGGACATGGTTCAGGTTTGGACTCAGTTGGAGGACAGACTCAAAGCCAGAGACCCAGTGTCCCCTCAGGTGATGGCTTTGAACTGGAGGGATGTTCGTGCTGGTAAAAGCCATTGCTAACACCATTGGAGAGGACCCGCACGTACGGCAGCGCTGTGCTCAGACAGTGGGGGACGGAGATACAAAGGGTCACTTGCCTGGGAGAAAGGACACAGGTGGGAGGAAGACGTTGTCTCCTCAACTCGGCGGGAAGCCCTTACTCTTCTCCCCTTCGTTCCGTCAGGATCCTTGCCACGGCCGGCACTGACTTTGACCTGCGGACGCTGCGGGCCGTGCGGGTGCTAAGGCCCCTGAAGCTGGTGTCTGGGATTCCAAGTGAGTCTGGAGAAAGCAGTGAGGCTCCAGCTACCCGGACCCCGCCCTCCGCCCCATCCCGCCACGGCCACGCCCACAGCCACGCCCCCCCCCACCAGGTTGCCCTTTGGCCCTGGTCACTCTGAGCTTGCTGTTCTTGACCCCAGGGAACCAGGTGTAAAGAAGCGGGGAGCTGGCCTTTTTCAGTGTCCATCCTCCACGAAAGCCTGAGTCCGACTCGGCTGCCCTAGACTGCAGCTTTGCTCCCCCCCACCACCCCCCTGCTGCATTCCCAGCTCTTTTGAGTCTTTTTCTGGGATTAAAGGGCAGAAGAGAGGTTGACCCAGGTGGTGGGGGCAGGGCCAGTGGGAACTGAGACCAGGTTCAGACGCGTTCCTGGATTGGGCAGGATGGCGAGTCACCTGGTGAGCCAGTGGCCACCCTGGCCCCTGCCCCTCCAGTCCAGTGGAAGTTTGGGGTTCGGCTTCCCTCAGGGCCTGATTGGGTGGGAACCTAGGCTGTGTCCCCCAAGGCCCTGTCAGGCAAAGGCTCAGGCCTGTACAAGGGCGAAGGCCAGGCTGGAAGCGGGGGTCATGGGGTTCAGCCCCTCTGCTTAGTTCCTCTGGCCTGGACACGCTTGTGCTGGACGCTCAGAGTTAAAACACTCCTCGGGGGCATGTCCTCTGCTTCACTTTCCCTAAGGAGTTGGGTCTATCAGGAACCCCTGTGTTCCCCTCCCAGCATTCCCTGCTCCTGCTTCCCAGGAGTCCCTGCTCTTAGTTCCCAGCATTCCCTGCTCTTCCCTCCCAGCATTCCTTGCTTTCCCTCCCAGCATTCCCTGCTCTTGCCTCCCATGATTCCCTGTTCTTCCCGCCCAGAATCCCCTGCTCTTAGTTCCCAGCATTCCCTGCTCTTGCCTCCCAGCGTTTCCTGATCTTAGCTTCCAGAATCTTCTGCCTTTCCTTCTCAGGGTTTTCTCATTTTCCCTCTCAGGACTCCCTGTTCTTGCTCCACGCAGAGTGCTCCGTAGATTTACAGATGTCACCCACCCACACTCTCCACCCAGACTTCAGGCTCTGACACCCCTGCACCCCACTCCTCCCCCCACAGCCCACCTCCCCTCAAGACCCTGTGGTTTGTCCCCCGCCCCGAGGGCCCGGCTCTGCCCATACAAGCACTCACTGTCCTGCCCTCCTTCCCCCCAGTCCCTGCTCTGTCTCCTCCGTGGAGGGCTCCCAGCTCTGTCCTTTGTCCTCGGGCCACCTAGGCTCTTGCTGTAGCTCCCACGCCTCACCCCACGCCCTGCCCTGACTGGCCTGCTGTGCCTTCTCTGGCTGCAGGTTTGCAGGTGGTGCTCAAGTCCATCATGAAGGCCATGGTCCCGCTGCTGCAGATCGGGCTGCTGCTTTTCTTCGCCATCCTCATGTTTGCCATCATCGGCCTGGAGTTCTACATGGGCAAATTCCACAAGGCCTGTTTCCCCAACAGCACAGGTGAGGCCTGCCTGAGTCATTCACAGGCCATGGGCGCTCGGGGTGCTTCTGGGCGCCACGCATTGAGGCGGAGCCTACGTTCCGGTGGGGACAGTCAGTAACCTGACACGTACAAATACAGAAACAAACAGTAGATGAAGTCCTTGCAGATGTAGGAACTTCTAGGAAGGAAACAAAAGGGTATTGAAATAGAGCGATTTGGACCTGCTCACAGAGCATACTGGGGGGTAGGGGAGCCTCCGCTATGCTAAGGTGACAGCTGAGCACGGTCTGAAAGCAGTGGGCGGAGAGCTGTGTGGCCGCCTGGCCAGAGGCCTTGAGCTATAAGGAACAGCCGATGCGGAAGGCAGTGTGACGAACAGCTGATGGGCAAATGTGGGCTTCAGGGTTGCGGGGAGCTCTGAGTCTTATTCTGGGAGACGTGGGGAGACTCGGAGCCTCTGGGTGAGGAGTGACATCCTCTGATGACCAGGCTGCTGTAGGAGACAGAGGCAGAAGCAGGGTTCAGCCGGAAGGACGGCGGAGGCGGTTAGGTCGGCCTAGTTCTGGGTGCCTTTTGCAGTGAGTCTGTCGGGAGACTGTACCTAGTGGGTAAGAGAGAGAAGGGCTGAGCATGACACGAGGGCTGTGGCCTGAGCTACACACAAAGGAGAAAACCCATCTGGTCATCTCGGTAGATGCACAAAAAGCTTTTACTAAAATTTAAATCATTCATGATTTTTAAAGACCACTTATCAAACTGGAAATAAAAAGGAATTTTCTTAAACTCCTTAAAACCTCCTGCAAACATCATACTTTGTTGTAAGTCTTGAGCTTTCCCTTTAAATCCACGAAGAAAGTAAAGGCACACATGGTCTCTTGTGTTGATGTGGCGCTGGTAGTCAGGGCTGGTGGCAGGACACGAGAGAAAGAAGAAAAGCTGCCCAGAACTGGAACGGAGGAAGTGAGACTGTTCTGATTCACAGAGAACACAGCTGTCTCCACGAGACGACAACTGTGGTCTCCACGAGCATCTGTGAATATCGGGGGACAGAACAGAGTGGCTTGCTGTTTGCCTTCTCCGCCTGGGATCTGCTTCCGTCCTGGCAGGGCCTCAGCAATTCCCCCTGTTGATGGGAGGGATTCCATGCGATTATACGTTTATTTATATACAGTTTTACCTCCCATTTCTAGGATTGTGGGAGTGGGTGTGCTGCTTGCCATCTTGTCTAGAGATTAGCACTGGTTTTGTGATGTCTCCTTAACCCCCTGTTGGTCCCTGGCTGTCTGCCAGGCACCAGCCAGTGGGAGCACGTCCACTCTGTGGGGACGGGCTAGTGGGGCCTGGCTGGGGTCCCCGCTATCTCTGGGCATATGTTGGGTGGGCTCTGGGTTGGCCTGCCTGACGGGCACCGACAGCAGTGGCTGAGTCCAGCCTGGCACTGGCTGCAGAGTGATAGGCAGCTATGCATGTCAGGAGAGTCTTGGTGGCAGTTTGGCCATGAGGGAGAGAAGTCAGTGTGGAGAGGCAGGACAAACTGGAGATTAGGAGTTCGTTGTTTTGATTGTAAGATGAATGAGTCCTGAGCATGTTTAAATGATGACGGGCAGGTGACAGTGGAGAGGGAGGGGCTGACGAGTAGTTCCTGAGAGGGTAGGTCTGAACCCCAGTGGAGGAGACTGGAGGCAGGAGGAGAGAGCGGTGTGGGTGCAGGGAAGGGTGGTGGGAAGTTGAGGGAGGGTTCCCATGGGGGCCTGATTCCTGCCCGCCTGTGAGCTGGTCCAGAAGGGGTGGGTGCGAGCGGGTCCCCAGGAGGGGTGGAGCACTATGAGTGTCTGAGCCCAGGGTCTGTTGCTCCCCTCTTGTGCTCCCAGATGCAGAGCCGGTGGGCGACTTCCCGTGTGGCCGGGAGGCCCCTGCCCGGCTGTGTGAGGGCGGTGCTGAGTGCCGGGAGTACTGGCCGGGGCCCAACTTCGGGATCACGAACTTCGACAACATCCTGTTTGCTGTCCTGACAGTGTTCCAGTGCATCACCATGGAGGGCTGGACCGACATCCTCTACAACGTGAGTCCCTCTGGGTCAGCGCTGAGGCCTGGTGACCTGGGGTCCCACACAGGGTGGTGCCTCTGACTTGAGAGCCTCTGCCCAACCCTGGTCCTTCCTTCAGATGGCTCCACTGGGGTCCGCTGTGATCGGCGTCCACTCAAACTCTTGACCCTGGTCCTGGGGGTTGTTTTATCTATTAGCTGACAGAATCATCACTCCAAGACCCTTCTTACAGAAGGTGACACAGAGGAGGCAGCTAGCTGATGTCCTTGGCTTGGGAGCTTGCTGCTGACACCAGCTCTCTGCCCTGCTGGGTCTTCTGGATGGAGGAAGGGACGTGGGCCCGGGCCTCTTGCTGGCTCTGGGCTGCCTGGTGACAAGGGCCATGCTGAGCCGAGTCAGGAAGCTGCTCATAGTGCTGGTGTTCTTGGGGTGGGAACCTGTCCTGCACTTTTTTTTTTTTTAAGATTTTATTGGGGAATTGTGGGAGGGGAACAGTGCTGGGAAATCGGGGAGTCGGGGGGAGAGGAAGGGGAACAGACAAGTTGCTGTCCTTTTGTTCTTCAGTCTAGTTGTGGAGGACGTCGCTTCACTGGCCCATGTTGGTATTATCATTGCGCTCTTCCCGGGTGAGGCAGATTGGTCATTGCCCACTGGACAGCCGCTCACGGTAGTTTACAGCAGCTCACTGCAGCAGGGGCTGTAGCCTACACCGTTGCCAGCAACTCACAGCAGCCCAGTTCCAGGTCAAGCTGTTGTTCACCATCTTAGCTGTAGAGGGCGCAGCATCACTGGCCCTCATGTGGGATCCGAACCGGGCCCCTGCTTCTCAGAGCTGGCGTCCCAAGCCAACTGTTAACCAATGAGCCACTCGGCTGGCCCCTGTCCTGCACTTTTGATTTCTTCCCCTGAGTGTTTCTGGTACTGATCCTCTGGTCACCTCATTGTCATCAGAATGGCAGCCGTCTCAGCAGTGCAGGGCGGTCGGGGTTTGGTGCCCATGACAGAAGTTGGGGATAAGTCTTGGGGTGACTGGTCATTCGTGTCACTCCCACCTCCCCGCCTCCTGAGACCCCCCACCTGCTCCCTTTGGCTCCTGGAGCCCCTGAACCTTCAGGGCGTGAGGACAATTAAGCTAGTATCTCGGGGCTGTGGGAGGTGGAGAAGGAATGCACCCAGGTGCCTGGTGGGAAGGCCTGGCTGGTGGCCTGCGTGCCGGGTGTGTCCTGCTCCGGCGCTGGGACCCTGAAGTACAAGCTGCTTCACTGTGAATCTGTCCCTGGGGCACCGGGTGGGATGTGAGTTACGATCCCCTGCAGCCCTGTGCTGGGGTTGTGACAGTGGGCAGGAGGAAGGGCACACATGGGACCCTCTGCTCTGTGTGTCCTGCATGGGCTTGTGCAGACCCAGCTGCACCTCGGGGCTGGGCATGCAGCAGGCGCTAGCTCAGTGCCGCTGGACAGACAGATGGCACTTCAAGACTTCATGAGAAGTTGGCCCGAGGTCCCTTGTGGAGTGGGAGTTACGTCTGGTGACAGCTCTGTTTGATTGAGGGAGAAAAGAATGGGGACAAAGGCCGTGATGAGGAGCTTGGCTGTTCTCTTCTACAGCCGGCAAAGGAACAATTTCCACAAAGACAGACCCTAAAAATAGCTCTGAGCTGGCCATATCCCTGCCAGCCCCACCCTAACAAGGGACTGCGTGACTGCAGGAGCCCGTCTCTGCCGCCCTCAGTGCTCCCTGGGACTTGGCCAGAGGCCCAGGTGACTCAGACTGGTGGGTCTGTGCCCGAGGGGGAGAGGCTGGACATGAGCCAGAAACTAGGGCAGGAGGCAGTGGTCAGGGAAGCGCCACGGCCTCACTGGGTGCTGGGCATCCCAAGATGCTGCTTGTCCAGTGGTGAGCAGGAGGCATTCAGTAACCAGGCCGCAGTGAGGGCAACTGCTGTAACACAAAGAAATGAGGACGAGCGGCGGGGGACCAGTGAGAGGGCTCTGGGAAAGTGAGGCCTGGGGACGCCTGGAAGCCAGACTTGCAGTTGCAACGGGCTGGTGCCTGGGGGGTTGGCAGGCCACCAGGATGCAGTAACAGAGGTAAGCTGTGCAGCTGGCGCCAGAGTGGGTGGCCATGAGCGCTGGGTGCACCACTGCAGCGAGGGACAGCAGGGCGGCTGCTGGAGATGAGACGGGCATTTTGAAGGCGATTCTGTGGAGTGGGAGCCCAGGGAGAGGGACTTTCGTGGTCCCCTAGAGCAGCGGCCCAAGCGATAGTGCCTGGACTTCAGGGTAGCAGGCGTGGGTCTTCAGGTGCTGCCCCCGACGCAGGTGGAGAGGGGGCGTGTGAGTGTCTGTCCGGACCCGCTGCAGCCAGGAGCCCTTCCACGTTCTGACCTGGGATGGTGGGGTCTGCTCAGCGTGGACTGCTGGGAACCGTGGGCTGGGGCTCTCCTGCTGGAGGAGAAATGGCGCGAGTCCGTGGTCCCTCCTGTCAGCAGACGCCTGGAGCCACTTGCCTGGCCCCTCCTTCCCCCCCTGCCCTGGTAGCCCTGGAGGCAGCAGCTTGACCCAGCAGAGGAAGAAGGAAACGTGGGCAGGAGCTGTGGAGAGGGGAGGGGGTGGAAGGGCCCACTGAGCAGAGCGCTTGGCCCGGAGCAGTTTTATTGTCAGCTGGGACTGGACACTTATTCACTGAGGTGACACTAATTTCTACTTGAAGCGATTGTGGAACTTCTGTGTCTCAGGATTTATCAGAAGTCAGAGGACGAGCCCAGCGCGTCACCCCAGGCGGGGCTGTTCGGGGCTCCGGTTGGTCTGTGCCCACATGGTTTGGGTGCTCACTGCGGGTGCATGAAGCCAGAGGGCAGCACTCAGAAGCGTTTTGAAGTCGGTTCACAGGACGTGGTGCTGGCTGGCCGGTGGGAGAGAAGGACCGAAGGCCCTGGACTCGGGCTGCAGGGAGAGCTGGGGCCTCGTGGTGGGAAGGGAGAGCCCGGAGAGGCGTTTGCTCAGCTCGGTTCTAGCAGAGAGGAGTGGAGGCGTTGGAACTGTGCTGCCGCTTTGGTCCCAGGGCAGGTGTGCAGAACACAGGTGTGCTAGAGGGGCTCCGAGGGGACCGCACGTTGACAGTGTGTCTGGAGTCCCGAATGGTGTTTAAAATGACGGGGAGGCTGAGGTCGCCTGTGAATGGCGCTGATGAGGAGGCCACAGGCGGAGCCTCCTCTGGTCAGGCCGACATTCAGAAGCCAGGTGGGAAGGAAGGAGCCAGAAAAGGGCCCCAGGTGGGGATGGGAGCGCGGCGTGACTTGGGAGCAGAGCAAAGAGCCAGTTTCAAGAAAGTGATGGGCCAGGCGAGGCACTGCTGAGAGGCCAAGGCCGATGCTGGTGAAAACCCGGCGGGTGTAGGTCAGAGGGGCAGGCGCAGGCCAGGCAGAGGCAGCTTCCCCGACTTTCTCTGGGAAGCCAGCAGGCCGCTGGGGGTGGCTGCCGGGAGGCTTGGGAACTGGCTTTTTTTACAGTTTCTGACTGGAGGTAGCGGTTGTAAGAAGCAAGACGGAGCGAGCCCGTATCCTTTGTCAAGCCACTTCCCAGTGGTAACAACCTGCCCGCTAGCGTGGCTCAGAGCCTGGGTGTGGACCCTGGCAGTCGAGACATGGGCCTCCACCCCACAGGGTCCCCTCCTGTCGCTGTCCTGGCCACACCCACCTCCCCGCTTGCTCCCACCGCATCCGCAGCGGCCACTAACCTGATGATTCTGCAGCTTTGCCATTTCAAGCACGTTGTGGACACGAAACCATGCTGCACAGTAACTCTGAGTTCCGGCTATTTTCATTCTGCATAGTTCTCTGGAGAGTCACCCAAACTACTGTGCGTCAGCACTCAGCTCCTTTTTGTGGCTGAGTCGTGTATGTGGTGTGGGTGGGTCCGCGTGTTTCACACCCATCTGCTGAAGGACGTCTGGGCTGTTCCTGGTTTGCGGCTCTTATGAATATAGTTGCTCCACACACGTGTGTCCAGGTTTCTGTGCGGATGTGTCCTCACCCCTGTGTGGTGCGTGCCCAGGAGGGCACTTTCTGGGTTGTATAGCTGTCGCATGTTCAGGTTTTAAGAAACTAAACCCTTCCAGAGGACTGCCTTCTTTCCATCCCTACCAGCACTGTATGAATAATCTGGGTTCTGCAGCCCGGCCAGTATTTGGTGGTGTCATGTTTCTAACTTCAGCCATTCCGATACACATGTAGTGAGTGTCATCATGATGTGACCCGCGCCTCACATGACGGCAGGCTTCGTTCACACCTCTGCCACAGGCACCCCATCTTCACTGAAATATCTCTACAGCTTTTGCCCGTGGTCTGCTTGGATGGTTCTTTCACAGTGGAGTTGTCATATGTTCTAGACACTAGTTCTGTGTCGCTGGAGTGGTGTTTCGACTCAGCTGTGGTTTGCGGTCCCCTGATGACTCCTGACGTCAAGCGCCCTTTATGTGCTTGTTACACCACTTACATGTCTTCTTTGGAGACATGTAATCAGAGACTTCGCCATCTTACAATTGGGCTACTTGTCATTTTATTTTTCACCTGAAAGATTTATTTACATATTACAGATCCAGGCTCTTTTCAGATATATGATTTGCAAATATTTTCTCACATTCTGCGGGTAGTTTTTTTCCTTACTTGATGGTGTTACTTGAAGTACAAAAGATTTTTATTTTAATGAAGACCAATTTCTCCATTTTTCTTTTTACCACTGTGCTTTTGGAGTTCTAAGAATTCGTTACCTAAACCCAAATCATGAAGATTTATTCCTGTGTTTTCTTTTAAGATTTTTCCGGTTTTGCTCTTGTATTTATTTTTGTGATCCATTTTGAGTTGATTTTTGTATGTGGAGTGAGGTAGGTTCAGCTTCATCCTTTTGCTTGTGGGTCCCCAGTTGTCCCAGCACCATGTATTGAAAACCCTCTTCTGTCCCCACTGAATTGTTTGGGCTCCCTTGTTAAAAGATCAGTTGATAATAAATGTAAGGGTTTATTTCTAGATCACCAGTTCTATTCCATTGATCAATATATCCCTTTTGGGGAGAGTTTTAAAATTACAATTTCACTTTCCTTAATTGTAGGACTATTAAATTTACCTATTTTGTATTGAGCGAATTGTGGTAGTTTGTGTTTTTTGAAAAACTGACCTGTGTCATCCACATTGTCAAATGCATGTAGAGTTGTTTGTGGTGTTCGTTATCCTTTGATATTTGCTGGGCCTGTAGTGACAGCCCCTTTTTCAGTTCTGATGTTGATCTTTTGTGTCTTCTCCCTTTTTTTTCTTGGTCAGCATTGCTAGAGGATGTCAACTTAACTGATTTTTTCCAAAGAACCAATTTTTTGTAAAAAACCAATTTTCTCTCTTGTGTGTTTTCAAGTTTTTTGATTTCTGCTTTTGTCTTTATTTACTTTTTTCTGCTTGCTTTATGTTACTCTTCTAACTGCTTGAGGTGTAAGCTTAGATTATTGACTTGAGACCTTTCCTGTTTTGTAATGTATGTATTTAGTGCTATAAATTTCCCTCTTGCACTGCTTTAGATGAATCCTGCAAATTTGATATACTGTATTTTCATTTTCATTCAGTTCAATGTATTTTAAAAATTCCATTCAGACTTCCTCTTTGACCCATGGATTATTTAAAATTGTTTTGTTTACTTTGTGTTTGGAGAATTTCCTGTTATGTTTCTGTTTTTCATTTCTAGTTTGATTCTATGATGGTTAGAGAGTACACTGAATTTGAAAAAAATGTCAATTTTTAAAAATTTGTTGAAGCTTGTTTTTTGGCCCATTATATGATCTTAGTACGTGTTTTATGGATGCTTGAAAATAATGTGTATATTGATGTCTTGTGTGTATGTGCGTGTGTGCGTGTGTATTTCAGTCATTTGCTGTCATTTTACCATTTCAAGTGAAGTGTATAAACCTTACCTTCTTTACATTTCTTTTTTTTTTTTTTTTAAGATTTTATTGGGGAATTGGGGGGAAGGGGAACAGACAAGTTGCGGTTGAGCTGTTGTTCAGCATCTTAGCTGTAGAGGGCAGTGTCACTGGCCCTCATATGTGGGATCCGAACCGGAGCCCTCTGGCGTCTCAAGTCAGTGCTTAACCATTGTGCCACTCGGCCGGCCCCCTTCTTTACATTTCTCTACCCACCCCCATTTATAATACAGTTATCTTAAAATTATTTCCTATACATATATATTTAGAATCATATCAGAATATAATTTTTGCTACCACTGTCAGACATAACTTATAAAATTCAAAAGGACAAAGAAAATCTATTACCCTCGTTTTTACTCTTCATTATTCTATTCTTTCTTCCTAATGGTCAAGTATTCCTTTTTTCATCATTTCCTTTTTGTTTAGAGAATTTTATTAGCTATTCTCTTAGGGTAGAGCTCTTGGTGACATATTCTAGTTTCCATAGTTTTTATATGAGAATGTCTTCATTTTCACATCACTCCTGAAGGATATTTTTGATGGGTGTAGGTGTCTGGATTGACAATTACTTTCTTTCAACACCTGGAAAGTATCGTGCCACTTTTTTCTGGCTGCCATGGTTTATGATGAGAAATTTTTTGAATTGTTTTCCCTCATAAGAGAGGTGTCATTTCTTTCTTGCCACTTTCAAGTTTTGAAATTTTTCTTTAGTTTCCTAAGTTTGACTATGATATGCCTTTTGGATTTCTTTGGGTTTATCCTATTTGGCACCACTTAGCTTCATGAATCTGTAGGTATGTTTCTTGCCAAATTTTGGAAGTTTAAAGCCATTAATTTCTCGGAGTACTTTTCAGCCTTCTTCTTTTTCCTATATTCTCCTACTCTGAGGACATGAATATTAGCTCTGTTAGAGTCCCACAGGTTCTTAGGATTCTGTCTTGATTTTTCCTTGATATTTTTTTTGTTGTTTGTTTGTTTTTTAAGACTGTTTTCTCTCTGTTTATAAGATTGGGTAATTTTTATTTATTTTTTTACTGTTCACTGATCTTTCCTCGGTTCCCTTCATCCTGTTGTGACTTTCAATGGAAATTTTAATTTTGATTGTGTTTTTCAGTTCCAATTTTTCATTTGGTTCTTTTTGTCCTTTATTTGCTGATAACTATTTGTTGAGACTTTTCAATTTTTTAAATGTGTTTCAAGTATGTACACAATTACTTTCTGAAGCATTTTTATGATGGCCGCTTTAAAATCTTAGTCAGATACTTTTGTCATCTCTGTCATCTCAGTGTTGGCAGTCTGTATCAGTCAGGGATCTCCAGAGAAATAGAACCAATAGGATGGAGTGTGTGTGTGTGTATTATTGAGAGAGAATATGTGTGTACGTATGTATATATATACATACGTACACACATATATACATACGTGCACACAGAGAGAGAGAGAGAGAGAGAGAGAGAGAGACAGAGAGAGAGAGAGATTGAGATTTATTATTAAGAATTGACTCATGTGATTATGGAGGCTGGAAAGTCCAGATCTGCAGTGTAGGCTGTCAGGCTCACGACCTGGTAGAGCCAATGGTGCAGATGAACGGTGACGGCAATCTACTAGAGAATTTTCTCTTACTTGGAGGAGGGTCTGTCTTTTTTTCTATTCAGGTCGCCTACTGACTGGATGACCTCACCACATTATGGAGGACAATCTGCTTTACTCTATTAACTATGCTATTAATCTTATCCAAAAACAGACTTTCAGAAACACGCAGAATAATGTTTGACTAAATATCTGGGCACCCCACAGCCCAGTCAGGTTGACAGATAAATTTAACCAACACAGCATTTGTTGATTGTCTTTTTTCATTGTTTGTGCTCTTCCAGGTTCTTGGTGTGGCAAACTAATTTCAACTGAAAACTGGTCATTTTGGATGTGTCGTGGATCTTATTTACGCTTTCTGTTTTGTTCTGTCGGGAAGGGGGTGTGATGCCTCGCGACTGCAAGGTAGAAGGAGAAGTCTGGTTTCCCCACTTGGCTTGTTGACACACTGTGGGCGGTCTCTCCCATTCTGCTGGGTGGGGGTGGTCGCTCGGGCCCCCCAATGTGCCTCTAGATGACTTCCCTGGGCGGGTAGGTTAGATGTGCCTCTACTTGCTTTCCACATGGTCTCTACTACGTGGGGGGGGGGGGAGTGCCACCTGTTGCTACTGACTGGTGGTGAAAGTCCTGACTCTCCACGCCGCCTTTCTGACAGCAGCTCATTGGGGTGGGGGATGGGGGTGTCCCACTGCCATGTGGGAGTGGGGTTCAGGATCCTCGAGTGGCATCCACTCATACCACAGAGGTCTGGGGGGATAGGAGAGTTATCGTTACCCCCTTGTCAAGGAGGAGGGGTCCCTGCTCATCCTGTATGACAGCACCCTGGTTTGAGGGTGTGGGTAGGTTGGTAGGTTGGCTGCCTCCTTACAGGCTGGGGTTGTGGAAGTGTTGGCTCCCACCGAGACTTTGCTGGAAGGATGGAGGTGGCGCCACGTTTTTCTGTTGTGTCTGGCTGGAGTAATGCAGTGATTGTCTAAAGTTTTCTGTCTTGCTAGGCTGCCCTCTTCCCTGTCCTTTGGTTGGAGAAAATGCTGGCTTTCGTTACTGCATTTTTTCCTGTGCCTGTTGGCACATCCAGGCTGCCGGCTTCTTCAGCTACAGGCCTGGGATGTATGAGGCAAGAAACAAACTGGCGGAGGGCCTAGAGGTCCCCGCCTATCTGCCTTCTTTTCTTTCCTCCACCTTTTCAGAGTCTTTTTATATTCGTTCTATATGTGATGCCAGGGTATTCGTCATAGTTAGTGGGAAGAATAAGGAAGAATGTCTGCTCCGTCTTCCCCGGAGTGTCAGTCCTGGTTTGATCTGTTTGTCAAGCTGAGAACAGTGACCTGGCCGCCGGCAGGAAGGCTCTGTTAGAGAGGGGACGTGCAGGAGCCCAGTCCTCGAGCAGGTGAGAGGCTGAGGCCGCGGTGCAGCTGCCCGTCTCCTTTTCCCCAGGAAGGAGCAGCTTTGAGGGTGTCCTTCAGGGACATTGGTGGCTGTGGTGGTCATTGTAGCCTACAGGTCGGAGTGGCACGTGGGTCTGGCAGAGGTGTGGTCAGGGAATGTGGATGGCACTTAAGAGTTGGGAGTCTGAGTGTCTGTTGTGGGTCAGTGTCCAATAATTACAAGCTATCATTCCAGGGGACCTAGGACTTCTAGGGGCCGAGTCTGTAAGCGCTGCCTGGGCCCGCAGACACGGAGGGTGGCGTCCCGACAGCAGCCCCTGGAGATCAGCCCCAGCCTAGGGCTGTCCTCCTGCCTCTCTGAAGGAGGTGCAGAGGGGCCAGGTGGTCACTTACCACGCACTCACACCCTCGGGGTCGACTTCTGGCACTAGACTTGGACGGTGAGAGGCTCTCCGCCCTCTCAGCCAAGTCTACTGGGAACCCATAAACAGATGACAACTGGAAATTAATGGGGTTCGAGGAACTCACCCTTCTGTGAGCTGTGCTATAGAAACCACTCGTCCTGGGGAGATGGCCCTTCTTTCTTTCAGTTATGTAGACCATGCCTGAGCACGGGGCCCTGTGTCGGACCAGGCATGTGGCAGAGGCTGTTCCCTGGGAACCTGGGAGCTTGCTGTTGATCTGGGGCACATGTGGCACAGGCTGTGGAACCGCTGCAGACAGATGAGCCTTGGGCCCTGGGACCTGTGGGCTCCACAGAGGAGCTGCCTCATTAGTCCAGTCGCCTGGAAGCCGTAGGGGAGGGAGGCGTCCTGGCAGAACCAGGCATGTAGCCCTCAGGTACCCTGGGCAGCCTGTGGCTCCCTGGGACGACCCCATATCTGGGCAGTGGCCAGGAGTGCTGAGCGTCCTCAGTCCTTTGGGAGCCATAGCCCCAGAGAGCTCTGTGGGGCATGGGCAGGCAGGTATGACCCTGAGTCCTGCCTGGACTCGCCCTGCCAAGACTCTGCCAGGTGCTGGAGTTGGGGCCGGGGCTGTATCTTGTGACTGGTCCTTCCTCATGTCTTCTTGCTTCCAGACAAACGATGCAGCCGGCAACACCTGGAACTGGCTCTACTTCATCCCTCTCATCATCATTGGCTCCTTCTTCATGCTCAACCTGGTCCTGGGCGTGCTCTCGGGGTAAGAGCCGTGCAGGCTTGTGTGCTGCCCCTCTGTCTTCTCAGGCCGGGGGAGGTGATGGAGTCAGATGCAGGCCATGTGACATGGGGGACGCGGGGCTGGCCTGGCCACATGGCTACGGCTCCATGGTGCTCTCTCTCAGCATGCTGAGCTCTAGCCAACCTTTGGTCTCTGCTGCCATCCCGACCCCAGCCTTGCCGGCCCCCTGGCCCTGGCCTCCTTACCTCTGTCCCGACCTTGGACAGCACTGTGGCCTCTGACTGGCGGAGGGGCTGCTGCTGCCTCTCATCTGGGCCCACTGCAGGTTTCTGGACAGCTGTGCCTCGAGAACAAGGGGAGCAGCCGAGCTCGCTCACTAGTGGCTCCCCACCCCAGTCCTGTTGCCACCTGACATCTCCCCACCCCGGTCATCTGACTTCAGGCTCCTCCAGGAGTGGACAGGGAGGTCGCAATGCTGAAAGCCCTTCCTTCAGAACGCTGGGAGTGCGAGGGAGCACACCTGTGGGCGCACCACGCCTTCCTGGGCCGAGGACCCTCCTGGAATGGGGGTGGAGGGCATTGGCCTGCCCCCTGCCCCACCTTGTTGTCAGACTCCCTGTAAGGCTGGAGGAGAACGTCTCCCCTCCTCTCACCCTGAAGCGTCCTGCTGTGGGCTGGGAGGAGAGCCTGGAGGACCCCAGGGACAGCAGTCACACTGGCCTGGAAAGGAACAGCCACAGAGAGGGCTGTGGCTAGGCCAAGGCCTACGTGCTCCGGCTCTTCTGGTCTTCTGGGATGTGTCCTTAGCCTCGGCCTGCCCTGTATTAGTGTCACTAGCATGTCCTCCCAAGCCCCTCCACAAGGACCAGGCACGCCCACAGTGCAGGGGGCACGTGGAACTCCTGTTTAGGGAGCTACATGCCAGAGCTGGATGGGGGTCGGGGCTCAGAAGGCTCCTGGGGGAGGGGCATCTCAGCGGAGACCCCAAGGGGACCAGGAATGGGCTTGGCGAAGGAGGGAGGGGTCTTCCGGGCAGAGTGGGGGCCCAGAGGTACAGGGGGTGGGGAGTGGGCTGTGGGGGACCCTCAGAGCCGGAGCCAGAGTGCAGTGGGGAGTGGGCTGGAGGCTGTAGGCAGCCGCTTGTGGGGAGCATAGGCTCTGCACTGCAGACAGCTCGGTGGGCAGGCTAGCAGGGATGCCAGTGGGTCTGTGGTGGGCGGGAGAACAGCCTGCTCAGGGTGGCTCTGCAGCCACTGGAGAATGTGCAGAAAGGCCTGGGGGTGGCAGGGGACACTGGGGTAGGGTCCGTGTCCCCAGCCCTCTCCCACCTGTGCCCATCCTTACCTCTGGGTGCTTTTCCTCATCAGGCTCAGCTGGGCCTCCCTCAGGTGTACAGGTCCAGCACAGGACCGCAGGGTTCTCGCCGAGCCCCCCAGTGTGGGCTCCCAGAGCCAGGAGTCAGCACAGAGCATGCGTGTTTCCTGGTGGGTGTGTGCTAAGGCTGCGGCCATTAATGCCCCTGGACGGCCAGGCTGGGGAAAGGCTTGGCCCAGCCACAGTTCTGCCATGTCTGGGTGAGAGCTGCCAAGGGGGCTTGTTCTCCCCGCCTGGGCCATCCCCTGCACCCCCCCGCCCCCCCACGTCCCAGACAGCAGAGTTGGTGATTTCTCGTGGCCCTTCCTGGTGAGGCTGAAGCCTCAGAGGGGAGGCCCACTGCTAGCTGGTGGCCCTCAGACTGACTCAGCAGTGTTGTCACTGCCCTACCCTACCCCCCAGGCCCTCCTGTTCTCAGGGCCCCTGTGCTCCCGTAGATGCAGGACTTGGGGTGGGGTGGGAGGTCCAGGCGGGAGCTGCTTTCATTGCCAGGGCTGCTGCAGCTCAGGCCCCAGGGTGGATGCTCGCCACGGGCTAGGGGTCAGGCCTGGTCAGAGCCAAGCTCTCCCTGTCACCGTGGCTGTGTGCCAGGAATCAGGCGTGCCAGGCCCACGCCACAAGCCCAGAGCTGCTTTTCCTGGAAGAGAGCTGCTGAGAACAGGCATTGCGGATTAGCCGTGGGCGTGTGCCTGCCCACCCTTTGGGGACCTGGATTCTGCCCCCAGCCTGAGCTGAGAAAGGATGGCCATGCTGGACGCGTGTGCGTGCTCTTGTGCCTGTGAACAGCTTCCTTCTGGCACTGCGAGCCTGCGGCGTGGCTCGGGGCTGGACGCTGTGGGCCAGAATAGCTCCCTCCTGCCTGCCGTGGGCCTCAGCAGCTCGTGGCGGGACCTAGTGGCTCTAGAGCGACCACCTCTGTCCCTGGCCCACTCTTTTCTTCCCCTGTTCCTGTCTGTCCCTCCTTCTGGCAATGGCTTTGCGTCTCAACCAATAGAAGAAACAAAGTGAAAGTTCTCAACTGGCAAATTCTTGTCCAGAAGCTCTCTGTAGGATGGCAGGTGACAGGGCTGGCACGCAGAGGGGGCAGTGGAATTGTCCCCGTCCTCTGGAGTCCGCTGTCTGGGGACCCAGGCCTGAGCAGGGTGGGTTCTCCTGTGCCCTCTGAGTGCTCAGGTTGGAAGAGGGTTCACCTGGAAGGGCGGGGTGTGGCCGCACCTGCGGTCCCAGCCCCTGGGCACAGCTGCGGGGCTGCGGCTCTGCCAGCCCACCCACCGTGGTCGTCGGTCTGCCCCACAGGGAGTTCGCCAAGGAGCGCGAGCGGGTGGAGAACCGCAGGGCCTTCCTGAAGCTGCGGCGGCAGCAGCAGATCGAGCGGGAGCTCAACGGGTACCTGGAGTGGATCTTCAAGGCCGGTGAGAACCGGCGCTGCCATCGGTTCCCTCTCGCCACGTCCTCTCTGGTCGCCAGCTGGGGACAGTGGCCCTGGGAGCGGAGGAGAGCAGAGGTGCTGTGACGGGGCTTTGTAGTGGAGGGGTGCTTTTCTAGCTCACCCAGGTCCCCACGCCGGCGGCCCCGGGCCTTCCCAGTGGAGGGTCCCAAACTGCCCAGCCGAAGCTCGTTCTGTGAGGCCCGCGTGCCCAGCCCTTAACCCGGGCCCCTTCTGAGTCCGGGCCCTGCGCGCCTCGAGCCGGGGGTTGCTGACTGCCTGGCCCCGGCCCCGGCCCTGGGCTCCATCCTCCACGAGGGGCGCCCGCTTGTGCCTCGTCAGGCTTCACAAGCGTCTGGTCAGTGGGGAGCCCACCTAGTGGGTGGCCGCTCTCAGGGGGAGTGACGTGAGTGGGGACAAGCCAGGCCGTCTTCACGGGGCACTGTCGGTGGGACACAGCGAGGTTTGTGTCTGGGTAGGAAGAGCTCAGCGCGGGGCCCACAGGTGTCCGGAAGGGCAGGGTGTTGCAGGCAGGTGCACGTGCGTCCCGGGCGTCTGGGGGATGAGGGGCCCCGGTGGCCGGGGCGGCATAGGAGTCCCCACCTGAGTTGTGTCCTGTCTCGCTCACAGAGGAAGTCATGCTGGCCGAGGAGGACAAGAA
The DNA here is from genome assembly GCF_001890085.2 of Hipposideros armiger. Lineage (NCBI taxonomy): Eukaryota > Metazoa > Chordata > Mammalia > Chiroptera > Hipposideridae > Hipposideros > Hipposideros armiger. The sequence goes on from NW_017731353.1 coordinate 9,779,834, forward strand.
CGCGGAGGAGAAGTCCCCGCTGGACGGTAGGTGGTAAAGGCGCGCTGGCTCCTTAAGAGAACCGATCCCGGAGCTGGGCGGTCTGGGCGGAGCTGGACTTCCTGTTCCCCTCTAGTCCTGACTTCCTGTTAAACTCTATGGTCCTAAGGGCCTGGGGGGGGGGGTCAGCCATCTTGGAGAGGAGGGCCGAAGCTGCACGTGGGCACGGGCCTCCCCGCACAAGGGCGGCGCCCAGGCCCGGGAACGTGGGTCTGTGGCACCGTAGAGGCTCACGCACAAGCGCGCAGAGGTGTGGACGTGGCGCCGCCCACAGCACCACCAGGCGCCCGCGCTCCGCAAGAGGCGCTAACAACGACTACCTATGTCAACCGGACAAACAATATCCTAGGTGGTTGCCCAAAAAGGGATTTATTCGGGAAAGAAACACAAAACAAAAACCCACAGCGGCGAGCTCTGGGGTGCCGCCGCGGACGGAGGGGCTGTCGCGGGCAGGGGCTCGGCCGCCCCGTGGTCCCAGCAGTCTGTGCGCACAGCGCGGCCGCGTGCACGTGACTGTGAAGCGTCACGTCCGGCTCGTCCCACTCACCGCGTTTCAGGTGCCGCGTGGCCAGATGGCGCTGGTGGCGACCGTGCTCGTCAGTGAGGACAGACCGCTCACGTCATCGTAGACGAGCTTTAAAACTGCTGGTCTAAACCGCGCCGTGTCTGTCCCCGAGGCTCAGGGTGATGCTGCCCACACGTGGCCACGGAGAGACGCGCCTGGGGCTGCTGGGGTGCGGGCCAGCACGCCGTGGTCACCGGCCCCGCTGCCAGTGCCGCCCCAAGGAATAGGAGGGCCGCCCTCCCACACCCGCTGGTTGGGGCAGGGCCACACAGCCCGGCCGCGCCTGCCGTGGTCCCAGCGGGGCCCGCAATCGGGGCCCTGAGCAGGTCTGCAGACGTGGCCGATCCAGCGGCCGGCCTCCCCTCGCCTTGCGCTGCCGGGGCCGCTGCGGCCTGGCCGTCCCCACCGACATCACCGCGGAGAGAAGCAAATGGGCCCACCCTCAGAATTTCTTGTCCCTTTGTTCTGAGGACCAAGAAGGGCCCACAGGGACCCGCGCTTGTCCTGCCTCCTTCAGTTTCGACTTAAGGATAGGAGGTCAGGACAGACCACCAGTCCCGGGAGGAGCATCACCTTCTCAGCTGACGGTCCCCTCCCGCCCCCTGTTTAAAGCAGTGTTGAAGAGAGCGGCCAGCAAGAAGAGCCGGAACGACCTGATCCACGCAGAGGAGGGCGAGGACCGGTTTGCAGACCTCTGTGCGGTCGGTGAGTCTCTCTGGATCCTCCTGGCTCTGTGGGCCCGTAACTGGGTACATAACTGAGCCCGCCGGTCTCCCAGGCTTCCCAGCTCTCTGGGCCACTCCTCCCCTCCGCCCTCCCGTCTGGCAGGCAGGCAGGCTGTGTGTCCAGCTCCTGCAGCCCCTTGCTCATCTCTCTCCATACACCTCACTGGCTGCTAGCCGCTCTTGGCGCTGCTCTCTGCCATGTGAACATGGGGCCCTCCAGCCTGTCGCAAGGCTGGAGGCCGCGGGTGTCCCTGACTCGAGAGATGGAAAGGTTCCAGTCACCTCTCCCCTAAACCCATCTGTCCTCCACATTCCTGGAGCCTGCTGCCTCCGAGGCCCCTGGCTTCACCCGTTTCCCCCACGGTAAAAGGAAACTTGCATAGTTACGCAGCAGAGCCATTCTCGATCCCTGCTGTCCAGCACCAGGCGCCCTGCTGTGCCTTGGGCGGCAGGGGAGGCTCAGCCCGGGCCCTGCCTTCAGCTGGGTGGATCTGACACATGCAGTGGCCGCTTTTCACTGAGTGACGTCCTTGCCCAGCAGTCTGAGTGGACCTGAGTTAGAACATGTTTCCCGTCACATTGCTACTTTTCTGAAAAAGCAGTCTTTAATGGAAGTTGTTTGCGTTTCTCGGTGTTATTGATTTACACTTTCCCTTTCCTGTCCCCACCCAAACCTAGGAATCCTCTAGGCATAGAGTTTACCCTTCCACGCTCATCTCACGCCACACACGCACACGCACGTGCACATATTGTAGAGTTTCGGGCCCTGTGTGTTATAGAAGTGATTTCATACACATTTCTCTCCACCACCTGGAAGCCCCCCCATCAATCAGTCTAATTCCGATTTGCTGTGGTGAGTGGCCCGTTGCCTTTGTGCTACTGCCTAACTCATCAGCTGACCCCACAGGGCCCTTCATTTATTTGTCGGTTTTGTTTTCCCCTAAATCCTATAAATATCAGCCTTTCTTTAGCAGACTTGCCTCTGTGGGCAGGTCCCCAGGAGCAGGGCTCCTGAGGCCAGGGGTGTGTGTGCCTTTCCGGGCTGCTGCTCTCCAGATTGGCCCTGTGACACCACCCCCACCCACAGTGCAGGACGACGACACGTGCCCCATCCTGGTTCCACGTTGCCGCTGCCTTTGAGTTTTGCCAGTTTGAAGCCAATTTGGTGATTATAAAGTGATACTACATTGAGACTATAATTCTCATTTCACTTACCGCTAGTGATTTTGTGCTCTGTCAATTTTCCTATTGTGCTGTTTGTTTGTTAGTAAGAGACTGATGTTATGTTGTGAATCGGAATTTCATTACAATTTTTAAAGTTTATCATGTGGGCTATAGTTGTCTGTATTCCTATTTTACCTAGTGTTTTTATGCTAATTTTGTAAAATGAATTGGAGAGTCTTTAAAAAATCTTTTTCTATGGCATGAAACCATTTAAATCACACGTAAATTATCTGTTCTTTCAAGGTGAGATAAAACTGAACCCATCTAGCTAAGAAGTGGAAAGCACTGGGCCTATTTTACAGAATGGGCTTTGTCGGGAACCCGTCCGAGCTCTTGGCCTCCACGCGTGTTCTAAGAGCTGCATGCGGCACTCGCTCTCGCTCATGCTTTGTCTTGCCTCATTTGTTCGTTCGTTCACTCAACATACGTGTTGGGCACGTCGTGAGGCACCGGGGCTGCAGAACCAGACAAAGCCTTCATCTTTGTGGCATTTCTATTCCAGTGGGGACAGCAGCCGGCGAAGCAGATACCAAATGAAATGTACAGCGTGTCAGTGCTGTGTGTGCAAAGGACAGGAGAGTAGAGAAGGGAGCGGGCATGAAGGGTCTGGGGGCCGCCTTTGAGTAAAGAGCTGAAGGAAGTGAGGAAGTCAGCCCCAGGGACGCTTGGGAGAGAACATTCTGAGCAACAAGTGACATGCTCCGGAGGTAGGAATGTCACGGAGGCCAGTGTGGCTGGAGCGAAGTGACTTGGACAGGGGTGGGGAGGCAGTCGGAGGAAATCCGAGGGTCATGGTGGGCTAGGGCCCAAGAGGGACTCTAGCAGCCACAGTGGGTCTGCAGAGGGAGACGTCACCTGGTGGCAGCTGCCGGCTGGGGACTGGAGTGCAGAAAGGGAGGCAGGGGACCAGTCTGCAGGCCGCTGTAGGAATCCAACAGATGGCGGCTCTGGTCTGGAGGTGGCGGCATTCTGGATATATTTGGAAGACAAGCCCAGAGGATTTGCTGACCAACTGGACGTGGGCGTGAGAGAGAAAGGTGTCAGGATAGCTGCAGAGGAAGTGTCTGTGGGATGGGTCACTGCCGACAAGTGTGCTTTGTGGGGGGCTTCTGTCCGGAACCAGGTTAGGACATGTGCATTTGAGATGCGTGTTGGAGAACCAGCGGAGTGTCAGGGGCACTGCCGTGTGGGGGCCGGTGTCTGGGCTGGAGACCTGACCAGGGCGCAGTCGCTGAGCAAGGCGTTCACAGCGCCTCCCTCGGGCCGCTCAGAGCCCTGGGTCCTGCTGTGGCACCGTCCCCTGGAGTGGCCGTTAGAGCGAGCAGCTGCGGGGTCCACGCGGGGAGTGTGCTGTTGTGCAGACGTGGCTGTGGACGCCACTGTGGGCTTGTACCTTTGCTGAGTGAGCATGGGTGTGGCTGTGGGGACGGCTTGGTGTGGGCCCTGGGCAGGTGGCAGCATAGGGCAGTGTCCTAGGAGGCCTTTCTCCTGGCAGGGCTGACTGGTTCTCGCTGCCCGTGGTCCAGTGCATCAGGCAGGGGCTGTGGGTCCCCCTGGGCAGGAGGTTGGCTGTGGGAAGCATGCCCGCTTGGCCCAGGCGGGGCAGAGCCGGCGTGGGGGTGGGCCGTGCTCAAGGCTGTGCTGTGCCCGGCAGAAGCCACAGACGAGACGAAGTGGAGGGGCTTGTGTTTCAGTGCAACTCCGTACACACAGGTGGCCAGTGGCTGCTGACCCGAATTAAGGAGGCGGGAGGGTCAGAGGCTGCAGGACTCCCCAGGGGAGGAGCTGGGGGCCTGGGAGGTGGCCAGGGGTGCTGGGCCCGGACGCAGTTCCAGTCCAGGTCTGCCTCGGACCCAGCAACCGTGGCGACCCACAAGGCTCTCGGTTTCCGCACGTGTGGACTGGGGGCGGGGCGGCTGGCACGACGTGTGGGTGCCCGGAACTGGGGTCTCAAGCTCGGCGTGGGGACAAGTGTCCCCGGAAGCGGCGTATGGGGTCAGGCGTGTGCGGCAGGGGTCCTGAAGGTGGCTGCACGCGCCGTGTCCGCCACGGTGACCTCAGCGAGCCCTCTCCCGCAGGCTCCCCCTTCGCCCGGCCCGGCCTCAAGAGCGGGAGGACCGAGAGCGCGTCCTACCTGCGCAGGAAGGAGAAGAAGTTCCGGTTCCTGGTGCGGCGCGTGGTGAAGGCACAGAGCTTCTACTGGGCGGTGCTGTGCGTGGTGGCGCTCAACACCCTGTGCGTGGCCATGGTGCACCACAAGCAGCCGCAGCGGCTGACCACGGCACTGTGTACGTAGCCCCGCCCTGCCCCTCCCTGCGCTGCCCAGCCGAGCCCAGTGGACCGTCAGGCCGGGGTGACAGGACCGGGGCGTCAGTGCCTGGGGAAGAAGGGCCCGCCGTGACCTTCCTTGCGAGGCCTCCGCGCCCTGGACCTGGGGTCCTGGCTGCCTTCTGTTCTGCCCACGGTGGCTGCTTGCCCGGTCCCTGAGGAGAGCGTCTAGGCCTTTCTGGCTTCTCCCGTTTCTTTCTGATTTGTCTTGGCCGTGGTTACAGTCCCGAGGAGGAGAAGAGGAAGGGGCCTAGGGCTGGGGGCCCCTCACCCCTCCGCAGGGCCCGGGGCTGACACTGCAGGCTGAGCCCTCATGCTCACACGACAGAGTCCGCTAACAACTTCTGTCCCCAGGGGTCAGCTGCACTCACCCCGCCTTGGTGTCTGGTGACCTGGACACAGGGCTGTTTGGGCCTCTCTCCATGGGAGCCCTGTGTGGGTGCCCGCAGCTGGCTGAGGTGCCCAGGGAGCCCTTTCTCCAGAGAAGCCTCCTGCCTGCCAGCCCTGCCCAGGCGGGCCAGCCACGCTCCCTCTTTGGGACCAGGAGCCTGAGTAGCTGCTGGGGCTCTTCTGAGCTGTGGAGGCACCTCAGACCCCACGACAGTGGATGGGGTGGGACTCTGGGCTACAGTCCCCACTCTCGCGTTGAAGTCTCTGTCTTGTGTGACGGGAAAGGACGAGAGGTGGCGGCAGCAGGGGGCGCGGGTTCAGGCTCCGGAGTGAAGGTTAGGGAGCAGCTGCTGTGCCCTGAGCTGCCCACTCTGGCCTCCGGGCATGTGTCCGGGGGCCCACAGTCCGGTCTCTGGGGACTGAGTTCAGTATCTCCTCAGCCCTCAGGCCAGTCTCCCACCTGTGGGGGTTGGGTGGGCACCAGGGAGACAGCTTCCTCCTGCCCCAGCCAGTGGGCTCCCAGGCTGCCTTTTCTCCCAGCAGAGAGCCCTGGGTGCCTGTCAGTCTGGTCCTTGTTTCCTGCTTTTGCCACCTGCATGGCGTGGTCGCATGTCTGATACATTGGGGTACCTAGGCCTGGGGTACCTGAGACTGGGGTGCTGGGCATTGGGGGCTTCGGTGACCCAGGGCCAGGAAGCCCAGGGCTGGAAGTGCCTGAGGCTGGGGTGCCCAGGGCTGCAGTGTCAGGTGTTGGGCAGACCTCAGGATTCTGCCCTTTGCTGGTTTGTCATCTCTGTGGTCTCCTGGGAGTTCCCGAGCTCACCGGCATCACCCAGGGAAAGTGGCTGGAGGGAGAGATGGGTGTGTTCCGGGTGTGGGCACCTGTGCTCCGTGTAGGCTCCGTCCTTGCCGGCTGGGCTGGAGCAGAGGGAGGCTCACGCAGTGAGTGAGGGCAGCAGGGTTGCCTGTCAGGACTGGGCAGCATCAGCTCCCATGGGCCCTGGCCTGCAGCTGGCTGCCCTGTAGAGAGTGGGTTCTGTGCACCTTGGCTGTCTGTCCGTCAGGGAGCCAGGAACCCCGAGACTGAGGCTTGAATGGCCAAGGCAGGCAGGCGTGGGCGCTGAGCTCCCGCACGCCGCTGGCCCCTGGGCCCACGCTCCTTTTGAGCCTCCCTGGCCTCACAAGATAGACCCGACCATCCTCCTGTCTGTCCCTGTGTTCTCACAGCATGCTGCCCTTTTCCTGTAACTGCAGACACTGTCACCGTTACTGCCTCTGCTCCCCCTTGGCCTGTGAACTCCTGGGGCAGTAATCATGTCCCCTGCCAGCTCATGGCAGCTCACAGCAACTAGCTGGATGAGCCACTCAACAATGAACAAACTGTCCCTTGGCCTTGGGGGGCTAGGCTTGAAGTGGAGGCGGAAGGGGTGCGGGGACCTTCTCTGGTGGTCTGGCCTGTGGCAGCTCCTGTCCCTACTCCCTTCGAGCAGGTCTCGGGGCTTCAGCTTCCAGGGCCTCCTGTGGGGACCCCCAAGGGGCAGGGCGCCTTTGTGATCTCTTGTGGAGGGGCTCTGGGGCCTCGGGTCTTTCCAGGCTGCTGGGGCCTTGCGAGCTGCACGTTGCAGGAGGCAGGTAACAGCTTTTCCACCACCGTCCTGCCTGCTAGCCAGACCTTCAGGGTGTGGCAGGCCCGAGCTGGTCCTGCCTGAGGGTCAGCGGGCACCTGTGCTCCTGATATGGCCTCTCAGCTTCCCAGGGTGGCTGCTTTGCCTCCTCACTGCTCGTGCCACGTATGCCTGGGTGCCCTGGTGACTTTCTGGCTGGCTTCAGAGGGCAGGTTGCTCCCAGGAGGGGCCCCTTGCCGAGACTTGTGTGTGTCATTCTGAGGCTTGGTACCCAGTGGGCAGTGGAGCTGGTGTCTGCTCGCCCAGGGGTGGGGGCTCTGCCGTGCAGCGCTTGGCGGAGAGCTGGGGACAGAGCAGACTCCAGGTGCACAGTGACGGCAGGCTGGATGCCAGGGGCCCCCGGAAGCCTGGGAGGCTGGCCCTTCACTCCTCCTGCCCTGGCCCTCTGGCGGGCCTGCCTTCGGTTCCGAGCTGCTGCTCTGGTTCAGCAGCAGTGCCTGTGGCCTCCTGTACAAGGTAGTAGCAGGCTCCAGCTCAACGCCCCGGGTAGGGTTAGAGACAGTGACCTTGCTGTGATGTCTGCTGTCCCCGGGCGGCTGCATGTCCTGCTGTCTGGGCCCTCCCACGGCTTCTGCTGCCTCCTGCTCCCACCGCGGCTTCTGCTTGGGCTGCATCGGGGGCACTGTCTGTGTGCCTGGGTCCCCTGCATGGCTCAGCTTGAGGTGGGACTCCTGCGGGGCCCGGCCTGCGGGAAGGTGAGATGGCTGCAGGGGTTGTGTGACTCACAGAGCGTGCCTCGCGGGAGCCGCGTCCAGCTGGGTCTGGGGACGCTCTGGTGGTGGGCGAGTCTGTGAACAAAGTGGAAAGCAAGCATGGTGCCTTGGGTGTCCTGAGGTGGCCTGTGGGGGTCCTCTTGGAAAGACAGAGTTCTGAAGAGGGGAGGAGGGACTCCACCTGCGACCAGAGTGTGGGGCGAAAGGGACTGAGGCTGAAGGACGGGCTGCGGGCCCTCTGCCCTCCTGTGGGGGTACCCCGTGCCCCAGAACCCACTCCTGAGCCCAGTCCTGGGAGCCCCCCTGCTGGGCCGTTGCTGTGTTCCACAGGCACTGGGCACTCGCCACCTGCAAAGTGGAGTGAGCCCTCTCCTGCCTCCCAGGCCGTTGGCTCCTGTGCTGGGCTAAGTTGCAGAGGCCGGGGACACCCACCAGGCCTGGACGGCTCCACCGGAAGGCCCTGGGCTTGGGCCGCAGCCAAGGGGGAGGAGGCCACGAGCTAACCACCCTCTTCTCCGGCTTCTCCTAGACTTTGCAGAGTTTGTTTTCCTGGGTCTCTTCCTCACAGAGATGTCCCTGAAGATGTATGGCCTGGGGCCCAGAAGCTACTTCCGTTCCTCCTTCAACTGCTTCGACTTCGGGGTGAGTGCACCTCCTCATCAGTGCTGCCTGCTGGGGTCCGGCGGGTCTGTGCTAGACCCCGTGAGCCCGGGTCTCGGACTCGGGACTGTGATCTCCTGTGGGTCAGAAAGGCTACCTGCAGCCAGGCAGGCGCTGTGACAGGTGGCCGGTCCCGGTCAGGCCTTGACCGGGGTGGGAGGGACGGATGTGTGCCAGCTGCAGGGGGGCTGTAGGACATCCTCCTTCTATCCCCTGACCCTGCATGTGGACTTCAAGGTCAGCTGAGGATTCTGTGGCCCCTCTGTGTCTGGAAGAGCGGTGTTTTCAGGGTGTTGCTGTCCAGTGGACGGCTTGGTCTCTCCCTGGCGTCCTGCAGGTCTGGCCCTGGGCAGGCTTGGACACACACAGCAGCGCCCCCAGGGGAACCCCCTCGAGGGGTTGGGGAGCAGCAGCCTGGCTGGGTCCTTTCACCAGCCCCGTGGCTCAAGGAGCCCTGGAAGGAAGGCTCACGTGGACGGGCATTGCCTCCACGGGCCCAGCACAGCAGGTCCAGTGCTGAGCCCAGAGCCAGGCCTGCCCAGAGGCCACTTTGTGACCTGGGGACTCTGAGAAGTGGAGGTGCCACCCCAGGAGGACCTGCATCTCCGCGGGGCTCTCAGGGCCAGGCGGGACCTGGAGCTTCAGTGGAAGTAAGGCAGGACTGGAATTCAGTGACTGGCCTGCTCTCAAGTGGCTGCGGCAGCTGACAGGACGTTGTGCCTGATGGTTAAACCCTCGCCTCCACACTCACCTGGGATACGAGCTGGGGCCATTGTGTGCGGGGCCCAGGACTGCCTGGCCAGTTTGCAGGGTCTCATGCCCGAGTCTGCCTCCCGAGCCTGGGGCGATTTGTACCAGGCCCTGCCACCTATGGTCTGTGCGGGGACATGAGGCTACCCGGGGCACGCCCCGAGACATGGGCACCATGGTTCTGATGGGCTCTCGGCTGCAGAAACAGCCCATGACGGAGGAGCTGTCAGACGATAAATCTTTTAAAGCTGTTCAGGCTTCTCATCGGAACTAGTGGATTCCAGAACATGGGCATAATTGCACATAAGCTAACAAGTTATTCCAAAACATAGTAGCTGAAAATGGCAAGTGTCTGTTATCGACCCATTTGCATGGGCTGGGAGTTCAGTTGCGGCCTACCTGGGGCCCGGGGACCAGCTGGTCAGGATGGGAGAGTTACTTTCGGGTTGTCATGCAGCTGTTAGACTAGCTTCCAGGCTCACTCACATGCTGGTCACCTCGGTCCGTGGTTCCATGGGCCTCCACTGGCTACTGGAGTGTCCTCAGGACCTGGCAGCTCGTGATCTGAGGAGGACAGAGAGGACCCACGACGGAAGCCCCAGAGCTCTATCTCAGAGACAGGAGCCATCAGTTTTTGGTGGTATACTTGTTGGAGTTAGGCCCAGCCTGCGTTTGGGGGGGGNACGACGGAAGCCCCAGAGCTCTATCTCAGAGACAGGAGCCATCAGTTTTTGGTGGTATACTTGTTGGAGTTAGGCCCAGCCTGCGTTTGGGGGGGAGGATGTTACACAAGGATGTAAGTGCCAGGAGGCCAGGAGCCTTGGGGCCACCACAGCCCATTACTGCCCACAATGTGAGACGCACTCAGCTCTGCCCGGTCCCCCGAGGGCTCATCCTCCGAGTCCAGAATGTCTGAGCGCAGCTGCCAGGTCCCTCTCAGCCTGCAGGTGCAGGGAGCTAGAGACGACACACCCACCCCACACAGCACACGGGGTGGTGGTCCACGCAGCGGACGAGTGCTGTGGACACCTGCTCAGAAAGGGGACACTGGACCCCCAGAGAGCCTCTGGACCACAGCGATGCTGGAGTCCTGCCGGGCGGGCGTTGGCGATGCCACAGTGCCTACTTAGGGCCTGGAAGCCCTCCGGGCCCTGGTTTTGCCCTGGTCACCTTCCCTTTTTCATGAAGGTAGCATGTGTTCAGTCGACAGCGTCCCAGGCTGCTTCCTGCTGGTAGGATTTGGGTGTCTCGATGCCTTTTGATTGTGCTGTGTCTGCCCCTCTCATGCCGAGATGGTGACGTTTCTGCAAATGTCTGTCTCCAGGGCCTTGGTGGGGCCTTGGTGTTGCAAACCTGGGAGCTCACTCATTAACGAACACCAACCCACAGCCATGTTAGGGATCAACCCCTTGGGCCTGAGCTCCCGCCGCCACCCCAGGCCAGCACGTCCATGGCCCCGAGCACCTAGGCCTCCTGGCGCCCCCTTGCAAGGTGCCCAGCAACCTCTGAACTGAGCAGCGCTGGCTCTTTGGGAGCCTAGACGTCTCAGCCATGCGTGGCCCCATCATCACACCAGGCCTCAACTTTCTTTTAAAGCTCTTTATTAAAAATATAGTTAACGTGCAATATTATATTAGCTTCAGAGGTACACGTTAGTTACTCAACATTTACAGACCTAAGGAAGTGATCACCATAAACCCAGCAGCCATCTGACTCCATCCCACGCTGTCACAACATTGTTGACTATAGTCCCCGTGCTGTACATGACATCCCGTGACTTGTTTTACACCTGGAGATCTGAGCCTCTTATTCCCCTTCACCTTTCCCCCGTTTAAAATTTTTCGGTTACTGTTGACAATAATACATTAATTTTAGATGTCCAGCATGGTGGTTAGATGTTAGTATAGTTTAAGAAGTGGTTCCTGACTAGTCAGTGCCCACCTGGTTACGCAGTTATTACCACGTCATTGACTGCATTCCGCACGCTTTGCTGTGCTTCCCGGTGACAGGCCACTTCCTGTTACTTACTATCTGGAGAGGCTGAGCGTTTCCAAGCCAGCAAGTCCCGGTTGCTTTTTACTGAACAGCAGTTTCCTCACTTTCTCTGTCCTGTGACACCAGGTGGCATCGTCAGCCCTCTGCTTGGAAGCCTCCTGGGCTCATTAGCACGTTTCTGCTCTTCCCGTAGCTACAGGTCACATTCTGTGCCAACGCACAGCAGGCCCTGCCTCCCGGGACTGTCCCGTGTACGGCACCCCTTGGCTGTGTCTCGGGCACTTCGGGCTCAGCTTCCAAAATTGCCCACGTCTGGCCATTAGGACAGCGGTGCCTCATCCTCCAAACGGCACTGGTTTTTGTTCTATGTGACATTGCCCCAAAGCAATAAGCAGTTGTTACCTCTCGCTCGGTGTGACCTAACCCAGTGCCCCGTTCCAGGTTGCGGGAGCTTGCAGTCATTGCGGCTCATTTGGGGCTCATGCTCGCGCTGGCTGACAGGCCTCAGAGAAGCAGCTTCCAGGCTGTCAAGTGTTGCTGACAGCTTCGGGTCCTGGTCACCTGGGCCCCTGTACAGGCTGCCCAGCTGCCCTCATGACATGGCAGCTGCTGGCCTGAGACAGGGCTAAGAAGGGACCACAGTCTTATTCTGAAGTGCCACCTCAGGTGACATCCCATCCCTTTTGTCATGTTCCATTTGCTGGACATGAGTTACTAAGACCAGCCCATACTCAAGGGCACAGGAGTTTAAGGGGGAGGTGGGGGGCAGACCGTGGTGGGGCCATCAGGCAACCTGAGAGGCCACCTCAATGCTGAGCCAATGGGAACAAACTGTGAAGAAGGTCTGTGGAAAATGGGAGAGACGCTGAGGGGTGACGGTGAGGAGGACATAGATTTAGAAAACGACGGTCTTCGGCCCAAGGCCGCATCTGGCCATGTGACAGCTGAGGAGAGCTCCTGGCAACGGTCACGCTGTGGCCAGCCTGTCCCACGTGGTGTGTTGCCAGGGTCACGGCAGGTGCTGCAGCCATTGGTGTGTTGATGTCGGCAGGTCACCTGTATTGTCCAACTTGTGTTCCCGGTGAAGTGTGCAGCGGGTGGCTGCATTGGGGTCACTCACAGCTGCTGTGACCGCCATTCCAGACATGCCGGTTGATGGGCCACCAAGGCCTCTGTCCCGGCACAGTCTCCATGAGTGACGTGGTGAGAACGTGACGCTGAGCTGATCAGATCTGAAGCAGATGTGAGCTTGGGTGATGGGCGAGCCACGGCAGTAAGACTTGGGCTTCACACCAACCGCAGAAGTCCAGTTACAGGACATGACGAGCCACACACGAAGAGGACGGGCACGCGTGCTGGCATGAGCCCGGGCATGCCCGTGGGGTACACTGGCAGGCAGGGGCTGTGTCTGGGCCCCCAGGCGTCCTGTCCAGAGGAATGATGGGAGGGTCTGCCGTGCTGCAGCCACTGCTTGCCCTTTCGGAGCCCCTCATGCGATGCTGACCAGGACGATGGCCTTTGCAGAGCCCGTAAGGGAGCGGCTGTGGAGGAGGGCACGCCACTTGCTCACGAGTCCCAGTCTGGCCACACAGACCGTGTCTGGGGTGACTCTCGGTGAAACCGAAGGGCAGGCTTACCACTATAAGTTCCTGGTGACACGTGCTGGCTTATGGTCCCTGAGAGAAGCGTCTGAATCTGGACACAGAACACTGGCAGCCAGGGGGGCGGTGACAGGAGGCAGGTCCCGCTGGTGTGCGTGAGCAGTGTCATAGGCAGCTGCTCAGCCCTACGGCATTAGGTGACCCTGGAGTCACCTGGCTGTCATGGGCGTGGTGATGCACTGGACAAGGCAGCCTGAGGACCTGTCAGGAAGCCAGCAGGCCTGACCTCACCCATCCCCTGTACTCTGGGCGGGGATTGCAGGGAACAGCGGCGGGATTGGTGGGGCTGCAGGAGCTGCGTGTGAGGCGTGGCCCCCGTGTCACCCTGCGTGTGAGGCATGGCCCCCTTGCGTTGCTGACAAGGGAAGTGGACAGATGCTCATGGGGAGGCGGCCACACGCGTGCAGGGCGAGTGCTGGTGGCTGACCCCTGTCCTTTGCAGGTCATCGTGGGCAGCATCTTTGAAGTGGTCTGGGCCGCCATCAAGCCAGGAACCTCCTTTGGGCTCAGTGTGCTGCGGGCACTGCGGTTGCTAAGGGTCTTCAAAGTCACCAAGTATGTCCCTGCATGCCTGGTGGGGGGCGTGGGGGCAGCGTGGTAGCTGGGGTCTCACATTGCCGGCCTCGCCCTCAGCTGTGGGAGTCTCTTTTGGGGCCTATAATTGTACAGACTCGGACGACAGTTATAAAACAGCCCACGCCCATCTCGGCCTGTCAGGGGCCACCTGTGTCCTGTGAGCCATCCCGACCGCCTCCGTGTGACAGGACATCTCACTGTCCACCAGCTTGCGCCCCGTGGTTTCGTACCATCCCCTGTCTGGAAACCGGCTGTCCCACCATCAGGCCTCAAAGGCAGACTTTGTTTCATAGTTAATAGAGGAACCAGGAGTTGCCAGGTGGAAGTTCATCTTCTTGCCACCAGGCTGACCCTCAACCCGGCCAGTGCTGGCACTGCCCCTCCCCCGGGCACCTCTCTCCGCCATGGGCTTGGTCCTGTCCATGTGAATGGTGTTTTCACAGCCCTGGAAGCAAGGGGCTCCGTTTTGTCCACAAGGAGGCCGAGGCCCAGGGCAGAGGTGATATAGCGAGTGTGGAGAACTGGGGGTGGTCACTGCCTGGCTTGTGACCGGATGAGGGAGAGCACGTCACCCACCAGGGCAGTCGTACCAGCGGCAAAGACTGCCACACCCACCTCGTCTTGGCTGTGCCCAGACAGCACTGCAGGAACCCCACGCTGTCCTGTCCTGGGAGCAGTGGAGGACAGAGCCCTTGGTGCTCCGGCCTGGGTCACGACAGCTGCAGGCGCGTGGCCCATCTCTCTGGGGTCTGGGGCTGCTTCCGCGTGCCTGCAGGGACAGCCGTGCACTCGGGGCTCTCCACGGTGGAGGGTACCCATCACTCTGTGCAGTTGGCAGATATGAGCAGGGCCTGTGTTCTGGGTGCCGCTGGCCGGCAGGGCCTCGGACTGACCTCAGGAGCATTGAGGGGCAGGGGAGGGGCTATTTGGGTCCAGGGAAGTCATCCGGCAGTGCTGCTTTACTCACACTGCACACCGTGTCCCTGGTTCCTCGTGACGTGTGCATCTCTGCTCACAGGACACCCGCTCGTGGACAGCGGTGTGGCTCCTGACTTAGGGCAGCTCCGTGTGCAATGGCCAGCAGTTGTGGCCCTCACTTCACACAGCGCTGACTGGAGGCCCCTGGAGGCGGCCCGGGTGGTGAGGGGTGACAGGACAGGCGAGGAGCCCAGGGCAGACTGTGCCCTTACCATTCTGCTGAGGAGTATAACAGGGCCAGGTTTGGGAGATGACACGTGGGCTCTGCCGTCCCCATGGGGCTCCCAGTGACAGGAGGCTAGGTCTGGGACTGTGGAGACCAGTGGACCACTCCACGTGTAGCCATGGTCCCTTAGGGCGTAGAAGGCTCTGGAAGCCACAGGTGTGACTGCAGAGAACCGGGGCGAACATGGTCAGGGTCCAGAGCGGATGGGCCCCGCCAGGCACAGCCGGGCTCAGACCCTGCCTGCCCCCAGGTACTGGAGTTCCCTGCGGAACCTGGTGGTGTCTCTGCTCAACTCCATGAAGTCCATCATCAGCCTTCTCTTCCTGCTCTTCCTGTTCATCGTGGTCTTCGCCCTGCTGGGCATGCAGCTGTTTGGGGGCCAGTAAGTGGGCGGGGCTCAGCAGCTGGGGGGGGGCACTAAGTGGGCAGGGCTCAGCCGCTATGGGCGGGCCAGTAAGTGGGCGGGGCTCAGCAGCTGTTCCAGGGACACAAGTGGGCCCCTGGGGAGGGCTTCTGAGATCAGAGCAGCAATGCTGCCCCAGTTTCTCTACCTGCTTTTCATCCCCAAAGGTCATCCTAGAGTCCAGCCCTCTAGTAGCCTGTAACAGGCGATGGGTGCATAGCTGCCATGCCAGGTCCTGCTGGCTCCTGAGGAGGCTGCCCCTCCCCCAGACGTCTCATTTTTCTCAGGTTCAACTTCCAAGATGAGACGCCAACGACCAACTTTGACACCTTTCCTGCTGCCATCCTCACCGTCTTCCAGGTAAGGCGCCCGACACACTCCTGGCCTGCTCAGCTCCCGCCCCCTGGTGCAGGGCCACAGCCTTCCTGTCAGCTCCCTTGGGCCTCAGCACAACTCAGACAGAATTTTACACCCAACAGAAGAGAACAGACAGGAGACGAGGGTAGGCTGGTTTCCCATATCCTGTGATGCAGTCCCTGGGCTTCAAGCCACCACTCAGCTCTCAGCCCCTAGGACCTGGCGTCACAGCCATATCTTGTCCTTTGTGCAGAGAACAGAGCACCCGTTTCTCCCCTACTTTTCTTCATATCTGCAAAGCATACCCCCGAACTCTGTGGGAACCCTTTGGGCGCCCCTGGAGGCTCTGTTGCTGGAGCCCATAGGCCCTTGTACAGGGCAGGGGCTGCTCAGATGCCCATCATCGGCATCACTGATGTAATGCCAGACATTTGTGCCCCGCGAGCCCTCTGCAGACGCCACGTCTGAGGTCGAGCAGGGTGGGGGCACGCTTTGTCTACGAGGCCATTTAGGGAAGGCCGGCAGGCTGCACGTTCAGGCCAGGGGCTCAGCTCGGTCCCCGGCCTCTGGGACTGCCAACCGCACGCAGCCCTAGCCAGAGCTGGAGCCCACAGCATGTGCAGGGAGGGCATCCCTGCAAAGGAAGGAGGGATGCCCAGACCAAGCTGGAAAGAGGAGCACGGTCCCGGTGCCTGTGCCCTCCGCCTCCGATGACCTCCCTCATCCTGGTCCGGAGCCCTGGACCCAGTCAGCCCGTAGTGACAGCTGGCAGAGCAAGCCCTTGTCCCAGAGGCTGCTGGGGCCTGGAGGTGAGGCTCACCTCCACCTCACCTCATGTTGGGTCACTCTGTGGCTTCTCCCCTCCTCTGACTTCCTAAGTGTGGAGACGCCTGTCATCCCACTACCATTGTCACCTTCTGAGCCAGACGGTGAAAGCCTCGGCTAGCTTGCAGGCCAGGGGCTCCCCAGCTGGGCCTCCTGAAGGTTCCTGAGCACTCAGTGGGGACGAAGATGAGGATGGCCACGGCCCTTCCTGAGCAGTGTCATCTGCTCGGGGCCGGGAAGGCTTGCCCACTTCCTGGGGGTTGCAAGGCAAGGGCTGGACAGGGGATCGCGAATGCCAGGCCAGGAAACTAGCAGGAGTGCATTCCAGAAAAAGCAAGAAGGTGAGCGGAGTCTGGGGGGAGCACAGGTGTGTGTGGAAGGCACTGGGGCCGGCGGGGCCGGCTTGGAGGGGGCCTGAAACGCCGGCCTGGCCAGAGGCTTTGCCCTGCGGGAGCTTCAAGGCGGTCCACAGCGGGGGCAGCGTGATTGACAAGCAGAGCTCTGCTTTGTGTTCGTTGTAAGAAAGGCCCTGACCGTGGTGAGTGGTGGTGGTTTGGGCACCAGGAGGAAGAGGCCAGAGTTAGAGGGAAAGATGGGCTCTGACCAGGCGAGGCTCTGATTTGTGCCTCAGGCCACTCTGCTCTGAGCACAGCAGTAAGGTAAGAAATACCTTATGATGTTCAAAGGACACAGCCAATAGAAAACGGCGTCTGCGGGTTAGAAATGGGACGGTGGCCAGGCACCCGCGGACAGCCTGGAAAGAGTCGGGGGCTGGACATCAGAAGCACCAGCCCTGCAAAAGGCGTGTGGCCCTTTAAGGGGCTGGGGGAGGCTGAGGGCAACTCGATGGCCAGGCCGTCTGGAAGCCCCACAGAATGATAATGGACTGAAGGCCCGAGATCCCAGGATGGGAGCCCTGGTTTCTGAATGGGGTTGGAGAGGGGACGGGGGCAGGGGGCAAGTGACTTGGAAGAAGACAACTTCACCTTTGTTCATGGTGAACCTGCAGATGAAATGTGCTGAGAGCTGACTCCGTCGAAGAAATAACTGATCAGGGGCGATAGTACCCATGGTCGGAAAGGGAGCTCAGTCCTAGAGAAGAGGGGTACTGCACAAACACAGGTGACTTGGACGGAATCTGCCTCAGACCCACAGAGGGTTAGAGGAAGAACTGACTCATGGCACACACCACGGCATTGGGAAGGAGAGGCACCTGAGAACCAAGAGTAGGTTAACATTGAAAGGAGCCAAGTAAAAATCCTAGAAATGAAAATGGAGCTATTTAATAAAAATCTGAAGGGTGAACTGTGCACTGGACGCGGCCCAAGAGGACGGCTGAGCTGCAGGGTGGACATGGTGCTTGTTCATCTGCTGTGATGGTGCTCGTGCTCGGAGGCCTAAGACACAGAACAAAATCACTCCAGACGTAGACACGTTGTGATAAGGAGAAAATCTTCAAAACTTCCTAGAAAGACAGATTTCCTACAAGATTGGCAATCGGAAGGTGGGCCTCTCATGAGCAGTGGTGCCAGGTCTGGAAGAAGTGACTTAGTAACATTACAGGTAGGTCCCTGTCAGCCTAGAATTCCGAACCCGACAGCTGTGTGTGCAGCGCGAGGCAGCCACAGTCAGACGAGGGTGGAGAGTTGCCACCCAGACTGACGGTTACACACTTAGTAAAGCGGGTGGTTTAGAAGAAAACATGCAGCAAACTAACCCAAAAAGAAAGAGAAAACTGAAGTAGTTCAGAAATTGAACAGTTCAGAGTCCACCTTTCCAAGCCACGTTCACATCCTTTTGCCAGTACGTTCTACTAAATAAGAAAAAATGACTTCAATTTTATACAGACCGCACCAGAGAAGATCAGAAGGACAGCAGCCAACTCATTTATGAGTCCAGACCAGCCTTGATGTGAAAAGACCAGACAAGCAACATATGTGAAAAGTAGACGTCACGATCACAGACACAGAGAAGAAACCATCCTGAGGTTTTATCACACGACCCGACAACATGCTCTGAAGTGATTTAAACAAGAACTGAGAATTACACGGAAATGAAAAGTTGGGCATCTTGTAACAGATTTGTAAGGTGTTTCTGTCCAACTGAAGGAAAAAGCTGGAAGTTAGGCTGTGAGAGAGCAGAGGAAGCCGTGAGCGTCAGCGGACACACAGCTGCACCCAACCGACCGGCTGTGGGGGAGCCTCAGTCCTCGGGGCACACGGGACAGTCACAGAATGCCGCCACTCCTTAAATCACCCAGGAAATCCCCACAACCATTAAGGAATTGCTGTCCTGTACAACACATCCTCCATATAACAATAGAAACCGCTAATAAAAAGTCATTTAAAATCTCTTGGCAGGCCGAGTGCCTCATTTGGGCCAGTCAGCTGAGCCCAAGCTGAGCCGCCTCTGAGCTGCCAACAGGTGGCAGGATGGCTCAGCTGGTGAGAGCACGTGCTGCTAACAACAAGGTTGCTGGTTGGACTCCCGCGTGGATGGTGGCTACGCCCGCCCGCAACTAAAATTGAACACGGCACCTTGAGCTGAGTGGCTGGGAGCTGCTGACGGGCGGCCAGATGGTGACTGGACTTGGAGCTGAGCTAGCTGTGTCTTCCACAACTAAGATTGAAGGGCAACAACTTGGCTGGTCCCCTTCCCCAATTCCCCAGTTAAAACAAAACAAAACATTGAAAGCGGGAAAAAAAATGATAAGAGCAAACATTAATGAAACAAAACTAAAAACACCAACATAACAAAGTCATAAAAATCTTGTTCTGAAGAAGACTGATAAAGTAGATAACTTTATTGATTGACAAAAAGGCACAAATAAAAAGTATTGCCCAAAAGACAGATAACTATAGAAAAGTGAGGTATATTTTTAAATTCCCCCAAATATTATGGCATCTTTCTGCTGATAGATTTGAAAATTGATGAAACGTGCATGTTTACAGGAAAACATCACTTATTAGGTCAAGATGAAATTGTAAACCTGAATAGTTTTATAATTGTTAAACGGGATCAGAGAGCTCTCCCTGTTTTCCTGCCCCTGTCCCGCACCTGCAGAGTTACCAGGTGCGCCTCACCAAGCCTGCAAGGGACAGGTGACAGGTGACAAGCTGCTCCAGAGAAAGAAGTCATTCCATGAGGCTAGTACAACCCTGAAGCCACAGCCCGGGAGGGACAATGTACGAAAAGTGAAACGCAGGCCATTCTGAGCTCCCAAGAAGGGTCTGTCTTGTCTACTAACGACCCTAACTGCCTGACACTGCCTGGCACACAGTGGGCACTTTAAAGGCTCACTCAGTGAAGGGACACACAACAGCTGAAATTCAACGTTAATTCCTACTGCGTGTAAAATAGCTCATAGCTGAACTGTGTTTATCACAGTGGTGCTGGAATTTGTCAGTGTAATTTCTGTATCTCTACAGGTTAAGAAACAGCATACATCAGTACATGTGGGAAAATAAAGCATTGACATATGATCAAAACACCTTCCAGTAAGAATAGGATTAAAATAAACCATAGCAAGGTGGGCAGCAGCTGGTACTTACGAGTTTCTTTTTTGAGGGGTTGGGGTTGACGAAGGCAAAAACTGAACGTGGTGATGGGCGCCCATATCTGTGAATGTCCTGAGAACCACTCAATTATACGCTTTAATGACTTGATTATTGCCGCGTCCCGTGCACGGGCAGTGGGGAGTGAGAGGCGGCACAGCGTTCAAGACGCACAAGAGTCGGGCCGGCCGAGTGTCTCAGTTGGTTAAGAGCTCGTTCAAGAGTGTGAGCTGTGAGCAACAGCGGTTCGAGTCCAGCCCGAGCTGAGCAGCCGCTGAGCTGCCAACAGGTGGCAGGATGGCTCAGCTAAAAAAAAAAAAAAAGAAAAAAAGAAGCACAAGAGTCAAGGACAGAGTTAAAGCGAGGCCAGGGGGCTGCAGTCTCTCTGGAACAGCCCTGGATCGGGCCAACGCGTGGCTTTTATTTGGAAACTTCAAAGAAGTGAAGCTTGTTTTTTCTAAAGTCTGTGTGATTCGTGCCTTATGGCTGTTTTCCATCAACCTGCCCAGTTGTGTTCCAACACTGCAGTGCCTTCGTACTCGCACTCAATCCCCAGGATGATGTGCTGTACCGCGGCCAGAAAGATAGGGGAGATAACTTACATTGTTCCATCGGCCTCATGACCTCATTAGGTCAGGGATTGGTGTGTGTGTGAGGGGGGCCGTCGAGGACGAAGCTGTAAGGCAACAGATTATAAATGTCTCGATAAAGATGTTATTTTAAAAAGACCGTAGCAAGCATCACAAATGAAAGATTGCACAATGGTTAAGTTTATGTGTCAACTTACCTCTGCCCAGACTGGATTTGCCTGTCGGAGCCTGATGCAAAGATGACAAAATGTTAAGTTTTTCTTTTCCATGCTGGACACGTGTCTGTTATGTTATCCTCTTGTCTTTTCCAACAATACAAGTAGAAGAGAGCTGTGTTTCTTGATGGGGCGAGGATGGTATTAGCCACCCTCACAGCCCGGAGCCCTGGGCAGTGGGCGGGAACCTGGAGGGTCGGCGGCTTTGCGTAGCCGTGGCCCCTCTCTGAGCCTGTGTCCTGGGCCCTGGGAGTCGGGGGCTCTGCCCCAGCCCTTCCTTGCATCTCCGCTCACTGCTGTGGTCTCCTCTGTGCCTTTATTTACCTTTTCTCCTGCTTGGAGCTCCCTTTCATTTTTGGCTGAAAACCTACTAAAGCACATTCATTTTTTAAAACATGACCCAGCTCAGCAGCCAAGTCCTGGAAGTTTCTGTGCAGAAGCCTGGGCCACCTTTTCCTCCAGAAGCATCTAGAAATTTGTGTGTGCGCGTGCATGTGTGCGCGTGCACGTGTGTGTGTGGGTGGGGGGGGGTTATGCAACCTGCCCTGTGCTGCTCTCCCTGCACAGATCCTGACCGGAGAGGACTGGAACGCAGTGATGTACCACGGGATCGAGTCGCAAGGCGGAGTCAGCAAAGGCATGTTCTCGTCCTTTTACTTCATCGTCCTGACGCTTTTTGGGAATTGTATCCTTCCACGGGGCTGTGGTGCA
Source organism: Hipposideros armiger (assembly GCF_001890085.2). Taxonomy (NCBI): domain Eukaryota; kingdom Metazoa; phylum Chordata; class Mammalia; order Chiroptera; family Hipposideridae; genus Hipposideros; species Hipposideros armiger. Next base: position 9,801,004 of record NW_017731353.1, read on the forward strand.
GCCAGCAGTGGCCCCATGGTCACCGTAGCTGCTGCTGATCCTGCATGCTCAGACCCCTGTACTGTCTGGTCAGAGTCGCCCCGCTGTGCCTGTGTCCCTCAGTCTGGGGCCTGAGGCCTGTTCCTGGGTATGGGAGGCCTGTGAGGATGTGCACAGCTGTGGTTAGTGCTGGGCTATGGCAGCCTGGCCCCAGGGCTCTGTCCTGTGGGCTCTGCTGGAACCCTGAGCTAGCTTGGCTGTGAGGCGGTACCTTGCGGTGCGGGCCCCCGGGACCCAGGGTACCTTCCTGCCACATGGGGCCTGGCCAGGGAGGGTCAGCGCTGTTGGCCTACAGAGCTAACTGCTGCCCAAGCCTAGCATTGGCCCAGAGCCTCTGGGGATGGAGGGGACACACGAGTCCCTAGGCCTGCGGTGAAAGGACTCAATTACACAACTTTGTCCCCAGAGGACATTGGGATTGTCTGAGACAGTTTGGTTGTCATGACTCAGGAAGAAGGTGCTGCTGGCATCACGTGGGCAGAGGCCAGGCTACTGCTGAGTGTCCCACAATGAAGGGTTGCCCGAATGTCAGCAGTTCCAAGGGATGAAGTGCCTTAGCAGGACAGCCATGGAGGCCCGAGGCCCCCATCTGCAGGCTCAGCAGCGCCCACATGCAGCTCGGGGACAAGGACGGGGACGAGGGTCTGCAGGCTCAGCCCCCACACGCAGCTCGGGGACAGGCAGGCACAGCTGGAGGGGGCACAGGGGAGACGCTGCTGGCTGCTTGGCACTGACATCAGTTTGTGGGAAGAGGCAGGTGCAGTGACAGGAAATCAAAGTGAGTGAGGTCAGTGGCACGTGAGGCCTGATCCTGCAGAGACTCAAGGATGGGCTGTGCCTGCACCAGGCCATCGGGCCCTTGGGACTCCAGGACTCTGGGCAAGTGGCCCTTTGTGGCCTTTGTTGGCTCTTGTGAAAGGATTCTGTGGTAGGCTTTGTCCTGGGCCCTGCCGGTGCTCAGTGGGATGGGGTCAAGGTGCGGCCGCCATCAGCACCTCGGGCTTTGCTGCTCCAGGAGGAGAGGAGGGAGCACCGTGAGCCCAGCCCAGGCCTGGCGCCCAGACGGTGCTGCCCGGCTGGGCATGCACGTTTGTACTCTGTCTTACGTGGCCTCTGCTCACGGGGCCCAAAGGTGATGGAGCCCCACACGCAGCCAGTCACAGTAGGAGGTTCTCCGGAGGCTTGTCCCCGGCCAGAAATCCGGGAGTGGGGACAGAGCAGGCAGTTCATGGGCCCTCCAGGGAGGCAAGGGCAGACTGATGCAACCAGCCTCTGAGCTCCAGGCTGGGTGGCAGGAGACTCGGAGTGGGCATTGGGGGCTGTGTGACACGAGACTGCATGAAGGAGGCTTGGGCAGAGGCCAGGGGGCCTCAGGTCCCTGGTGGCTGAGCTGCGTCTGGCGACAACAGGCCAGAGGGGCCGGGGGTTTGAGGGCTGTGGGCGCCAAGGGAAGGAGGCTGGGGATCTGGGGGCCCTGTTTCCTGTGGGGAAGGTGCGGGGACAGAGGGCTCCCTTCCTTAGCTGGAGCCACCCAGACACCTTGCTGAACGTCTTTCTGGCCATCGCCGTGGACAATCTCGCCAACGCCCAGGAGCTGACCAAGGTATGTGGGTAGGGACACCGGTGCTCATCCCTGTGGTCAGTCTCAGGTGCGGATGGTTGCGCTCGGGTGGTCACTGGGCAGTGCTGTCCTCAGACGCTGGGCCTGGCTGGTTCCTGGAGGACCAGCTGGTGCTTCCTTCTCTGCAGGCTGCCCGCAGCAGGATAGCATCGTCCCTATTAATATTAGATGGCCCCAGTGGACGCCATCTAACACGCCTGGTGGGGGGTGTGATTGTACAGACTTCCCCAGCGGTTCCCTCCAGATGGCACCACCCCTGCTGGGCCCTGTTCACTGCACAGCCCTGGTCAGGCAGCTGGGAAAGGCGCAGGCCTGTTGCAGACACCTGTGTGCTTGCTCGGAGTGGCCCGTGTGCAGCTCTGTCACGTCTGTGCTGTGCCAGTCCCTGAAAGATGCCCCCCTGTGTGCTCTGACAGCCTGATTCAGTCCTGTCCTGCGTGTCCCCATCGTGGGGCTGGGCTTGACTCGGGCCTTCCCCATGAGGGCAGGTCCAGGGCGTCTCTGGGCAGCTGAGATGCAGGTGTGGCCCCTGCTCCATCCAGCTCTCCCACCTCCCCCGGCTCCGGCTCAGCCTTCTCCCCCAACCCAGGCGTGGGCCCTGAGGGTGCCTGTGGGTCTAGCCTCCCCCCTTGCTCTGGCCGCTGGCTTCTGAGGACTTGGGAATCCCACTGGCCTGCCCATTGCTGTTACTAGGAGGGGCCGAGACAGCACCGCCAGGCAGCAGCAGCTGGAGAGCAGCCGACACCCTGGCTGGGCTGCCTGGGCTGGGGGACGCATGCATTCATGAGCACTTCCGGTGTCAGCGTTTCCAGGGGCTGCATGAACTGGGGGTGCCCAGTAGCACTGGCGGTCTGGCACCAGCTGTCCTGGGGCAGAGTGGGCCTGCGCTCTGTGAGCTCGGTTGTGGGTGAGGACACGCCGAGGAAGCGATGTCCTGGTACTGGGGTTTGGGGGGAATAAGCAGTGTAGCTGGGTGACATGGAGCTCTGGGTCCTGTGAACTCGGGCTGAAGCTGTTTATCAAGATGGCAGGAGCAGACGTGTTGGTCTTGCTCAGTGATGTGAGGTCAAGACCAGATGGTCTGTCCAGATGTCCACTTTGTTCCCATGGAGGCAGGGCCGGCCCCCAGTGGCAGAAAGCCATGAGGGTCCTGTCCGGGGACTCGGTGTTGAGGGGACACAGGCCCAGGCACTGCCAATAGCTGTGGGAGAGGTGAGGAAGGACTTGACACAGTCACAGCTGGGGCAGCGGGTCCGGGTAGAAAAGCCCAGAGGCTGCGAGGTGGCCCTGCTTAGACACACTCGTGGTGGCAGTTCTGTGGGCAGTGCTGGCCAGGACCCAGGCTGGGCGGAGAGTCCCACCGCTTGCCCTCACAGCTCTGGGCAGAGGCTGACCTCGACCGAGTGTGGCAGGTGCCCTGGGGGAGGGGACAGGTGGGACTAAAGGAGGAGTGGGTTTGCATTTTGATAGAGTGAGTCTCGTGCTGTGGGACAGACACGCAGAGCTGTCCAGGCAGCAGCTGGGTCCCTGGGGCTGGAGCTCTGGCGTGGGGTCAGGGTCCCAGTACAGGTGTGCAATCATCAGCTTTGAGCATGCAGGGAGAGGGCACGTGGCAAGGGGGTGCTGAGGCAGGAAACTTGGGGCCTCCACCTTGAGCAGCTGGCATAGAAGTGGTGGGGGTCCCCGAAGGCTGCCAGAGAGCTTGTGTGGAACTGGTACTGTGTGCTGGAGCATGGGCAGGTTCAGACGCAGGAGCTGCTGCCTGGCCCCTCCGGTTCAGATGGCAGGAAGGACTCAGATTCCAGGAAGTGGATGCAGCACTCTGAAGGGTAGCCACCTGTTTCTGTCTGTTCAAACAGGATGAGGAGGAGATGGAAGAAGCAGCCAATCAGAAGCTTGCTCTGCAAAAGGCCAAGGAAGTGGCCGAAGTCAGCCCCATGTCTGCCGCGAACGTCTCCATTGCTGCGTAAGGCTCTGGGGAGCGGACTGCGGGTGGCAGTGGGGCTGCTACAGAGCCCTCGGCAGGGCCTTCAGCCAGGGATGCCTTCTGGAGGGTTGCTCAGAGGGTCTCCTGCCGTGGCTGGAGCTTGTTGTGACCCAGCCCTTGCCCAGAAGCTGTGATGATGGGACGGCTCCCGTCACCTGCAGGAGCCTTCGTGCCAAGGTTTCAGCAGGGAGCGCTTCCAGACTCCCCCAGTTTGAGTAGGAGCGAGACGTGGCAGCGTGCAGCCTTCGTGTGCTGGTGGAATGGGCCATGCTGTAGGGATCTATCTGTTCCTGACAGTCTGGGGTGGCCCCAGGGCTCTTCCTGGGGCAGAGTCCACAAGTCAATCTGACTATTTCAAGCACAGCTTTTCAGAAAGGCATTTGTGAGTCAGAAGGTTCTAGGTGGAATGTCAGCTGCCCAGGAGACTCAGTTTGCAGAAACGTCTCTGAGGTCTTGATGAGAAAAGGTGAAGGTAGGGCCAAGGCTTCTGTGCAGAGACTGGAGCTGCTGGCTCCGTCTTTGGCTCCGTGCCCTCCCCACACACCCCACGTCCCACGCTGATCCCAGGCCCCAGCTCTGGAGCTGGCCCGCCACCCTTTCTGTGAGCACTGCACTCACGGCACCGGGACAGCTGCAGGCGTGTCTGTGGTGACACATGCATTTGTGTTGCCGAGTGTGTACGCTGGTAGTGAGAGTGCACGTGCTTAGTCATGTGTGCATGCACGTGTGAATGTGCACATATGTGTGAGTGTGCAAGCACACAGGTAAGTTGCGCCATACCTGAGTTGTGTGCACGTGTGTGAATGAGTTGCATGTGCTCATATGAGTGCATGCATGTATGTACGTGTGTGTGCGCATGCATATGGGTGCATGCACATGGGAGTGTGCCTGCACATGTGTGAGTGTACACTTGAGTGTGCATGCACGTGTGTGTGCTCATGTGAGTGTGCATGCACACGTGTGCGTGTGAGTGTGCATCGTAGCAGCCCATTCTTGCTTGGCAGCCACCAGGGTGGTGGCCTGTTTTCTGTGAAGGTGTTTGCAGGGGCCTGTCTCTGAACGAAGCATGGAGCGCTGGTCTTTGGTGGAGAAGGAGCTGGAGGGGGCTCCAGGCCCCTGGGAGCTGAGCAGGACAAGGCTGCGGTCATTCTGACAGCTGCCCGGGGTGGAAGTTTCCTTGGCAGATCTTTTGCTGTCTGGCCGATTAGTCACGCAGCGTTTGTATCCCTGCAGACTCTTCCCATGGTCCCTGTCCTGAGCCCTGTGAGCCACGGGGCAGCGGGTGGGCCTCGGGTTGGTTTAGCGCATGCTCCCTCTGCTGTTGCTGGAGGTGAGCGCCTTGTCACGTGGCCCCTGCTGCTGGCCGGGGTTCCTTCCGGGGGTGTGCAGCAGGGTGTCCACGCCATCTGGGCTGAGACCCCGGAGAGAAGGGTGCTGGGCCTGCAGCGCAGCAATGGAGAGCCCTTCAGGCCACCAGAACAGGAGGTCTGGACATGCTGCCCCTGGCCCCCTGCGGGGGACGCTGCTGTGTAGGAACAAGACTGCACTGGTGTCCCCAGCCGGGGGACATGTGCCACCCGCTCTTGGCCTGGTCACTACCGTGGTGCTTCTTTCCCCAGGAAATAGGTTCCGGGGGACACAGATTCTCTGCCTCACATGGTACTGAGCTCAATGTCGGCTCACCCATGTCACAGGCGGCCTGGGAGGTGTCCAGCCGTTGGCCCTGTGTTTCCGCCTCAGGCCAGCTGTGTTCTCCTGGGATGCACACGAAGGCCTCGGTCCTCTGGTGTGTCCTCAGCCCACCCGTGGTGAACACGCAGTCATATTGGGATCAGAGGCCCCGGGCATGTGCGCTGCTTTGCTGTCCTGTGCCCGGCTGAGGCCTGTGCTCAGACTCCTGGTGTCTGTCTGTCGTTTCCCGCCTGTCCCCACGTTTCCTGTCCTCCAGGGGAGTCGTGTTGCTTGGACGGGCAGTGCCTGCTTCTTCTCAGCGGTTATTTCTGTGTCAAGCTGCTGGGGTAGAGTGACAGCAGGCCGCATGGTCTGTGAAACGGGAGGACTGGCTGGGATGCTCTCTGTGACGCCGCGGGTGCTGAGGGGACCTTCCGTGTGCTCGGTGTTTGACAGGCTCTCATCAGCGCCTTGTGTAGCTTGACAGAAGCGGTGCTGGCGGGGCCGGAGCCCCTGCCCCTGGAGGCTGGCTGGGGCTGTGAGTGTCCCTGGCCTTAGGTGACAGCCACTTCAGGGCTCCTTGGAGGGGAGGGATGCTAAGGTTGACGTGGTCTTCGTGTTCTCTGCGCTGTGTCATCCTCATCATCACCCAACTTCTGAATGCTGGTGAGCGTGCACACTCACCATATTGAAACATATTGAAACGTTCATACCCATGTTCACACCCACATTCATACCCACACACATCCACACTCACACGCCAGCAGCCACTTGTGTTCACACCCACACATGTTGACACACGTCACATGTTCATACTTGTGCACCTTCACACTCACACTGAAACACATTCACACTCACATGTGGACACGTTCATACCCAGACACACAAATTCACACTCGCTGACCTTCATTCTCACACGTTCACATTCACTCACACACCTTCATTCACAACTTCACACACTCACACCCACTCACTCACAAGCTGTCACACTCAAGTCACACACGTGCAGACAGGCGAGCTGCTGGGAGCTCCTCGCTGACGTGTGCAGACGCAGGCTCGGTCTTGAGAAGCGGGAGCTGGGACCCACCTGGTCCTGCCCTGAGGGGAAGGCTGTCTCTCCATTGGTTTTGGAAAGGCTTTCAGAAAGTCACTTGGAAATGGGTGGAATTACACCCAGTGGCAGATGGGTTGCTGCCGTAAGACGTGTGGCCCTGGGAAGGGTCATGGTGAGCTGGAGCACCTGACTTAGAGCTGGGGAGCTGAGGGCCGTGGTGGTCAGGCAGCAGGGCCCAGGTGATACTGCAGGTGAGGCCCCCTGCGTCAGCCGGCTCTGCTGCATCTGTGGCTGTCCGACCAGGTGCACTTCAGGCAGGGGAGGGCTGTGTGTACTTGGGGGACAAGTGGTGCCAGCTCTTTGAACCCCACTGCCCTTCCAGGGACAGTGTGCGCCCAGCTATGGCAGACAGGCCCCCAAGGTAATGCTCTCGTCTTGCAGCCACGTGGGGCTTGCTGTGCTCACTGCAGCTTCACTTTTCTTCTGGGTGCTCTCTCTTTCTGAACTTGTCTTTTCCCCCAAGGTCTTGGCCGGTGACCATTCTGATGGAAGCGTCCCTGGCCCCCTGCCCAGACGCACACTGCAGCCTGCACCCTGAGCTGACGCGGCTCACGCGTGTTCTAGTGTCTCTTAGAACTCTCTGCTTTTCTCACCCTTGTTCTGTTTTGTCTTTTGCATGTGCAGTTTTGTAAAGCACACTCGAGGTACTGTGTCTCGCAGCTCGTCTGTCTCCAGCGTAAACTCACCGTGAGTCGCTCTGCTACGATCCCTGCGGCTTCATGATAACCACACGCACACACCTCCCCCGCCTCTCCCACTCTGCTTTCCTACCCCAGCCATTCGCTTCAGTGGGCGGCTCCAGGCAAGCCCGCAGCCTGGAGGACGGGGGACGGCGGGCACACTTCCGGACATCCCTAAGTCCCGCTCACGGGCATCGCGCTCTGAGCTCGGCCCCCGCCTCTCTCTCCTGGTCTCTGTCCTCCTGTCTGCGGACTGTGTGCCGTCACTCTGGTGTCTTGAGCATAGCTGCTTTTCTGAGGTGTCCGCCACTGGTGTCGCCTTATAGTTCCCACGAGGCAGAGTGTTCGTTAGGGGAGCCACCGGCTCTGTCCAGGCCCAGCTGGGAGTGCTGGACTGATTGGGAGGCCTGAGCAGGGACCGGCCTTCAGCCCTCACGGGCTCCTACGGCTGGGCACGCCCCTGGCTGTCATCGTTTCACAAGGGTCAGTACAGCGCAGAGCTGGGCCCTGTGTTTTGGTGCCAGCTGGGCATGGGCAGGCCCCTTGTGGCTCTAGGTTGAAGCCAAAGAAAGAGAAAGCGTGTTTGTTACAAGGTGACCCCGAAAGTGGGGCAGCATGGCTTCCATGTGTTGGGGAGGCAGGTCAGGGCCTGGGGTGAGTCTGAGGTGTGGGTCAGCAGATGTCCCCCACACGTCGCCCTGCCTCCCCCGTCAGGGCTTCCAGGTGAGCGACAGGCGTCGTGCTCTCCTGCCCCCCACGTGCAAGGCACTGTGCTGGAAATGGCTCCCACACGCCTGCATACCCCTGCAGAGGGCAGGAGTCACCATCCATCACATTGTCCAGGCCGACTGCCGCCTCTCTCTGCAGGTCACCATGGTGCCAGTGGCCCAGGGCCCCGGAGCTGGTGGCTGAGCTGGCCTGGGTCCCCTCAGGCTGTGGCCCTGGGCTTTGCTGTCAGTGCCGTCGGGGTCTGGCCGAGGCCTCGCATTTTCCGTAGAGAACTTCCTTTGTTTTTGCCCTTGCATGCATCCAGTCCTGGCTCCGTCAGTGACAGGCTGTGGACCCACTGTGAGTCCTGTCCTGTCGGCGCAGTGTTCTCATCTGAAAAGTGGGCGTGGGAGCAGCACCTGATTCCTGAGGTAGCTGTGAGGGCTGGATGCGGTGGGCACTGGAGCCCAGGGCACAGTGCGGCTGTTGAACGGTACAGACATCACAGCCACCGTCGTTCTCATGCTGCTAATGCCGCCAGCCACCATTGTGGGTCCGCAGCCTGCAGAGGGCAACGGCCGAGACCCTGCTTGGCCAGGGTGGGGCTGTGGCTGCCTACTTTGGGGGTCTTATTCAGCAAAGGGGTCCTGTGTACCCTGTGCTGTGGGGCCCCACAGGTGACTATGTGAGCAAGGTTGGATGGCGGTCAAGGCCTTTGGTAGTCTGTGCAGTGAGGGCCGGCCTGGACCACACACCACTCCTAGTGCCAGAGGCTCCGGGGCGTGCTCCGGCTCTGTCCCTGGGGGAGAGGAGGGTCTGTGTGTGGAGCCAGGAGAGCGGAGGACGCTGGCGGCCACAGGAGGTAGTAGTGTCTCCAGCCCAGACCTGACTGCTGAGCTCCTGGGAGCAAATGGTCACTGAGCCTAGTGGCGGTCCCCTGGATGGAGCTGACCACGTCAGGGGGCAGTCCTGGCCCCGTTTGCTCCTGAGAGGGCCACCTGTCCCCTGCCCCTCACCCCCGGGCTGTGCTGGCTGCTGTCCGGGATTCCTTCACAAACACTCGTGTTGTCCTGGCCAGTGGCCTTCCTCCTGGATGTGGATGTGGAGAGGCCCCTCTGTGGGCAGCTCTGCTCTCCTGTTGCGGGGCTCCAGCCTCCTGCCTCTGCCTGAGCCCTGCGGGTTCCGATCCGCCCCACCCATGCTGGCCTTCCTGCGAGGCCCACCCGCCCCAGAAGCCTGTCTGCCAGCCCGTGCTGGTGCCTGCCATTCCCACTTGGGCCTCAGGCTGCTGTCACCGGCTCCAGAGGGGACTTGAGCCCCTTACCCCATCCCACCCCCACCCCCGCGCGCAGGCCGGTGCTCTCATGGTCCGCAGGGTCATGACCACTGGGTGAGCTCTGTCACGCTGGGTGACTCCCCCTTCTGCAGCGACTCCGTGGGGGTCCTGAGGGCCCTGCCACCCCCCCTCCCGTCCTCGCCGCCCCCCTCTGCCACCCCCCTCTGCCACCCCCGTCGCTGGGTCCGTCGGCGGCTGCCCCTGCGAGGCAGAGCGGGGCGCGCTCACTCCGGTCTCCCCGCAGCAGGCAGCAGAGCTCGGCCAAGGCGCGCTCGGTGTGGGAGCAGCGGGCCAGCCAGCTGCGGCTGCAGAACCTGCGCGCCAGCTGCGAGGCGCTGTACAGCGAGCTGGGCCCCGAGGAGCGGCTGCGCTACGCCACCGCGCGCCACCTGCGGCCCGACATGAAGACGCACCTGGACCGGCCGCTGGTGCTGGAGCCCGGGCCGGACGGCGCGCGCGGGCTGCCGGCGGGCAAGGCCCGGCCCGAGGGCGCG
>NW_017731353.1:9810998-9882204 GCF_001890085.2 Hipposideros armiger
CGACACGTGCCCGACCCGGGCAAGGAGGGCTCGGCACCCGGGGCCAAGGGCGAGCGGCGAGCGCGGCACCGCGGCCCCCGGGCCGGCGGCAGGGAGGCAGAGAGCGGGGAGGAGCCGGCGCGGCGGCACCGGGCCCGGCACAGGGCGCCGCCCGCCCGCGAGGACGCGCAGAAGGACGGCGAGGCCGAGGCCAGGGACACCGCCAAGGAGCTGCGGAACCACCAGCCCAAGTGAGTGGCGCGGGGGCGCGCGGGGCGACGGGGACAGGCCACCGCCTCCTGCCCTGGGCGTCGAGGTGGCCTGTGAAACGCTCAGAGCTGCGTGGCAGGACGGCTGTGCCCAGTGGGTGTCAGCCGCCACCTTAAGGTACGCGGAAGGAAGAGAGGGCTTCCTGGGAAGTGGTTGGGACTGGTTTGGGACACTTCGGCTTGGGAAGAACAAAGTAGCCCCGGGAAAAGAGGTAATTGGGGAACGCTGTGGAGGAAACAGTCAGGAGGCCCTGTTGCAAGCCGGAGGCGGCCCTGGGCTAAGTGGGCGGAAGGGAGGGCTCGGCTGTATGGCCACGACAGAAAAGACCCCCAGGCCGGCTGGGACGGGACAGGAGCCCCGAGGCTCCAGGCCAGCAGCCTCCATGCTTGCCGACCTGCCGCAAGCCACCCAGAGCCACCCATGCGTCCAGAGGCCTCCGCACAGGACCACTAGCCTCACACCATCTGTGTGCAGAGCTCTGTGCTGGGCTTTGGCCTGGTGGCGCCCAGGTGGGGTGGCTTCGGGAAACACCCTCCTCCGGGTCTCTTCATTCTACAAACTGTTCTGTTCCACACACATGTTGTGATGCCAGGTATGCCTGGCCTTGTGCCAGGGATAGGCAGGTGAGTCAGCCCTGTCTCTACCTTTCAGACCTAAAAACTCAGAAGTGTGCAGGGTGATGAAAAAAAAAAAGTAGGGCCTGCCGAGTGGCTCAGTCGGTTAAGAGCTCGCTCAAGAGTTTGAGCTCTGAGCAACAGCAGTTCGAGTTCCGGCTTGAGCTGAGCTGCCGCTGAGCTGCCAACAGGTGGCAGGATGGCTCAGCTAAAAAAAAAAAAAAAGTGCAATGCCACAGTAACATGAGGTGGTCAGGGAATGATTGGCTCCAAGATAGGGTTTTAAGGAGCTGGGTTTTGTAGACTGAATAGGAGTTTGGGGCTGCATCAGACTGATGTGCATTCTTGGTTGAAGGGAGCCACACTGCGACCTGGAGGCCAGTGGGATGATGGGCGTGGGTCCTGTGCACACACTTCCCAGCACCTGCCTACAGAAGGTGGAGGAGCAGCCAGAGGATGCAGATAACCAGCGTAACGTCACTCGGATGGGCAGTCAGCCCCCGGGCCCAAGTGCTGCCGGGCAGGTCCCAGTGACGCCGACCAGCCCTCCCGGGGAGACCACAGTTGTCCCCAGTGAGTATCTCCCGGTACCAGTGGGGCCGGGCCCACCTTGTTTAGGCCGCTTTGCTTCCCCCTTCTCTCCTGCTCCATGGCAGCTGCTTAGGGACCGAGGTGGCCTCTGTGACTTGTTCCCCCAGCTGGAGAGAGTAATTTGCTGCCACACCTTTGCCTTAATAGCCCCTCGCTTCCAGCGCCCCCGAAGAGCACCGTTGCTCTTTGGTATCTCACTTAAGCGCTAGTCTCCTCACTGCCAAAAACATTTGCAAGTCACCAGCTAAGGCGAGGCCTCTGGGAGAGTGCGGGGCCAGGGCTACCCTCGTGGGCTTCCGGTCTCATCAGGAAGACAGACCACAGGACGGTCACAATCTTCAGAGTTGCACGAAAGCGACTGAGAACCGTGGCTGGGGCAAGAACCAGCAGGCGAGGAGGAGGTTCTCAGGGTGTGGCCCGCCCACCCACTCAGGGACCCTGTCGTCGCTGCTCTGAGGTCCCCCCAGGTCTTGGCCTGAGCGTCCCTCTTCCTTCCCCCCAATCACTCACGTTCCTGAGGTTCCAACTGAGCGGACTCTCAGGACTGACTGTGTGCAGGCACTGAGGGTGCAGGGTGCACAAGAGGCCATTTCTGCCTTCAAGGCCCTCTGTCGAGTGGGGAGACCTGCAGGTGACGAGTGCAGGCCCCTGACTGAGCGGAAGGTGCCTGGGTGTTTGGTGAGCACGAGGACAGAGGAGATGTGCCGAGAGGAGACGGGGAGACCGCAGAAGCAGAGCTGACGTGGGGCCACGCGAAGCTTTTGGCCTCGAGTAGGCCAGTGTGGCCTCATGCCTGCCTGTGGCAGACGTGTCCCCACACAGACACGTGTGTGGACCTGTCCTCTCTTGCTCGGGTGCTCTCACCTGGGAGCCCTAGACCAGTGGACAGTCCCAGGTACCGCAGTGGAAGGTGGTGGCTCGGGCTGTTTAGCGCCCCTTTCCTCTTGCTTCCGTGGGAGAAAGCTCGCCTGGGCCATTCGCTTGTCCCCGCCTGTGAGTGCGAGTGGGCCTGTCTTCCCAGACTCCCAGAAATCAGCCCCCACCTGATTCTTTCTTGATTAGCTTGAGGACAAACCCAGCGTCCCCACCTGGCTTCTGTTCACTGGCGTCCAGATGTCCCCCCCCCCCCAGCAACCCCTGACCTTTGTACTGTCCGCATAGTTGTGTCTTTTCCAGAACATCATACAGTTGGAATCACACAGCAGCCTTTTCAGATTGGTTTCTCTCACTTACCAACATGCCTCTAAGGGTCCTCCGTGTCTTTTCACATGTGACAGCTCGTGTGTTTTTAGTGCTGCGTGAACTACACTGTCTGGCTGGGCAGTTTATTCATCCATCACCTGCTTGGGGCTCCTCGGCTGCTTCTGAGTGTCAGCAGTTATGGATCAAGCTGCGACACACATCTGTGTGCAGTTCTGTGTGGACATGAGTTTTCAGCTCCTTTGGGTAACCGCCCAGGACAGCGATGGCTGGATCGTATGGCAAGAGTGTGTTTAATTGTGTAAGAAACCACCAAACTGGCCGTACTATCTGCATCCCCAGCAGCAGTGAGGGAGAGTGCCCCCGGCTCCACGTCCCCCAGCATTTGATGATGTCAGCGTGGCAGATTCTGGCTGTTCTGATAGGTTTGCGGTGGTGTCTCAGTGTTTAGCACTGCAGTGCCCTGATGACACACGATGGAACACGCTTTCATGTGCTGGTCTGCCGTCAGTATATCTCCTTTGCTGGGTGTCTGTTAAGGTTTGGGGCCCATTGTTTAATCAAGTTGTTTGTTTTCTTATTGTCGAATTTGAGAGGTGGTGTACGTTTTTGGATAACAGTATTTTATCAGATGTGTCTTTTGCAAATATTTTCTCCCAGTCTGTGGCTTGTCTTTTCATTCTCTTAACATTATCTTTTGCAGAGCAGAAGCTGTTGATTTCAATGAAATCCAGCTTATTATTTCTTTCATGGGTTATAGGTAGTGTTATGTCTAAAAAGGATTGCCCATACCCAAGGTCATGTACATTTTCTCCTGTGTTATCTCCTAGGAGTTTTATACTTTTCACTTAATGTTTAGGCCTATGAGCCATTTTTACTTAATATTTGTGAGGGGTGTGAGGTCTGTGTTGAGATCATTTTTTGCATGTGGATGTCAAGTTATTGCGATAACATTTGTTGAAAAGGCTATTTTGTTGCCTTTGCTCCTGTGTCAAAATCAGTTGACCATGTTTACGGGGACCTATTTTGGGGTTCTCCTTTCTGTCCCATTGGTCTGTTTGTCTGTTCTTTCCCCAACACCACGCCGTCTTGATGACTATGTAGTTCATGGAAGTTGCCAAGTTGGGTGGCATCGGCCCTCTCACCACTCTCATCAGTACTGTATTGGATGTCCCGCGTCTTTTGCCTCCATGTGGACCTCAGAATCAGTTTGTCGACAAAATAACATGCTGGGATTTTGACTGGGATTGCCTTGAATCTGTAGGTCAAGGTGGGAAGAACCGACACCTTGACAGTGTGGATTCTTCCTGTCCGTGAGGATGGGGACATCTCTCCACTTATTTCGTTCTTTGCTTTCATCCGTCAGAGTTCTGTTGTTTTCCTCATAGAGATCTTGTACATATTTTGTTAGTCTTATGCTTAAGTATCTCATTTTTTGGTGCTACTGTAAATGTTTTACTGTGCTTTGAATTTCAGATCCCACTTGTTTGTTGGGGGTATATGGGGAGGTGACTGGTTTTTGTGTAGTAACCTGTGTCCTGTCACCTTGCTGTAATTGTGTATTAGTTCCAGGAGTTGTTCTCATGGGTTCTTTTGGATTTTCTGAATAGATAGATCACCTTGTCATCTAAGAACAAAGACAGTTTCATGTCTTCCTTCCCAATAGTGTACCTTTTGTTGCCTTTTCTTGCTTTATTGCATTAGCAGGGACTCCAGTTCGGGGCTGAAAAGGAGTGGTGAGAGGGGCCATCCTGCCTGGTGCCTGATCTTAGTGGGGAGGCTTCCCGTTCCTCACCATTGAGTGTGATGTCAGCTGGAGGTGTTTTGTAGATGTTCTTTATTAAATTGAGGAAGTTCCCCTCTGTTTCTATTTCACTAAGACGTTTTATCATGAGTGGATGCTGGATTTTGTCAAGTGCTTTTTCTGCATCTGTTGATAAGATCTGGTGATTTTTCTTTTTTAGCCTATTGATGTGATGGATTGCGTGAATTGGTTTTCAAATTGGTCAAATGTTGGCCCAGACTTGCACACCTGGGATAAATTTCCTTGGTCCTTGTGTATAGTTCTTTTCACATGTTGAATTTGGTTTGCTAATATTGTGTTGAGGATTTTTCCATCTATGTTAATGAGAGATATTGGTCGGAGGTTTTCTTTTCTTGTAATGTCTTGTCTGGTTTTTGTTTTAGGGTGATGCTGGCCTCATAGATGAGTTAGGAAGTGTTCCCTCTGATTCTGTTCTCTGAAAGAAATTGTAGAGAATTCGTATAAGTTCTCCCTTGAATGTTTGGTAGAATTCACCAGTGAACCCATCTGGGCCTGGTGCTTTTTGTTTTGAAAGGTAGTTAATGATTGATCCAATCTCTTTAACAGAGATAAGCCTGTTCTGTTACCCTGTTTCTTCTTGCATGAGTTTTGGCCGATTGTATCCTTCCAAGGAATTGATTCATTTCATTTAAGTTATCAAATTTGTGGGCATAGAGTTATTCAGAATATTTCCTTATTATCCTTTTCATGTCCATGGGGTCAGTAGTGATATCCTCCTTCATTTCTGATATTAGTAGTTTTTGTTTTCCCTCTTTCTTTTTCTATTTGGTCTAGCTAGAGACTTACCAAATTTACTGATCTTTTCAAAGAACCAGCTTTTGGTTTCGTTGGTTTTTCTCTATAGATGTCCTGTTTTCAATTTTATTGATTTCTGCTCTAATTCTTATTATTTTTTTCTCCTCATTTTGGATTTATTTTTTCTAGTTTCCTAAAGGTGAAAACTTAGATTATTGACTTTAGAGCTCTCTTCTTTTCTAATATATGCATTCAAAGCTACATTTCCCTCTAAGCATTGCTTTTGCTGAATCCAACAAAATTTCATAAGTTGTGTTTTCATTTTCATTTCATTGAGATTTCTTCTTTGATCTGTGTGTTATTTAGAGATGTGTTGTTTAATCTCTACACATTTTGGGATTTTCCAGTGATCTTTCTGTTACTGGTTTCTAGCTTAATTTTATTGTGGTCTGGTAACTGACATTTTTTGCCCACTTTTTAATTGGTTCGTTTTTTTTCTACAGTAATTGTTGAGTTTTAAGATTTTTCTGTATATTTTGGATACAAGTCTTTTAGTAGCTATCTGGTTTGCAAATATTTTCTCCCAGTTTGTGGCTTGTGTTTTCATTCTCTTAATGTCTGATGTTTTGATTATTATTGGTGTGAGGGTTGATCTGTTTCCTGTTATAACTTCTGCTAGAAGCAGAAATCTAGGATATTGATTTTTATATGTTAATTTTGTATCCTGTTACTTTTCTGAATTCTCAAATTGTTAGTTTTAGCATTGATTCTCTTAGTTTTTTTTACAAATATATTATCAAAACTTTTGCAAATATAGTCCTAACTATTCCTTTCCAAGTCTTAGGTCTCTCTCTCATTGTTATTTATTTATTTTTTGCCTGATTCCAGTGGCTAATACATTATCAGATAACAGTGAAATTAGTGGGCACTCTTACCTGTTTCTGCCTAAACTAAGTAAGATACTTTTAGGCTTGAGAGAGCATGTGTGTGTGTGTGTGTGTGTGTGTGTGTGTGTGTGTGTGTGTGTGTAAGATCATGTTACAGTATCCATTAATTCCTTTTTCAGTAAATACTTTTATCTGGAGTAAATGTTGAATTTTTCTGAAGTCCTTTTTATCAACCATTGAGATCATATATATATTTTCCCTTAAATGTGGAGATTCATCGTAATGACTTTTCTGATCTTGAACTGCAATCTTAAACTACATTTGGTTATCATGTTTATTTTTTAATGTGATGTTGGATTGTGTTTGTTAATATATTCTGTAGGATTTCTGGATTGATATTTTCAAGTAAGATGTGTTCTGTAGCTTTCTCGTATTACATTAATTCAATGTAGTTTCTCTTGTTCAATTTCACTAATCCATTCCTGAAAATCCAATATTGTAGTGTGAGTCCCATTCTCCATTATTTTAAATGGGAAAAGTTGTAAAGTACTATAAAAATTAAAATACATTACAATTGGTCATACTCTAAAGTCTCCAACCAATTTGTTAAAATATAACTAAAAATAGTAAAAATTATCATGTTAGGACATAAAATGCTTAACACATTGTTTCCTGATCACCACAATTAAAATAGCTGTTAACAAGCCATTGCATTGGACACCTCCTTCCTTGAAACTTACTGCACTTTTCAGAAACATCCGCCTGTGATTCTGATAACGGACCAGTGAAATTGGAATCTGGCCTGTGTTTTCCCCCACGTTTTGTTGTTAAAAATGTTGTTTGGAGTTTGGGTGATGTGTACATTTTCCTACATACACATCAGCCAAGAAAGCCCCCAACAACATATGAATGAGAAGTATATGTTCTCCTGAGGTGTACAGATAGTAAAACCCAGGGGTGCTCTGTTGGGAAATGTTACCTGAGGAGATGTCCTGTAGGATTTACCTATTACTGAGTCATAAGATTACAAAGTTTTCTATTTCCTTTTCTGGGATCGTGTAAGCACCGTTAGGATTACCTGGGTCTGGGTTTTTTTGTTTTGTAGCGTAGCGTAGTTCTTTCATAATTCCTGTATTTCTGTATGCATATTGGTCTGTTTAAACTTTCTTACCTCCTGAGATCAGTTTGGTAAGTTATAATTTCCTTAGAGATGACCCATTTGATCTATGTTTTCTAGTTTATGTATATAGAATTCTGCAAAGAACGGGCTTAATTTTTCTCAAAGTTTTTCCTTTCCTGTTCCTAAAGTCTCTTTTACTTCCTTATAGAACATAGAATTTTTAAAACCTTTTAAAAAAATTTTACCAGGAATTTTTAAAATTTTTTATTTTTTGTTTCCACCCACCACCCCCACCCCTTCCCCTCTGGCAACCATCAGCTTGTTCTCTGTATATATGGGTCTGTTGTGTGTGTGTGTGTGTGTGTGTGTGTGTGTGTGTGTGTGTATTTTTTATTTATTTTAGATTACACATATAACTGAGATCATGTGGTATTTTTCTCTGGCTCATTTCACTTAATGTAATACCCTCTAGGTCCCTCCATGTTGTTGTAGATGGCAAAATAGTATCATTCTTTCTATGGCTGAGTAACATTCCATTGTGTAAATATGTACCACTTCTTTATCCATTTATCTATCAATGGACACCTAGGTTGCTTCCATATCTTGGCTATTATAAGTAATGCTGCAGTGAACATAGAGCTGCATATAGCTGCATATGTCTTTTCAAGCGAGTGTTTTGGATTTCTTTAGATAAATACCCAGGAGTGGAATTGCTGGGTCATATGGTAGCTCTATTTTTAATTTTTTGAGGAACCTTCATACTGTTGTCCATAGAGGCTGCACCAATTTGCAAGCCCACCTACAGTACACGAGGGTTCTGTTTTCTCCACAGCCTCGCAAACACTTGTTGTTCGTTGATTTATTAATGATGGCCATTCTGATAGGTGTGAGGTGATATCTCATTGTGGTTTTAATTTACATTTCTCTGATGATTAGTGACGTTGAGTGATGTTTTATGTACCTGTTTTGTTTGACATCTGTATGTCCTCTTTAGAAACGTGTCTATTCAGGTCCTCTACTCTTTATTCAATTGGATTGTTTGTTTTTTTGGTGTTGAGGTGTATGAGTTCTTTATAAATTTTGGATATTAGCCCCTTACCAGATGTATCATTTGTGAATATCTTCTCCCATTCAGTAGCTTGTCTTTTCATTTTGTTGATGGTTGAAAAATTTTTTAGTTTGATGTAGCCCTGTTTGTTTATTTTCTCTTTTGTTTCCCTTGCCCAAGGAGATATATCCAAAAAAATATTGTTAAGAGCGATGTCACAGAGTTCACTGCCTATGTTTTCTTCTAGGAGTTTTATGGTTTCAGATTTAACATTGATGTCTTTAATTCATTTTGGGTTTACTTTTATATAAGGTATAAGAAAGTCATCCAGTTTGTGGGGGTTTTTTTTGCACGTATCTGTCCACTTCTGCTAACACCAATTATTAAAGAGCTACACAAAGAAGCTTAATTTAAAAAATTTCCTCTGGGCCAGCCGAGTGGCTCAATTGGTTAAGAGCTCGCTCAAGAGTGTGAGCTCTGAGCAACTAGTGGTTCAATTCCTGGCCAGAGCTGTGCTGCCGCTGAGCTGCCAAGAGGTGGCAGGGTGACTCAGGAAAAAAAAAAAAAATTTTTGATTTGGTGGTTTTTTTCTCCTTGTCATTTATTATTCTGTGTATTTTTTGTTTTCCTCTTTTTTCTTGATAAAATTAGTTAGTGATTTATATATTTTGTAGATTTTTGTTTAAAAAACTCAGCATTCGAATTTATTAGTTCCAATATAGTTTTAGTTTTCTTTTAGCTGAGCCATCCTGCCACCTGTTGGCATCTCAGATCGGGCTGGGAATCGAACCGGTGACCCTGTTACTCAGAGCTCACACTCTTGAACGAGCTCTTAACTAACTGAGCCACTCAGTTGGCCCCTGGCTTTAGTTTTTAAATCACTACTTTCCAACTTTATCTTTCTTGTTCCCCTCCTGCATTTTCTTTGTTGTTCCTTTTCTAGCTTCTTGAGTTGGAGAGTTTATTTTATTCTTTAATTTCATTATTTGATCATTCAAGGCTATGAATTTTCCTCTGATTACCTATTCAACTGTAATCTTATAAACTCTGACATCTGGTGTCTTCATCATCATCAGATTTTAAAGAAATTATGTAATTTTGGTTTGTGTTTCCCCTAGGTGTTCATGGATTTCTTGGGATTTTCTACATAGAGACTCCGGTCATCCGCAAATGAACAGTTTTTGTTTTTACATTCTGATATATGTGCCTTTCGTTTCCTTTTCCCTCATTGCACCGGCTGTAACTTCTAATACTACGTTGGATAACAGTGTTTTGTTCTTTCTGTTTTTGATTATCTGGCTTCTTTTTCTGCCTTCCTGTGGGTTACTATATATATATATATATATATATATATATATATATATATATATATATATATATTAGAATTCATTTTTATTTAACTATAGTATTTTTGAGTGTATATCTTTGTATTTTTTTTAATGGTTGCTTTAGGTATTTATACACACACACACACACACACACACACACACACACACATCACATCACATCCCAGTCTATACTAGAGTTGTCATTTTACCAGTTGGAGTGAAGTATAAAAATTATACCTCTCTATTTCCTCCCCGTGTGTAATATAATTGTCTTAAATATTTCCTTTGCATATATTTAAAATCAGCTCAGTGTATGTTATAATTTTTTCTTCAACTTAGAAATTTAGAATACTCAAGAGGAGAAGAAAGTGTATTGTATTTACCCGTATTTTTACTCCTTCTGTTGTTCTTTCTTCCTTCCTGATATTTCAGTATTTCTTCTTTCGTAATTTACTTTCTGTTGGGAGCACGTTTCTTGGCTGTTCTTTAGAGTAGGTTTACAGGTGAACAGACTCTCTTAGTTTTCCTTCATCTGAGAATGTCTTGATTTTTCCCTTCAATCCTGAAGGATATTTTTACTGGGTATAGAATTCCAGGTTGACAGTTCTTTTTTTTTCAGCACTTGAAAAAACGTGTGCCTCTTCCTTCTGACCTCCATGGTTTCTGATGAGAAATCCACTGTCATTCGAATTGTTTTCTTCTTATAGGTAAGATGTTGTTTCTCTCTCGCTGCTTTCAAGATTTTTTTTCTGTCTTTATATTTCTGAAATTTGATTATGATGTATGTTGGCATGGGTTTATTTAGGTTTATCCTGTTTGGAGTTTTCTCAGATTCTTAAATTTGTAGGTTCATGTCTTTTTGCCAAATTTGGAAAATTTTTCATCTATTATGTCTTTGAATACGTCTTCAGCTCCGCCCTCTTTCTCTTTTCTTTTCAGGACTCTGTTGACATGAATGGCAGTTCTTTTGTTATAGTCACAAAGGTCCCTGAGGCTCTGTTCACTTTTTTCAGTCTATTTTTTTTCTGTTGTTCAGATTGGGTGATTTCTATTGTTCTGTCTTCCAGTTCATTGATTCTGCCCTCTGTGTGCTCCATTCCAATGTTGAGCCCATCTATTGAGTTTTTAATTCCAGTTGTTGTATTTTTTAGTTTTAAAATTTTTTATTTGATTCTTATTTATATCTTCTATTTCTTTGCTAAGACTTTCTGTTTCTTTGCTGAAATTTCTCTATTTTTTTCATTAGTTTCAAGCGTGTTTTTTAGTGGTCTGTTAAAGCATTTTTATGATGGGTGCTTTAAATCATTGTCAGATAATTCTAACATCTGTATTATCTTGGTGTCTACTGATTGTTTTTTTCTAATTGAAATTGACATTTTCCTGGTTTGGTGATTTTTTTTATTGAAACCTAGATATTTTGATATTATGTTATGAGCCTATCAGTCGTATTTAAATCTTCTCTCCTAGCTGGTCTACTGTGACACTGCTTCAGCAGTGGGAGGGTTGGGGAGCTGTCTCAGTGACAGGTGGGGGTAGACGTACAGGTTCCTCACTGGGCCTCCACTGAGACCATCCTGTGTGGGAGAGGTGGGGGTGCCCTTTCTGCTCCCCACATGGCCTCCATTGACATTGCAGGGGTTGACCTCATTGCCTCTGGGTGTTGATAAAAGTTCTCCAGTAGGATTCACTCTGGCCAGTCCAGGGAAGGGCTGCCTCGTTACTCCTGTGTGGTAATTGAAGACCAGGCTCCTCATGGGATCTTGACTGACATTGTGTGGGTTGGGGGTCTTGTTACCACAGGGTGGGTAAGAGAGCCCCATTTGGCTCTCTCTGGTACCACCCCAGCAGAGGCTTTGGGGTCCCTCATTACAGGCTGTCAGGGGTGGAAGTCCAGGCTCCCCACTCCGTCTCTGCTCATGAATGGAGTAAGGCTGCAGTTTTTTTCTGTTGTGTTTGGCTGTAGCAGAGTAGTTATTCTCTATCCTAAGTCTCCTGTTGTGCTAAGCTGCACCTCTCCTTGTCCTGTCACTAGGGTGAGCTGGCTTTTGCTGGGGCTTGTAGAATTCTGTGCCTTCCTGGGTAGCTAGCTTCTCCAGCACCAAGGCTATATGAGGCATAAAAGAAAACCCAGAGAAGAAAACCTGCTGCGATATCATTTCTCAGGTCCCACCATCACTGGCCAATCTGCCTGTTCCTCTCCAACTTTCAGGGTCTTCCTAGGTTTGCCTTGTATGTGGTATCCAGGCTTTTAGTTTGCTTAGCAGGGCAAATGGGGGCAAGAACTTCTGTGTCATCTTTCCAGAAGCTGAAGTCTTGAGTTAATTTTTACGTGACGCAAGATAAGGGTTGAGATTCTTTTTAGCCACCCCCCAACACACATACACACACACACACACACACACCCCATGGATGTCTATTTATTCCATTACCATTTATGGAAAAGGCTAACCTTTTTCCTTTGGTACTTTGTCAAAAATCACTTGATGGGTGTAATTTCATTTCTGAAAAATTTGTACGATTATAGTTTTAAATGTTCTGTTACATTGTTTTATTTTTGTTTTTCAGACATTCCAGTTATACAAATGTTGGATCTACTTTGCCTGTCTTCTGTTTTCCTTTCTCTCTGATCTTTTTGAAAACTCATTCCTTATTTAGTATTTTTTAGCTCATTTCACTCACCCCACTTTCAGTCATATTTATTTTCCCTTGGACTCTGTGATTTCTGAGATGATCTTGGTTTTCTCTTTAACTTCCTTTCTCAGATGATTTTGTCTTTTTTTTTTTTTTTAACTTCTGAGTTTGGTCAGTCTCATCTCACATCTCTCAGTTGTTCATACATTTTCATTTTGAGCTTTTGAATCTGATTTGTGATGCTTTTTCTTACTAGAGATTGCTTGTTTAATTATATTTACTCCATGTGGTAAAGCTATGTTACAATTTCCTTTTGCATTGCAATTGTTTTTCTATGTGCAGTAGTATTGTTATCAGCTGAAAAGTTTTCATCCTTACAATTCTGTTTTCTTCTGCAAGAAGTTTTGTGTGGATATTGGGTTCCTTTTTCTGGTAATGAGGAACGTGGTGCATTTTCCTGGGCCTGCAGTTCCATGTGATTTTCTGGAGCGTAGGGGAGCGGTCTGGGTCACTTACTTGCTTTCTGGTGCAGCACCCTGTTCATGAGTACAACGAAATCCTGTTTCTTCACTCAGTCGTGCCTGGTGGGAATGTCTGTCTAGCTCTGACTCTTTGATCATCTCCTATCTCTGGAGGACCCTGGACCTCAGCCACGTGTTTCTTTCTTCCACTCCATAACCAAGCCACCCAAGTATGCTTCTTTTCAAGTATCTCTGTTTCCTTCAGAAGCAGGATCTTCCCAAGGTGGCCACCTCCAGCCCCATGTACTTTCCAAGCCCTTCCTTTCAAGTCCTCAGGAGCGACGTTCTGTCCCACCAGGTCTCAGACCTGTTCTCAGGACTTCTGTTCTCAGGCTGGGGTCTCTCTTCTGATGAACACAAGTTGATGTTGTCCACGTCCCACCACCACGAGGAACCTCCACCTGGTCCCTGCCTGATCTGCAGACCGCAGAGGTTTGTTTCCCTAGTTACGTGTAAATTCAGGTTTGCAGTTGCCTCCTTCCCACAGGCTGTCATTGTGGATTGTGGATGGTTTCTCACCTTTCCTTATTTAACACGTGATCTATGGAGGATGTGGGGAGAAGTGGGCGTGGCACTATCTATGAATGCCAGCCTCATATCTTCTTAGTTCCTGCCGGGTTTGTAGTTATAGCCATTCTTACATTTCTAATTTCCTTCCTTCCTTCCTTCCTTCCTTCCTTCCTTCCTTCCTTCCTTCCTTCCTTCCTTCCTTCCTTCTCTCCTTCGCTTCATAAAACCTTTTCCCCAAAGGTTTGTCTATTTGAATAGACTATCAAAGCCTTATTCTGGCTTTCTTGATTTTCTCTATCTTTGTATCATTGTTTTCTGTTTCATTGATTTCTGTTCTTATTTATTATATCCTTTCTTCTACTTTCTACATATGGTTTTGAATTTCCAAATGTCAGAGGTTTATGTGCTTTGTTTTTTTGGTTTGTTTTTGGTTTTATTTTCTGTTGATTTCAGTATTCCTTCTTGTATTTCATCACTCCTTGTATTTCATATCATCCATTTGGATTTTTTTTCCTTCTACTTGAAGAACATCTTTTCTAATTCGTTTCAGTGAGCTGTGATAGTGGAACATTCTCTCAATTTATTAAAAGTCTTTAATTTGCCATTGTTTGTAAAAAGTTTTGCTTTATATGGAATTCTAGTTAATTAGGTAGGTAGATAGGTAGTTATTTTCTCAGCATATTGGGACCATTCCACTGTCTTCTGCCTCCTGCTGTTTCTGTTAAGAAACCAGTCATTAGTGTGTCTTGTTCCTTTGTATGGCTCTGTCTTCTGTCTACAGCTGCTTACATGAAAACCTTTTTGTTACGGACAGTTGGACATTGAAAGTAGGGACACAAGTGTAATGAACTGCCATGTTTCTGTCACCCACCCTCAAGAATCATCCACATTCGCTGTCTTGTTTCACTTGTATTTTTTTTGTCACTTTATCAAACACCTCTGACAACTAGGATCTAACAACCACAATAGCGTCATTACACCCAGCAGAGTCAATTACAATTCCTCAATATTATGTAATACTTATCCCACAATAACATGTTCCAATTATTTCAGAAATAACCTTACACGATTGATGTGTTTGAATCAGGATCCAGACCAAGGTGTACTTGTTTGACTTTGCTTAATCTGTCCACGTGCTTTTACTAGATAACTCCTCCCCCGATTTTATGCATGCTGCTCATCTGTTGAAGAAGTGGTGTCATGTGTCCTGTAGAATTGCCCACATCTGCATTTCGTGATTGCATCACAGCGTCATTTAGTGCATTGTTCCCTGCATGTCCTGCTAACTGGTGCTTAGGTGCGAGGCTTCCATCTGAGCGGCGCACTGTTGAAATTGTGTTTCTGGCACCCTTTCAAGCGATTTACAATGCTCAGCAGCTTCCCTGACCTTTGTCCTCTGGACGTGACTAGCACCCTGTGATTGTGACAACCAGAAAATGTCCCCAGGAGGCAAAGTTGCCCCTGTTTGGGAACCACAGAGCTAGAGACTTGTTTGCGACTCAGATAAACTTCTCTGCAAGTTTTGCAGGCGAGGGGCTCACTTCCTGTTGTGGACACCAGGAGCCCCAGCGTCCAGTCCCATACTTAGGAAACCCAGTATGGACTGTCCACTGCGTGTTAATGAATCACGAAGCTTTGCTAGAATTAAAAGACAAAGTATTATTCAGGGATCTTAAGATTTGCAAATCATGAAACAATATCAGGTGGCACCCAGAGTGTCCTGACGAAAACAGAAAAGCTGAGAGTTCTTCGAGTAAAAAACACATTCATGAGAAGAAGCGGTCCTGCGTTCTTAGCTTCTGCACTGGTCTGAGGAGGTCATCTCCCAGATGGCAGGCCGATTGGACATGCATGTGAACGTTCTTCCCGAGTTCTTCGGAGGGCATGGGTGCCGAAGTGAGTTCAAAAGTCTAAGGTCCTCAGTTAAAGGAAAGCAAAACCTCTTCCTCATGTTTCAACTCATTCGGACTTAAGTAGTTTTGTTAGCTTGGCTGTGGCGACTCCATGCTGTTCTTTACTCTTTTCTCAGTAGGTAATAAATCTGGTCATTTTCTTCTGCTCATCTGTCTCGTGTTAATTCGATATTAGTCCAGCCAGAAGAATTTAGAAGGGTAGAAGGAAACTTATTTTTCTGCTGCCACAGTGGTTTCCTTTGAGACATATTTACAACTGTTTTCTGCCTTAGCATGTGGTCGACATTTGTAAATGTTCCATGTGAGCTTAAAAGGAACATGTTTTCTTTAATTTTGGGAACTCTGGGCTTTTTATGTTGGTCTGCTGAATTGTTTGTTAGCTATATTGCCTAATATTCTATATATTTCCTAATAATTTGCCCGATTGACCCGTTGATAATTGAGAGAAGTGCACTGGAATATCCTTCTCTCCGTAGATCTGTCCACTCTTATTCACACATATATACATATATATTTAATGCAGTTATTTGGAATAGTGAAACATGCAGCTCAGTACAGAAAACAGCCTAACAGGTGATAAAGTACTGTTGCACGTTTCTAAAATAGTAACTATGAGTGTTAGCCATCTGAGGTCCAGGTGCTCGATGCTTTGAAACACCAAAGCTCAAAATGTCAGAGTTTGGAGTCAGGAGAGATTTATTGGTTGAGAACATGGGAGCCTCCTGGTTTCCCAGAGTTCAGTCTTCTTTTATGTCGCGGGCGGGGGGGATGGGAGGGGCTGTGCTTGTAAAACCCCAGCTGACAGCGGACCCCCTGATGCCCAGCTCGGCCACCTGTGACAGTGTTCCCCAAGGACTTCGCAGGTGGAATGAGGTGGCCTCAGACAGGCGAGCATCCCACTTGGTTCCATGCGTTTCTGTATCTCTTTTGTGAGACTTTTTCTTTTCTTTCCTCTTTAAAAACCCTTTTTATTAAAATATATGTGTTTACTTTCTGTATTTTCAGCTACTTTATACATGAGTAAAATTAAAATCAAAATTCTCTTTAACTCTAATAATCATATTTTTCTTGAAGCATATTTTTCCAATGTGAATATATACACGAGCTTTTTTCTTTTTAAATGAACATTTGCTATGTTATCTTTTTCTGTCTTTTGACTTTCATCCATTGTGTGGCGTTGTAGTTTAGGCTTATCTCTTGGAAAGTACACATAACTGTATTTTTAAAAACCCAGCTGGATAATCTGTGTCCGGTAGTAGTCAGGTTCAGTCTGTTTGTTTATTGTGATTATCAACTTACTTGGATTTGCTTCATCCTTTTTAGATTCTGACATCTGTTCCATTTTCCCCCTTTGCTTCATTTTTAATATTGAATAATTGGTTGTTTATTTACTGACGTATCACATTTCCCCCCTACTAGTTTAAAAACTATGAATTCTTCTGTTCTTAGTGGTGTCCTCGGGATTCTGCGTCGTCTTCGTTAGTCCCATTTCGTCCAGTCCCTGCCCCTCAGCCCGGTGGCCAAGCTCCCAGCTTCCTCGTCACTGTGTCCCGCACTGGACTCCTCCTTCTCTGATCTCGCGAAGTCAGTGTCGTCATTATTATTTTGACTTTACAGAGACTGTGTTTATTTAGATTCATCAACGTCTTGGCTTACTAATTTTTGGCTTACCTTTTGTTCTTGCATCTCAGACCTTCCTTTAACATTACTTTCTGTCTTCCTGAAGTACAGACATTCCTGCTGTAACATGACATACGCATTCCTGAAAATGCCATGACTGAAACAATAGGCCTTGTGGGAAAAACGCATGAGCATGTGATTCACGGTCTGTGCAGCTGCAGCCAGATCATGACCCAAAGTGAGAGCAGTCCTAAGAGAAATACTGGCAAAGGCACATCTCTGTGGGCGTTCGCACCCAGCATCGAGGCTGGACTCTGGTCTCCCGGAGGGCGTTTGCTCCGGGTAGAGGCCTCCTTCTGGCGGGCAAGAGTGGCTGGAGGGGACTCGCCTGTGGCTGGAGGGGACTCACTTCTCTGCGCCTCAGACAGCGAGCTTTTCCTCCCCCTCCCCCCTAGTAGGAGTGCCACCTTCTGCTCTTGTACTGCTCAGAGGACAGTGGCCTCAGGCAGAAGGTGGGGTGCATGTGGGGCCCCCTACTCCTGAGGACTTGGCTTTGGTTTGTCCATGTGGGTTGCCTCCTGTCGCCTGAAACCTTCAGGTTATGTATTTTTCCAGCTTTTAGAGCTGTTTTCAGTGGGAGGATGAATCCACTTGAAGCTTCTCTGCCACAGGCCGTTGAAATTCTAGGCCAGTTTTATAGACTTTTATTGCTTGTTCTTGTTTTAAGATTAATTTTTAATTTTGTTACATATTTATATTTAGATATTGGACTCCGTGGGCCAGATGGGGGATGCTTTTGCCTGAGGGTATTTCCATTTGCTTTCCCAGAAGCTCAGGGCGCCGCCGTCAGCCCCAGTGGGGGGATCAGTCTAACAGGAGGCCTCAGTCATTCGGTGCCTGGCAGGGAGCCCGAGGCTCAGGGCTCCATCAGGCATTGGTGGACCGTGTGCCCTCAGCTCAGCCTCTTAATCTGAAAAATGGGGCCAGCAGTGCATGCCGGTGAGTGCTGCTGCCAGGAGTAAGGCCTCGGGCGTGTCCGCAGCATGGCTGCTCCGTAGTGACGACCCCTCCCTTCTCCAGGCCGCTAGGTGCCATCTGGCTTCACTGTCTTCTGTTTCCGTGATTTACCTGTTGTTACCTGTAAGTGTTTTCTTTTGGTTTTTAATAACCTGCTTTTAACAATGAATTTACTTAGTCCTTTCTCACTTCAGTGTCCCTTTTTTCTCAGTCTGCTTTAACTTAATTGAGTTATTTGCTGTAGTAAATCTATTTCAGGAGAATTATTTCCATCCAGGCTTTGGCATCTTTGTTCTATTTCTCTTGAGCAGCAAAACTCTTTACAGAGTCCATGTTCGTTCTTTTTTTTTTTTTTTTTACCATATTTTTTACCAGTTCAACTTATTGTTGAATTGGCTTTATTGTTATTGTGGAAGAGTCTGAAAAGCTGTGGTTTTAAAATAATAAATGTTTATTAATTTGAAAGTAATGCATGATCATCATGGAAAGGTTTTTGGATGTTAGAAGCATAATGAAGAGAATTAAAATTACTTTCACAAAGCCATTCAAAGATCACCCGTTATTATTTCGGTGTTCTGTCTTTCCCCATATATGTTGTTTTTTGTAGTTGAGCTAATCTGGAATATACAAGTATGTAGTCTTATTTTTAACTTACCATATCATAAGCTTCTTTTATCATTTAAACTATTTGTAGGCATTTTTAATATCCAGAGTATGATGTTTCATGTATACCGGGTATACTTAGTCAATATCCTGTGGTTGTATGTTTTACAACTTTTTTTTTTTTTTAAGATTTTTTTATTGGGGAATTGGGGGGATGGGAACAGTGCTGGGGAGTTGGGGGAAGGGGAACAGACAAGTTGCTGTCGTTTTGTTCTTCAGTCTAGTTGTGGAGGATGTTGCTTCACTGGCCCAAGTTGGCACCATCATTGCGCTCTTCCCAGGTGAGGCAGATCAGTCGCCGGCTTCTGGACGGCCGCTCACTGCGGCTGCTGGCCGCTCACGCTGGCTGCTGGCCGCTCACGCTGGCTGCTGGCCACACACGGTAGCCCATGGCAACCCACTGCCACAGGGGCTGCAGCCCACGCCGTCACCGGCGACCCACGGCAGCCCAGCTCCAGGTTGAGCTGTTGTTCAGCATCTTAGCTGTAGAGGGCAGCGTCACCGGCCCTCATATGTGGGATCCGAACCGGGGCCCTCCGGCATCCCAAGCGAGCTCTTAACCATCGCGCCACTCGGCCGGCCCTGTTTTATAACTTTTTGTTATTGTAAAAGAACTGAAAATAACCACCTCTGTGAGTACGGATTTTTGTGTGCATGCTTGATTTCCTCAGGAGATTGGTCTTACAAATGAAATCAACAGATAGAACATTTTAGGTCTTTAAATAAGCATTGCAGACCGGCTTTCTTAGAAGACAGTGTAATTTACGCCGTTTGGCAGGGGAATCCGATGGTGAAGAGCAAAAGTCACGGTCATTCTAACCCTGGGGAGTATGACTGGTGGGAACCAAGTTGGGGAGGGCATGCAGGAGGGCCAAGGACGGTCTCGGGAAGGGGGAATGCGGAGTATGGCCGTGCCTGCTGGCCAGCACCCTGGGCCAGCGCCCTCTGAAGTCCCCGGCAAGGCGGGCCTGCCGGAGGGCCCTGACGGAGAGGACCCAGGTGGGGTCTGACCACTGCCTAGTTTGGAGAGCGCCTGTGGTGTGTTTATTTTGAGGGGTGAATCCTGGACCAAAGGAGGGGAGCCTACTGGCCCTGGTGTCTGGGGCTGAGGGGGACCACCTAGACAATGACTCCTAGCGGGTGCAGAGGTGCCCACTGCCAAGGGCGCGGTGCTCGACCCTGGGGAAGCGAGAGGCAAGGAAGGGGCCCTTAGGGTCTCTGGCAGAGGGAGCAGCCCTGGGCATCACTCACCTCCCTCGTGATCCGACATGATTGGAGGGAGTCTCGTGTGAGGCTGTGTTCTTAGCCACGTGCCTTTTGCTGGGTGGGTACACTCGCCTGTGGTGTTGGGGCTGGGAGAGACCTGTGTGATGTGGCCTTTATGTGGCCACACCCCTAACTTGGTGGCCCTGTGTCCTCGCAGGTGGCAATGTGGACCTGGAAAGCCAAGCAGAGGGGAAAAAGGAGGCGGAAGCTGCTGAAGTGACACGCGGCGGCCCCCGACCCATCGTCCCTTACAGCTCCATGTTCTGCCTGAGCCCCACCAACCTGTGAGTCTATCCCCGTCCTTGCTGTGTGCCACCCACTGGTGGGTGTGTGGCCCGTCCCCATGCACAGGACAGAGCAAGTGCTGGGTGTGACCCTGCAGGCTCTGATGTCATGCGCTTCATGTGTGTGGACGTCCTGATATCATAACAGGACGCCAAGCACACACGGTCATTCGTCACTTCATGGATCAGGGTACAGGGAAGTCGTGGCTAGTCTGCAGACACACAGCCAGGCTGAGTGCCAGAGCCGGGCTCGCATCCCCGCCATGGCCTTTGTTCATCTCTGCATACATGCCCCGTTCATACCCACGTGTGCACCTGCCCCGCAGTCACCATGCATTTCTGACCATTGCAACTGCATAGCCCGTGTTTATGTGCCAGATGTCATTCTAGTAGCTGGGGACACACCACAAAGAACAGAGCAGAAGAGCGCCGTCCTTAGTAAGCGTCCCTGCTAGTGCGTGAGACAGGCGGCAAAGGAAGCCAATACGTAAAGGACAGAAGGTGTCCCATGGGGTCAGCACTCAGGAACCACAAAGCTGGGAGTGCAGATGCCACTGTGGGGCTAAAATACCGGAAGGTCAGGCTGACCTCAGCAGGAGGTGGGGTTGGAGCCAACATGTGAGGGGGGTGGGTCAGAGGCCACAGCAGGGCTCAGAGGACAGCAAGGTCCCCTGGACTAGGGCTCCATGCATTAGCCATCTGTCCCGCCAGCCCTTCTGCCTTTGGGCACCCAGCAGCCCGTCCCCCTCATCTTCACTGAGCACAGGTCTTGGGAGCCTGCTCTGCTTGGGCTTGGGAGGAAAATGGTGCTGCAGACAGAGATGGCCCCTGGCCGTCACAGTGGCTGTGCAGGAGGGACAGGCTGCATGCCGATCAGTACAGGGTTGGAGCCGCTGAGAGGGAGGTCCTGGTGTGCGGGAGCAGGTGGGGATGGCCAGGGGAGCTGTCCTGGAGGAAGGCCAGATCCCAGGGAGGAGCGTTCAGGTGAAGAGGGAAGCGGCATGTCTGGAGAGAGGAGAGAATTTGCAGCCGCCCAGACGTGAGTGGTGCTGGGCTTAGGGCAGCTGCAGGCAGAATGGGGTAGAAAGGCACAGACGTGCACGGGGCCTGTGCCCTGTCCTACAGAGAAACCAGACACATTGGAGGTTGTGCGCAGCTGGGGGAAGGTGGTGATGCCGTGAGGCTGCCCTTCAGCAGCGTCCTTTGATGGGAAGGCTGGTGACAGGCAGGCCCCTTCGTCGTAGGTGGTGTAGGTTTTCAAGGAAAAGATGGTGGTGATCTGACGGGGTAGTCCTGGCGGAGAGGCTTGGAAGGGAACTGTTGGGGAGAATCTGCAGAATCTGATGATAACTCAGATGTGGAAAGGGAGGGAGATGTCGGGGACGACACCCAGGGCCTCTGCGTGGCAGCTGGGTCCCGCTGGGAGTGGGCATGCAGCCGGGGAACCAGCCAGAGAGGAACCTCCAAGGGGATCGGAAGGGAGAGCCCAGCAGGGGGCACACGGGGCCTCGCTGAGCGTGCTTTGTCCCCAGGCTCCGCCGGGTCTGCCATTACATTGTCACCATGCGGTACTTTGAGATGGTCATCCTCGTGGTCATCGCCCTGAGCAGCATCGCCCTGGCCGCTGAGGACCCTGTGCGAACGGACTCGCCCAGGAACAACGTGAGCGCGCCGTGGGGGGCATTGGGCTGGGGCGCGGGCTGCTCCGTGCCACCCGCAGCCCCTGAGGCCGTCCGTCCCCTCCGCTTTCAGGCCCTGAAGTACCTGGACTACATTTTCACAGGCGTCTTCACCTTCGAGATGGTGATCAAGGTGAGCTGTGTGCTCGCCCTGCAGAGCGCTGATGACGCGCCGGGCCACGACCTCGTAGTGGGGCGCGGGCCTGCTGCCCTGCGTGTGCGTGTGTGTTGTGGGGAGGAGGCCGCGTTCACCCAGGATCACCGCAGCGTCTCTCAAGCCTTGGGACAGCTCCTGGCGGCTCCGGGTCTGCACCGGCTTCTGGTTGGCTTCCCACCAGCAGCGGAGGGGCCTTGGGCATGTGGGGGATGGAGGGCTCGGGCAGGAACCTGGGCCCAAAGAGCGCACACAAAGCTGCTGAAGACATTGCTTTCAAAGGGCTCCAGTATTTGGTGGCAGATTAACCCCGTTTCACTGGGACCTTTGTGTTTTGTCTGAGCTCCAGGCACCGCTCCCTTGTCTGTGGGTGACCAGCAGCTGGTGTGCGTTCAGGTGTCTGCACGTGCACGTTATCTGTCTGTTGTGGCTTAGTGTGCTGTGCACACAACTCAAGGTGGCTTTTACTGTGTGTGCGTCCACATGCCACCCACATCCTTGCAAACTCCTGGGGGGGAGGGTGTTGTCATCCCACTTTACAGATGAGGAAATTGAGCCTTGGAGACATTTTCTGCCACAGCTCTAGGAGTGGCAGAACTAGGTCCCCGTGAATGCCGCCAGCCCTCCACCCCGCTGCCGGGTCTGGCCGGGTGTGGGCACTCTGGGCCGTGGGCCTGCAGCTCAGCGTGGAGCAGCTTTGCACTCAGGCTCCAGGGCAGCTGGGGGCCCAGGCAGGATCTCAGCCATCATGACCATGGAGGGATCTTGGAGGTCAATGGCACTGAGGTCCAAAGCCCGAAAGGACCTCAGAGGGTGTGCCTGGGCCTGGTCTCCTATCCCTGGGAGGGCGTGAGCTGGAGCGGCACCTTCCCTCAACCCCACGACTCTGCGGCCAGGCTCGGCCTCTCTTCTGAAGTGTCCTGTACCCTAAGTGTGTCTCTCCCCAAAGATGATCGACTTGGGGCTGCTGCTGCATCCTGGGGCCTACTTCCGGGACTTGTGGAACATTCTGGACTTCATTGTGGTCAGTGGGGCCCTGGTGGCGTTTGCCTTCTCGTAAGTACCGCAGTGTGCTCTGGATGTGGCCGGGCGGCAGCCCCCAGATCCGCAGTGGGGTGGGGGGGCTGGGTGGGGGGCAACGCCGGCCACCATGGGCTGTTTGGACCCCATTCCCCCCTGCCTGGGCCTGGGTTCTGTGGGGGTGGGGACCTCAAGGCCCGCGTGTGCCTGCCGCAGCCCCTGGTCCTGAAATCTGGTGGGCGGGCCTCTAGCTTCTTTGGCATCTGCTTCTCCCTGCCCTTCCCAACAACTTGCGCACCCTGACCTCCGCTGTGCTGCGTAGCCGGCCAGAGCCGGCAGGTACCTGGGCGTCCATCCGGCAGCTGTGGGGCATTTTCCCCGGTTCCCTAGTGAGGGACACTCAGCCCTGTTGCATCTGGGCCTGGAGTGGCTCCCCCAGTCTGCGTGGCACGGGGGGTGAGTCACGCATGGAGGGCCTGGTGCAGCTTGGGGAGACACGGGCGACATGAGGTGCAGCGTAGGGAAGGCCGACGGATGCCTGTGCTGAGGGCCAGGTCCCTGTGCTGAGCCCGCGGGGGGTGCATGCCCCTCACCAACTCTCTTCTCTTTGCCTCCCTGTTGCTGGACTCGGCAGGAGCTTCATGGGGTAATGCCTTCCCTCTGTCCCCTCGCACTCACTGCCCCACATCATGGCATACTGACGACCCTAGGGGCCGTGTCATCGCCTCCTCCCCCTGGCTGCATGTTGCCGGGAGCCCTGTCCCGGGGCCACGTGTTCCTGTCTTGCCTCGGGGGTCCCTGTGGGGGCTGGGTGGGGGCTAGGCACGGTCAGCCCTTGGTGAGGGGGTGCCGTGAGCGGTGTCAGACTGCCTGCTGGAGGCTGGGGTTAGAGGCCCAGGGGCACCTTCCCACAGGTCTCCTCTTGAGAAACAGCTTCTGCTTTCGTCCCACACCTCCCTGCAACGCCCAGCCTCTCCTCTTTCTAGATAAAGGAGGTGACAGCTTTGCCAGCACCAGGGAGGGACTCGGGGGGTGAGAGTGGGGATAGGTGAGATCCAGAAAGACCCTGAGCTGAAGGAGAGCCGTGCGCCTCTGGACACTCAGAGCACACACTGCCCCGGTGTTCCTCCCGTGGTTACGGGAGATAAAAGCACCTCTTCCCCCGTCCCTCCGGCAGGCCTCTCTGTCCCCTTTACTGGTGCTGGTGTCTGGAGGAAGCTGGTTTGGGGGTGGGTGTCAGGACACTGGGCCTTCCCGCCTGGACTTGGAGGGAGTCCCCAGCAGGGTCCTGGGGGCGAGGCAGGGCCGGCCAAGCTCTCATCCCCCAGGGAGCTGCCGCCTGGGCCTCCACCTCTCTCCCCAGAGCCTGGTGGAGCCCAAGGAAGACCATGGGGGTGGGGGCTGCCCTGAACTTGGGGGAAAATGGCCTTAGAGCAAGATGGACAGGACCTGGAGTCCTGAGCCTTCAGCCACCGCCCCTCCCCAGCGGGGTGGGGCCTTGCTTCTGCAGGTGGCCTCCTCAGGCCCCAGAGTCTGACAATTCTTGGGTCCCTGCCAGCTTGAGGGAGCCACCGGGGCCAGCTCTGGCGTCCTCTGGGAGGGCCCTGATCTGGTCCCAAAGGCCCTGGACCTCTGAACCTGCTTCTGGTGCCTGGAAGTTTCTTTACCTGACTTCCAGTCTTAACTGCTTGCCTGCCCAACCCACCCCCACAGCTCTCCCACCCCCACTTCTGACTCTCTGTCCCCCTTGGTCTGTCCTTGGTCTGCGCTTGTCTCTCGCGTTGCCTCTGTGTTTATCAAACTGGCCTCTTTCTTGCTCTCTTCGCCTTCTCCCCTCCCTGCAGGTGCCCCCCCACCCCATCCCCACCCACCGTCCTGTCAGCTTCCCACCATTGGAGGAGGGCTAGGGCAGCGGAGAGAGGGCAGGCAAGGAGGTCCTGACATGTGCCCCTGACCTCCCTCTTCCGGGAGAAACCAGACCTTCCAGAAGGTTCCAGGACACACGCACACTGCTTGTCAACTTCCTGTGCTGGCCCCAGGCCCCCCAGCGCCCTACTCCCACTGCTGGTCTCAGCCTGGTGGCTGGAGGAAGCTGGTTCCGGGTGGGTGTCGGGAGTGCCCGGGCGACAGCAGGAGCTGATGTGGCCTCGGGGGGAACAGGCTCTTTCCATCGGGAAGCTCTGCTCTCCCAGGTCACCAGGTGCCACGCGCCTGGTCCTGTCCACTCAGTGAGGCCTTGGCCAGGCACCCGTGGGAGGACACGCAGCAGCCTGGGATGCCTGTGAGGCCGATGCCTCCAGGCTCCTGGGTCCTCTGCCCTGGGACCCACGACAAAATGCATTGGGGTGTGACCCAGACCCCAGGAGGCTTCGTGGGAGTTGCACGGGTGTGCATCCTGCCTGTCTGCATATGTGGCTTCTCCCTTCTAGAGGATCCAAAGGGAAAGACATTAACACCATCAAGTCCCTGAGAGTCCTGCGTGTCCTGCGGCCCCTCAAGACCATCAAACGGCTGCCTAAGCTCAAGGTGACAGCCTGGAGTCGGGGTTCGAGAAGTGTGCAAGACTGTGCGCATGTGTGTGTGGGTGCACGTGCATGTGTGCTGTGCGTGTAGGTGTATGTGTGCCTGTGCGCCCAGGGTGCAGACATGTGAGTGAGCACGTGTGCTGTGCGTTGTGGGGTGTACACAGCGCATATGTGTGTGTGTGTGTGTGCGCACAGGATGTGTGCATACGCCTGTGGGTGCACATGCATGTGCGCTGTGCGTGCGTGCGTGTACGTGTGTGTGCTGCAACTGCAGGACGTACACATGTTCCGTGGGTGTGCACGTGTGTTTGTTCATGCGTGTGTGCACACGTGCATTTCACTGGCCCTGTCCCGCTGCAGTTGCCCATGTGGGGCGGGGACGCACGAGGCTGCCAGAGCTCCCACATTGGCTTCTCTCAGATCACGCTTGTGGGAGTGGGTTGGGCTCTCAGCTCTGTGGCCCTTACTCCCAGCAGTGTCCTGCAGGTGACACCAGGTGGGCAGGGTGTGTCCCTCAGACGCTGCAGTACTGGGAGAGAGGCAGCGGACCCTGGCGGAGGTGTGGGGGGGCAGGTGCTCCCCAGGAGTGGTGATGGGCTGGGCCCTAATGGATGGGTGTGGCTGAGGTTCTGGATAAAGGAAAGAGTGTGAACCCAAACTCGTAGTTGTGCTAAAATCTGTTTCTGAGCTGAGCTAGGGCCTGTGAAACGCTGTCTTCCACTCGTGTAATCCAAACTATGCGACACCAGCTGTGGGAGCTGCAGAAAGCCGTGTGCTTAGAGCCCTGTGTGAAGGCGTGGGCTGGGCGTTGACCTAAAGCAGCTGGCAGCCCTCTGTGTCAGGTCAAGTGGTCAGTGGCTGCATTTCCAAGGCTGCGGCTCGGCCTGGGCAGCGTCGCAGAGCTGGATGTGAGTTTTGCACTAGAGCAGGACGGGAGGGGGGAAGAAGCCAAGAAACGCAGGTGGTGCTGTGACGTGTGACAGTCACTTCTGGGACTCAGGACGTGCCAGAGTCCCTGTGCCGGAGCTGGCCACAGCATCACTGCTTTTCTGCCCTGTGTGGGTCGCACTGATGGCACGGCGCAGGTGTGGGAGTGGGGCTGGCCACATCCCCGTACCCACTCCTTTGCCTCTGTGTTGGTCCCTCCTGACGGTCAGCCTGGGCTCCAGCTGTCCTTTTTTGTGTGACCCTCCTGCCCCACGCCACCTCTTGTAGCACCTGCCCTTGCTATCAGGTCCAAGATGTCCCCTCCTGAGAGAAAGGTGACGTCAGGCAGCTTCCTGTGCCAAGGCTGCTGGCAGCAGATCCTCTCGAAGGCCACAGGCCTGGGGGCCTTGTCCCTTCCAGCACCTGGGGTCCCTGAGGTTCTGAGACGCAGGCACCCTCTCTCCTCCGTTTACTGGAGTGCCCTGTCTGAGCCGGCGCCCGTCCCCATAGGCTGTGTTTGACTGTGTGGTGAACTCCCTGAGGAATGTCCTCAACATCCTGGTCGTCTACATGCTCTTCATGTTCATCTTCGCCGTCATCGCTGTGCAGCTGTTCAAAGGGAAGTTCTTCTACTGCACCGATGAGTCCAAGGAGCTGGAGCGCGACTGCAGGTGAGTGGGCAGGGCCAGGTGGGGACGGCCACTCCCCAGGTCGGGCTCTCCCTGCTGCAGACATAGCGCCAGAGCTCATGGGGCCATTGGGCGTGGCCAGAAGGCTTTACCCTGCAAATCAGAGCTGGCGTTGAGGTCAGAGCTGCTTTTCCGTCCTGGGCCCCACAGCAGAGCAGGCAGGACAGGTGCCCTCAGGAGAGTGTGTGGTGTGGGCACTGAGCCAGGTGGTGTGGGCAGCCCCGTCCTCATCCACTGCGGTAGCCCCAGTTGTGTCTGCAAATGTGCCACAACTTTCTCGTGCATTTGTGACTTCTGTGCAGTGGGCTGATCTCAGGGTGAGGGTCCCATTGTCAGTGCTGCTGTGACTGTTGCCAGAGCCGTCCCTTGGGCAGCAAAGGCGCCCGGCCCCAGGAGGCGTGCACACCCAGCTCGTCAACTGGGCTGCATTCAGCTTTCACAGGTGCCGCCAAGCACTTTGCCAGTTACCCCCCCACAGCACGGTCGGGCTCCAGCACCCACACCCTGCTCTACCTGTGGTCTGTCTTTTGCCTTTAGCCGTTGTGGTGTGGGCAGGAGTCGTGGCATTCCTCTGTGTTTAATTTGCACATGTGGTGGCCTTTTCCTGGGTGGATCGGCCACTTGGATGTCCCTTCCTGGGACGTGCCTGTGCAAGCCTTTGCCTATTTTCCTGGAAGGGGTGTCTGTCTCTTTCTGGTTGATTTGTAGGAATCCTTTGCCGGATCTGCCTCCCCCTCCTCTATGGGCATCTTTTCTGTCAGTGGCTTCTTCTCAAGACCAAGTCTTGATTATAATGTAGTCCAGTGCATTCTCTTCTGTCCCATTTAGGAAATCTGTCCCAAGGTCAGGGAGATGTCTCCTTATGTCTTCCTGAAAAAGTTTTATATTTGCCTGTCACACATGAGAGATGTGTCTTGAGTGTTGTGAGGTAGGGATGAAGGTAAGTTTTCTGTAGCTGTGTCGCCAGTGGCACAGCAGCAGCTCTCCCCATTGCAGTGGGAGTTTTTGTGTTTTTCATAAAAATAGCTTATTGAGATATAATTCATGTACCATATAATTCGTCCATTGAAAGTATACAATTCATTGGTTTTTGGTGTATTCACAGATATGTGCAACTATCTCTGTAGTCGATTTTAGAACATTTTCTTCAGTTTAAAAAAACACACGAAAAACCTGTGCCCTGTAGCTGTGATCCCTACCTACCGCCTCATCTGCAGCCCTAAGCAACCCTCATCTATTGTGTGTCTCTGTAGGTGTCTGTTCTGGACATTTCACATAAGTGGAGTCACACAGCATGTGGCCTTTTGTGTGTGACTTCTTCTGCTCAGTACGAGGTCTCTGAGGTCATCCGTGCTCCAGTCCTGTGACCGTCCAGTGTCACTCCCTTCTATAGACCGCCCACGTTTTATGGACTGTTCACCTGTGGGTGGACGTTTGGCTGCTGTGGTTAGTGCTGCTGTGAACATGTGTGGACAGATGTCCCCATTTCTCTTGAGCAGATACTTCTAGTGGAGTTGAGGGGTCACATGGCAGCTCCGTTCAACAATTTGAGGAAGTGCCACACTGTTTTCCAACATGGTTGAACAATCTCACATTCTCACCAGCAGTGTGTGAGGGTTCCGGTTTCACCACATGCTCGCCAATACTTGTAATTTTCCTTTTTAAAACTAAGTCCCAGCCGTCCCAGTGGGCGTGAATGGTCTCTCACTGGGTTTGATTTGCATGGCCCCATGACTCAGACTAATTGGCCATTTGTGTGTCTTCTTTGGGAAAATGTCTATTCAGATTCTTTACCCAATGGGGTATTTGTGTATTTTATAATTGATTGTAATAGTTCTTTGTATATTCTTGATACAAGTCCCTTATGAGATAGATGATTTTCAAGTATTTTGTCCATTCTGTGTGTTGATGGTGTCCTTTGAAGCACAAAACTTTAAAATTATGATAAAGCCCAATGTGTCTGTTTTTTGTTGGTCATGATTTTGGTGTCGTAACTAAGAATCCATTCCCAAACCTGAGGCCCCTGTGTTTTCTGAGAGCGTTACAGTTTTAAGCTTTGGCATTTAGGCCTGTGATTCACTTTGAGCCAGTGTTTGTGTGTGGACTGAGGCGGAGTCCCACGTCACCCTAGTGCATGGGGACCCCCAGTTGTTGAAGCACCACTGTCCTTTCTCCACTGAGTGGACAACACTTTCCAAAAATCGTTTGACTGCAGACACGGGTCTGTCTGGACCGTTTGCCTTTAGCCTCTAACGCCTGTCTTCCCCTTTCCCAGGGGCCAGTATTTGGATTACGAGAAGGAGGAAGTGGAAGCCCAGCCGCGGCAGTGGAAGAAATATGACTTTCACTATGACAATGTGCTCTGGGCCCTGCTGACCCTGTTCACGGTCTCCACGGGAGAAGGGTGGCCCATGTGAGTCCTCACCTGACTCATTGCGCCAGTCAGGCTGGAGCGGAGGGCTCTGGGCAGGGAGGGCCAGGCTGCGTCCATGGGCGTTTCAGTCACTCAGCAAACCACGCAGGCCTCTGTACTAGCAGATGACATGTGGCCCCACCCTCCAGAGTGGCGGCCTGGGGCCGAGGACGGGGAAACCAGAGTGCAGCTTCGTGGTCTCCTGGAGATCCTTCTTGAGTGGCCGGAGGCCAGAGGGAGGATGGGGGTCTTGGGCGTCTCCCTGTGCTCAGCCTGCTGGCCTCAGTTAAGGCAGCCAGAGGGACGCAGGTGTTTACTGCCACAGGGGCTGGCAGGGGGCTTCCTCTGGGGCTGGGAGGACCACCCCTCAGGAGGTGGAATCAGTGCTCTGGCAGGAGACCCTTCTGAGCCCTGGCTTCCTGAAGGCAGGTGAGCTGGGTGTGAGTGGGTGTCAGTGAGTGGGCTGAGTGTGAGTGGGTGTGAGCGGGTGAGCTGCAAGTGAGCTGGGCAGGACAGAACTGTGAGGGCTGTTTTACTTCTCCTGGGGACAGGACCTCAGGCACCTAGAGGTCTCCCCTCGGAGGTACCCCTGCAGCCCTGAGTACAAGCCCTTTACTGGGGAAGGCGCCCACCTCAGAGAGAGACAGCCGTTCTGGGGGTAGGCTTGGCCCACAGTGAGGCAGAGCCCTCCCTGGGCTCAGCCCCCCTCCGTCTCACTGTCTCCAGACCCAGGTGTGGGAGCCTCACCTGGGATGCAGGTCATGACTCAGGGCTGTGTCCTTGTGGGCTCCCCTGACCTGGGCATTCGCTCTGGCCAGGGTGCTGAAACACTCCGTGGACGCCACCTACGAGGAGCAGGGCCCGAGCCCCGGCTACCGCATGGAGCTGTCCATCTTCTACGTGGTC
Source organism: Hipposideros armiger (assembly GCF_001890085.2). Taxonomy (NCBI): domain Eukaryota; kingdom Metazoa; phylum Chordata; class Mammalia; order Chiroptera; family Hipposideridae; genus Hipposideros; species Hipposideros armiger. Next base: position 9,841,334 of record NW_017731353.1, read on the forward strand.
TACTTCGTGGTCTTCCCCTTCTTCTTTGTCAACATCTTTGTGGCCTTGATCATCATCACCTTCCAGGAGCAGGGGGACAAGGTGATGTCTGAATGCAGCCTGGAGAAGAACGAGGTAGGTGGCTCGCTGCCCGCTGGGTAGTGGCGGGGCCCCGGCTTCCTTCTGCGCGGGTCCCTCGTCATGGGGTCAGCCTCGGTCCCCACTGCGCCCAGTACGGGGCAGGGAGAGACTGTGGTCAGGGCTGCCTGGAGGAAGAGACAGCAGGCGCAGCGTGTGTGGGCGCTGCCGCAGGGCCCCCCTGAGTCGCGGCGCCCTGCCTCCCATGCAGCGGGCATGCATTGACTTCGCCATCAGCGCCAAGCCCCTGACGCGGTACATGCCGCGGAACAAGCAGTCGCTTCAGTACAAGACGTGGACGTTTGTGGTTTCGCCGCCCTTCGAGTACTTCATCATGGCCATGATAGCCCTCAACACGGTGGTGCTGATGATGAAGGTGCGTGGGCCCCGTGTGGGTGTGGGGATGGTGGGCCTGGTGGGGGAAGGGGGCGCCGCCGTGGTCCCACCAGCGTGTGTGGGGGATGCACTTGCTGCCCGTTCCAGTTCCTGGCAGCTCAGGTGCCCGTCGGTCCCATTCCCCAGAGGTCCGTGGGCCGAGGCAGAGGGCGGTTCCGGGGAAGCGGGGATGGTAGGGTGTCTGTGTGCCCCGTGCTCTGGCGGCAGGTTGTGGTGGTACCCGTGGGGGGCCTGGGGCAGTCGAGCCTGTGCCCATGGCCCCGTTCCTGGCAGTTCTACGATGCGCCGTATGAGTACGAGCTGATGCTCAAGTGCCTGAACGTCGTGTTCACGTCCGTGTTCTCCCTGGAGTGCGTCCTGAAGATCATAGCCTTTGGGGTGCTGGTGCGTGTCCCCCGGCCTTTGCTGGTCTGTTGGGGGGGACCTGGGGCTCACGGGTTGGAGCCCCCAGAGCACATGTGACACTGTGGGGGCCCCACTGCCAAGCTCTGCCCCCTGGCCCAGCTCCAGGAGACAGGTGGCCAGGTTCTTCGTCTCTGGGCACCTGGCTCAGGCCCCAGCTGCCCGGGCCCGGGGGTGCCTGCATGCGCTGGCCGGTGCTGTCCACCCAGCTCGCCCACCCGCCCCTCCCTCGTCTCGGTCAGGGGCCACCTCCTGCCAGCCTTGCCTGGCGGAGCCCTCACCAGCCAGCAGCCCTAACTGCCCTTCTTTCCTCCTAGAACTACTTCAGGGATGCGTGGAATGTCTTTGACTTCGTCACTGTGTTGGGAAGTATTACTGATATTTTGGTAACAGAGATTGCGGTGAGTAGCATTTCCTGTTCCCCTCCAGGGCCCCATGGGGGTTCCCCGGCAGAGGTGTCTCCCCGGGGCAGATGGGGGCTGCTCTCTAGAGGTGGAATTTGGGAATTAGCTATTGTCCCAGCAAGTGCTTTTTCTTGGATAAGAAAATAGTTTCCAAAAAGTCTCCAAGGCTGGTGGCCTGGGAATCACCTGCGAGCCCAGGGTAACAACCAACGAGGAAGACGAGCATCTTACGTGTGTGTGTCTAATACATGTGCATCTAACAAGTTCGCACCAAAAATGTGCAAACTAAAACCAGCACACACGTGGAATGGTTTAAATACCAGGTTTGTCTTATATGAACTGGACACACTCAGCCTTTTCACACGTTCGTGGATTATATCCAAACACCGACCAAGTGCTGGGACATAAACCCCTTCCACGAATTCCAAGGACCAAAACCGTGAAGTGGGCTGTCCGAGGGCATCACGCTGAGTTGCAACAAGAGGCAAAGCATCTTACCATTCTGTCTCAGGGGAAGTCTCAGCTCTTGACAAAGTTATTTCTTAGGAAGGGCCCCCGGCAGAACCAGTGAGGAGCGGGGTGGGACTGGGGAATAGCCATGTGTTGGGGTGAGCCAATAGCCACGTGCACTGCCCAAGGGGGTCTGAGATGACAGGTCACACCTCAGAGCTGCAGCGTTGGCACCTCTGTTCCCATGAGCGCTTGGCTTAGGGTTGCACCTGTGAGGACCAGTCCTCAGACACCCCTGGCGCCCTGATGCACCCCAGGCAGGCTCCGGCAGCTGAGCTTTTGGGGGCGAGGGGGCATCAGGTGCCGTCATCACGGGGCACCCTAGCTTCACTCCCTCTGCCCACACCGCCCTGTGGGTCCACTTTACTGACTCTTCAAGGTGGTGCTGGTCACCATCTCGGGAGCGAGGGGGCTTAAGGGGAGTAAAGCCACCGTGGCTGCTTGGTCTGAGCTGACGTCTTCCTCTCATCCTTCCTCCACCCTTTCTGGAGTCCCCCGGCCTGGGGCCAGCCTTCACCTTGTGAAGTGACCCAGACCTTCACCTGGGTGGCCCCATCCCCTGCCTGCCGTGCCCTTGTGAGGCTCAGGCTGCTGTATAATGAGCACCAGCAGCTCGGACTGGTCATAGGAGCATCTGGAAAGGCCCCAGTGAGCCGCTGAGTCCAGACAGACCCCTTCCCTGCTGCGGGCTGCTGTGCCCTTCATAGTGACCAGCACCAGGCACCCCGGCTGGTGTGGCAGTTGCTCTGCCTGCCGGTCTTCTGGCACGAAGAGCCCAGAGTAACAGGGCCTGAGGTGGCACGTGGACACCGTCCTGCCCCTTCGAGTCAGGACCTGGGATTCGCCATACCGCCCTGTGGGGCAGCCATACAGCGGCCACTGGGTCCCAGCAGTGATGGTGGTAGGGCGACTCCTCCCACCCGCATTTCCTGGGTGCCAGTGTTGTGCTTATTGGGTGCCCAGGGCTGTGTGTTGGTCACCGGCTCAGCTGGAAGGACGGCACCCAGGCCACGAAGTAGTCTCCAGGCCGCCATTGTGGTGGGGCCTTGAGGCAGCTGTTCGACCTCTCAGCAGGCTGGCCGCTACTGAGGGACATGGGGGGGGGACATGCCCGTGGGTCCTGTGGTCACCTGCCCTTCACACAGCCACTGTTTGCTCTGCGTCATGTCGTGTGGGGCCGTGTCGGGAAATTCTGAGGTGCAGCCACAGGGTGTGGGTGGTCCCAGCGGAGACGCAGCACGGCCGCTCCCCGGTGAAGGGGCTCCCATGTGCAGTGTGTCATCAGGGGCTGGTTGACAGCCTCAGTGACACCCCACAAAGGCCGCATGTGCGACATTGGCCGAGGCTGGACCCCAGCTGGGGTGGCCTCCACTGCAGCCTTCGTGGTCCAGCATGTGCACGACTGGCTGTCACCCTGCGCCTGGTCCTTGGCCACCCTGCAGCCAGGGTGGCCTCGGAGGACATAGTCTGTGATACGGAGCCCTGCACATTGGGTTCACTCCCCAAACCTCAGCCTCTCCAGAGGCCCAGCCTTGCTTTAGCGCCTGCTTAGGCCCCTGTCACCGTTACTACGGGCAGCGGCTTGGTCCCCAACTGGGGCTGCTCAGGCACATCGTTCAGGCCATGAGTCACCCTGGCTGTCATGCCGTCCCTGTGTGGTTGCTCATGAGGCCCGCACCAGCGTGTGGACCACCCTCTCCCGTCAGGCCAGGTCTGAGTGTTTCTTGCAGTTGATGGGCTGGGCTGAGGTGACAGGCAGGGGGGCTGGGCCACCTGTTGTGTGACTGTGCCCCGTAGCCGTGCTCCGGCTGGGTCCGAGATGTGGCACTTGCACTGTGCAGGGCTCAGGTGGCCTACAGCACTCATTGGTGTGACAGATGCGAGGTCTCATGATTGGTCTCCGCCAGAGCACAGCAGCCAGAGTGGCACCTCTCATTGCTGGTGTCGGCTACAGGTGACATGGCCTCGCTCTGGAACCTTAGTGTCTACATGGACTGTGCGAGGGCTTTGCAGGGCTGTACCCAGTGTCCTCATGGACCACAGGCACCCCGAGCACCAGGCAGTGCTGCAGCGTGGGTCACGTGGCCCAGCGGATTTGTGTCACCTGATAAGTGGGTCACAGCAGGACCCCCTACATGGTGCTGTGTCCATAACTCACGAGGCGCAGGACTGGCTAACGTGTCTTTCACCTCGGGGGTCTGTGTCCTGGCCATCATAGTTTATACATTGGGCTTCTACCGAGAATAAGGAAAGACCATTCCAAACAGTCTTCTGGAGAGTAGAGAACGAGGGAACATTCCCTGTTTCTGTGACACTAGTGAAGTCTTGACCCCAAATTTTTAAAAGCTAGAGTGCAAGAAAGGAAGACCATAATCCACCTTCACCAGTTAACACAGATGCAAAATTCCAAACGACACGTCAGCACACCGCGTCTGACAGGACAGGAAGGAAAAGGCAGGATGGCCTCGGAAACCAGATTCCGCACCAGAAAGTGTCGCTGTAACTTAGATGACACATCACAGGAGGCCGTCGATGTGGTCCTGTGGTGGCTGCAGAGAAGACATTCAACAGTTCAAACTGTATTCATGATAAAAAGTGTTAGCAATCAGGAATTATTAACTGACGACAAGAATTGACCAAAAGTTCTCTGCAAACATCAGAGTGAAATCGGAAAGGATGACCTTCAAAATCAGGAAAGGAGACGCGTAAAAACGACTTCTTGTAAACAGTGGGCTTCAGGTCCTGGGCAGCTCAATAAACTGAGTGTCGGCTGCTTGTTCTGTTCCCAGCCGGATTCCGGCGCCTGGAGCGGTGCCTGCGCTTGGTGGGTGTCCAGCAGACGTGATGGACAAGACAGAAAAAGGAAAACAAACCTCCCAGGCTTAGAAGAGGGACAGGCAACGTTGCCATCATTCCCAAATGACATCATTATCGAACCCTAGAATAACCTAGAACTGGAGTTCAGCGGGGTAGCTGAGGTTGGGGTCACTCAGTGACTTGACGGCATTTCGTGACATCAGCAGTCCTGACAGTAAGCCTGACAAGTATGTGTGCAGGACATTCAAGTGGAAAATCCATAAACGATATTGAAAGATTGTAAAGAACACATAAACAGACGGAGTTACTTATTTGAGTTAATAAGGAATGTCAGTTCATAGATTATAGTTTCCCCCACATTGACCTGTAGATTCAATGCAATTTCAAAAAAATATATAATTTTAAAAATATATAAAATTAAATATATAATTTTATAATTTTAAAAATATATAATTTTACGTTAGCGAACTCATCCTAGAAAAAGTGCTATAGGGCTGGCTGAGTGGCACGTTGGTTAAGAGCTGGCTTCCTGAGCAGCAGGGCCCCAGTTCGGATCCCAACAGTGGCACTGCACCCTCTACAGCTAAGATGGTGAACAACAGCTCATCCTGGAGCTGGGCTGCCGGGAGTCACCGGCGATAGTGTAGGCTGCAGTGAGGCTGCAGTGGGGCTGCCATAAAGCTACCGTGAATGGCCAGCAGCCGGTGTGAGCTGCCAAGAGTCGCTGTGAGCGGCTGCCCAGTGGCCGGCGACCGATCTGCCTCACCCAGGAAGAGCGCAATAATACCAACATGGGCCAGTGAAGCAACATCCTCCACAACTAGACTGAAGAACAAAAGGACAGCAACTTGTCTGTTCCCCTTCACCGAATTCCCCAATAAAATCTTAAAAAAAAAAAGTGCTACATACCTCATTGCTGAATATCACTACGGTTACCTTCGAAGTACTCCCCTTGGGAAGCTATTCACCAACGCCAGCGCCTAGTCCACCTTTCAAAGCAATTGTGGAACTCTTTTTTTCTGGAATGGCCATCAGTGCTGTCGTTGTATTGCCCTTGATGTCCTGAATGTCATCAAAATGTCTTCCTTTCAATATTTCCTTTATCTTCGGGTGAAGAAAGAAGTCATTGGGCCAGATCAGGTGAGTAGGGAGGGTGTTCCAATACAGTTATTTGTTTACTGGCTAAAAACTCCCTCACAGACAGAGCCGTGTGAGGTGGTCCATTGTCGTGATGCGAGAGCCATGAATTGTTGGCGAAAAGTCCAGGTCATCTAACTTTTTCACGCAGCCTTTTCAGCACTTCCAAATAGTAAACTTGGTTAACTGTTTGTCCAGTTGGTACAAATTCATAGTAATTAATCCCTCTGATATCAAAAAAGGTTAACATCATTTCAAGTGGTTCAAAAACTTAGTTGTCAGACCTTGTATTTCTGTGTTTTTGAACTTTACAAGCTGCTTCCAAAATTTATAAGACGGAGCAAAGGCTCCAAATAGGACCAGACGAAGGTCCTGCTAAGGCAGGCTGCTCCTGCGGGCGGCTTACTGTAAAGGCCTCAGACTGTGTGCTGCTGGCACAGGGGGAGCCAAGCCACTGGAAGGACTGGGAGCCCGGCTCTGAGGCACTGAGTCATGTATAGAAACTTGTGTCCCCCTGCCGGCACTGCAGCTGAGCGGGAGGCAGGTCAGCAGTTTAGCCACTGACCGTACAGGGAAAAACAGACAGAGGGGCCCAGGGTCGCACCTTTCACAGAAAAATCTGTCTCAAATGGACGAAGACTTATAAACATGAGAGGCAAACCTTTAAAGCTCTTAGAAGAAAATGCAGGAGATTATCTTTAAGAACTTGGGATAGGGACTGATTTGTTAAGCAAAATATATAAAGCACCAGCTGTAACTGAAAAAAATTCTACAAAATAGTTTCTGTTTTATCACAAGACAAAAGGCCCACCCATGACCAGGGAGAGCATGTTTGCATCACATTAAAAACGCTGATGCCTGTTGTGTGCTAAGCACTGTTCTGAGTCTCAGTACAGAAGGTCAGCACCTCTGCTGTTGTGGGATTTCATCCTGGTGGCAGAGGCACACGGTCATACGGCGTGGGCACAGGGCTGGGAGGGCAAGCGGGGGCGTGAGGCAGAGCCGGCCCTGCTGCCAGAGGACACAGGAGGACTTAGGGGGTTTTGTGAAGAGGAGAGGCGCGAGCTGGCTTTTGGGAGCGGCCCTGCTCTGTTGAGAGTATACTGCAGGGCCCAGGCAGAGGCACTGGGCCACAGGCTATGGCCACTGGTTTCTCCCAGAAACACACCCCGGAGCAAGCTGTTGAAGGGGAGGTGGCCTGGGACACCTGGGAGGGAAGTGTGCCTGTCAGGGCAGGAAGCCGGCTGCAGCTGCTCTGAGTTCGGGTGCCTGTGGGAGCTCTCACTGAGCCCAGCTACCCCAGCAAGTGGCTGCAGGGGAGAGAGGCCAGCAGATTTAACGTCCCTGTCACTTGTGTCCGGGCCTGGGGAAGGCCTTGGGAGGAAAGCTGTGGAGGCTGACACTGCGTCTCGGGCCTGTGTGGCCGAGGCTGCCGAGCATGACTGCAGGGAGCTGGGTGAAGGACCCGGGCAGAGAACCTGCCGATGGGACTGAGGTGCAGCTGCAGGGGACCGGATATGAGTGTGGAGGGACGCAAGAAGGAGCACCTTTTCCGTCTCAGCTCTTGGGATGACGGGTTATCGTGCGTTGAAATGGGAAAGAATGTGCTTTGTTGGGGACGGTCGGAACGCCGCAGGTTTGGGCTTGCCTTCCGAAGGCATCACCCCGTGAGCAGTTGGACAGAGGGCCTGTAGCTCGGAGGAGAGACCCAGGCCGTGACCTGAAGTTGAAGGAGGAAAGGGGGAGCAGCCGGGTCTAGGGGGCACCAGCGTTTGGTGACAAAGGCAAGTCCAGAATGTGCCAGGCTCTTCTGGGCGTGAACAAGGAAAACACAAGCAAATGGGAAAGTGAGCAAAAGGTACAAATGGGGATTTTACACAAAACATACGTGGGCAGTTAACTAGGAAAAGATGTAATGAAAGAAACGAAAGTGCTCAAGAGCAGGGCCAGGCCGGGTGCCCTGTGACAGATGTCCCTGCACACAAGCTCCCCCCCCCACACGCGCTAAGCACCCGCGGGGCTGGTGGGAGGCCGTGCCTGGAGGAGGAGGAGGAAAGGAAGCCGTCAGCCGATCAGTGGTGGTGTCTTTTTTCCATTTGCAGTCACTTCATGTCACCTTGTGAATATGCTTTTTTTCCTTAGGCAAAAACATGACTGTCAGTTCCCACCCCCCAACTTAAAAATCAGACAGCGGTCTTACCCAGCGTCACGGGAGCGCTGCGAGCATCCAGCTGACATTCATGTCTTTGCCTGGAAATAAAAAGTGTGTCTGTGACTCATCTTTGGATTTGCATTACAAACCGGAATGCAAATGAGTGCCACTCCGTCTGTCCGCATCACCTACACATTTCACCAATACGTTGTGACGCATTTTAAGCGAAGTGGGCAAAGTTTACCAAAATCCTAAAATTGTCCAGTGAAGTATTCAGAGTTTGAATTTTGCTTGTGTTGATGACTCATTGTCTCTTTTGTTTTGTTTTCTGTTCTTGATTTGCCTTAACCTACCTGCTGAATCACGCCATCCAACCAACACACAATGCGAAAACCATGCCTCCGTCTGTGTGTTGCACCTCTGCTCAAAACCCCCAATTTGTAAATAACACGCAATGTCCATCCATGACAACACCACGTGTAGGAAACGGTTGGTTTCGTGACTTTAAACAGTTCTTAAGTTCCTTGCTTTGCTTGCTGTGCTTGTCCCCTGAGGTGTGTCCGAGCCTGGCTGCACTCACCACTCTGGCCTTGTGCACTGTCCCCATGTCCCAGCCTGAGGGCCCAGCAGGGGCTCTGGGGGCCTCTTAGGAACCACTGATAGCGGGAACTGGCCTTCGGCCAAGCGAGGAGGTAGGGGCTTCTGAGTGAGGCGTGGGGAACGTGCCTCTGGTTCTCCTGGACTGGCTCAGAGCCGGGGAGGCTTACGGGGCACGAGTGTGTCCCCAATCCCTTCAGAGACCGTGGTTTCTGCCGCACGGCCCTCTCCCTCCTGCTCTCCTCATCTCCGAACAGACACAGTAGGTTCTGCTCTCCCCAGTGGCCTACACCCAAGTGCCCAGAGTGTCCGCCTGCACGGACCTTTGTGGTGGGGTCCGGCCTGGGGCCCAGGGTGGGACGACTAGAGACTTTGTCGCATCGTCCAGCAGGGGTCACGTGAGGCCTGACCACATAGAAAGAGGGATCTGCCCCAAGGACTGCGGCTCAGGGCACCTCGTCTGGGCATCGCTGTGCAGGGGTGCGCCCTTGGTCGCATGTGTGGTGTGAACCAGGCCCCCCTTCCAGGTCTCTAGGAACATTCAAGAGGAGGGCACAGATTTGGGGAGCAGATTAAACAGGCTGTGACTGGAAAGCCGCACGATCTAGCAGACATTTGAGATTCCTGTTACAGAAAATGGACGTTTGTGACAAAGGGTTTCATGGTTGCAGCAGAAAGGCTGTTCTGAGAAAACTCAGGCTGCACAGCCTGCCTCGTGTCTCCCCGACCGGCCCAGTGCGTGGGAGCAGCAGCCCTCCGCACCCCTGCTCGCTCCCGGCGTGTGTCACGCCTGCTGTCCTGTGCGTGTCGTGTGCGCCTGGTTTCCCTTCCTCCGCCATCGGCCCCCACAGGCACGGAGGCTGAGTAGGAGAGTGGTGTGGCCCGTGCACGGCTGGCCCTGGCCCCAGTGGATGTGACAGGTCAGAGGGAGCCCTCACCGTTCTGTGTCCCTGACCAGAGGCAGGGACATGCTTGGATGCAGGTGATGCCCTTACTCACCTTTGTGGGGCAGTTTCACACCTCAGTGTGCATTTCAATCCCCTTTTCAGGGCACACACAGTGTCCTAATGTCTCCATCCTGTGGAGGAGGGAGCTGGGGCTCAAAGGAGCTAGGGACTAGGTTGCCCTCACGGTCTGGGGGTGCAGTGATGCCCCTTTGGGTCCTCCAGGCCCCTCCTGACTCAGGCGGCTGCTTTGCAGTAGGTGTAGCTACACCTAGGTGCCACAAGAGCCATGGACGCTGGGAGGAGGGCAGGCTGTGCCCACCCCAAACGGTTGGCTGAGGCTAGAGGGGACTGTGCACAGCCACGGGACAGCGGGGGCGGAGGGGGGTGCTGCCTGCCACGTGCTTGCCCCCTGTCCTCCCGCACGCAGCTCACACGATGGTGCCTGTAGGCTCCCGCCCTAGGTGCAGCCACCGTGCGCTCAGCCTGTCATGCTGCCCTTCAGCATCTGTGCCGCTGTCACCAACTGTCCTCGTGTCTGTCTCGGGCTGTCTGTGTGTTGCATCCCCATCCCCCTCCTGAGTGCCCACCAGAACCCAAGAAGGACGCCTGGGCGGAGGGGTAGGGATCCGAGTCTCCGCAGGAAGCAGGAAGGGGCTTGCTGAGGCCACCACTCCTGTGTAGGTGACTGGTTCCAGCACTGCCTTCCTCACCTTATCTGTGTGCTGTCCCTCCTCTGCTGCCACAAAGCCTACATTTTCCCAGTGTCATCAGGAAGTCTTGCCTGTGCCAGCTGGCCTGAGCGCTGTGCAGGGTCACACCCAGAGACCCCTGCCGCCTTTGTGCGAATCTGGGCCACACGACGGTTCCTGTGCCCACTGACACTCCTGAATCTCGTCCTGCCCACAGCTTCCACATCCTGCCAGTGAGCTGTGCCCCGTGCAGCTCAGTCTCTCAGAAGCAGAGACTGCCCAAGTCCCCAGCCTACCTGCTGGGAACCAAGGCAGCCTGCCCCAGAGGGTGGGGACGCTTCAGGGAAGTGGCAGACTCTGTCCTTGGAAACAAGAATGGGACTGTGTCCACCAAAGGCCTCCCACCCCCGCCTGCACTGTCCCGTTCACTGTGCGTGTCCTCTCTCGTTTGACCACTGGGTTCGGCCACAACCTGTTGGACCCTGAGCTGTTAAATGCTTTAAGACATCAGAGTGGCAGGGAGCTGTGTGTGGGCACCTGGCCTCGAAGCAGCCAGAGGACGGGGAGCCAGTCACGAGCGCCCCGTCTGCTCAGGGACATGGCGCAGAAGCATGCTCCTGATTCGGGGAACCCCAGGCACAGTGGGAGCCCCACTCCTAGGTGGTCTGTGCAGTCCCAGCACACTTGTCTCAAATCTGGGATGACAGCAGGGCTGGGTGTCCTGTCCCAGGCTTGGAGCAGGGACCTGTGTGTGGATCGCAGAGGTGGCTTCCATGCCCTGAGCGGCAGGACCACCAACACTTACCTCCCATGGCGACTGCTCTGCAGTGGCCCCAGAGAATGCATTTGCCCTCTGTGGGGTCCCCGGCGGGCAGGGCTTTGCTGGCTGTGGGGAGAGGATGGGTGTGCCACCGGCCTGGCCCGGGTCCCTGCACAAGCGCTCAGTGGACAAGCAGTCCTGCCCAGCAGCTGGTGGTCAGTGTTGGAGGCCCAGCCTCAGGAGATACGCAGGCTCTTCTCCGTGCCGCCCCTTGTGTGGTGGAGGCCGAGAGTAGGCAGGGCTTTCCGATCTGCTGCATGACGACCCCCGTGCAGTGATGAGCTTCCCCTGTGGAAGGTTTTCTGGTGGCCGATGGCCGCTTAGACTGTGGAGCCAGGACTGTTTCAATCTCCTCTCTGACCCACCTTCTGCCGGACCGCGGCGGTGCGGGGAGAGGCGGGTGGGCAGTGGTTCTAGGCCTTGGGGAGGCGGGCCTCAGAGGTCAGAGGTCACCCTTGTTCCTGCAGAACAACTTCATCAACCTCAGTTTCCTGCGCCTCTTCCGCGCTGCCCGGCTCATCAAGCTGCTGCGCCAGGGCTACACGATCCGCATCCTGCTCTGGACCTTCGTGCAGTCCTTCAAGGTGAGGCCCCTCGGCCCCAGCGGCCCCTCCCGCAGAAGGCTGGGGGTCCTGTTGGCACCTGCTGTCCTGTTGTAGTTTGCGAGGCCATCTCAGGTTACCCAGAGGCCATTTTGTTAATGCTCACAGAACTGGATGGGTGTCCCAGCTCTGACTTTCAGATGAAGAAACTGAGGCAGTCACTTGGTGGTCAGTGAGGGTGGCTCTGGACCGGCCACCGTCCCCACCCCCGCTGACCTGCCCCATGTGTCTCCGCAGGCCCTGCCCTACGTGTGCCTGCTCATCGCTATGCTGTTCTTCATCTACGCCATCATCGGCATGCAGGTGGGCGCGCTGCCCCGTGGGGGTGCATGGGTTCCCATCCCCTGGGCAGAGGGCCAGTGATCGTGGGCATGATGCGATAACTGTGTAGATTGACACTACCAGGTATTTCTGGGAGCCAGGTACTATTGTAAGCGCTTTATGAACTTAATCCTCAGAAAGACTGTTCCGTGAGTGAGGGCACCGAGGCACCAAGAGCTTGGGGCTCTGGACCCGGGTCACCCGCGGGCATACGCACCACCTTGCTCCAGAGTAGGGACCCGGTGGTGCTGGGCCATGCGGTGCGGGAGTGTTGGCACTCGGCATGGCGCCCAGTGGCCTGAAGAGCAGCGGTCAGTCATCCTTAATCCGGCAGCAATTCAGAAGAACAGTCTCCCTGATCCTTTACAGAAGATTATACTCTCCAAAGAAAATAGTCAACAGGGTCTTTTCACATCGCTGTATTTGTCAAATTTAGCTTGCATAACTTAGAGTGTCATTATTTTGCAAAAACACATAAAAGACACAAGGCAGTAGCCCGGTTATAAACCTTTGGCATCTGGCCACATTCCAAAAGTAGGGCTCCGAGATGGACCCGAATCTGAACGCTCAGTGGGAGAAGCCAGTGTCTTAAAGGTTAGCTGAAAACTTATTTTCTTTAAACTCTCAGGGATTGAAAAGTTCTCTTGCTTTAAAATTGGCTGGGCTCTGGTGCTATTTAAAACACATATTTTTTCTGCTTTGGTCTGTGGATGTGCAAAATCACATGTGACACTGATCTTTGTTTGTGGTGGATGTCTGACAGTTCATGAATTTTTTTCAGCTGGCTTCCAGATTTTAAGCTAAGTACCGTTACTGACTCATCTGCATTTCTAACCTTGAAAAACATCACTTAAAATGTGTAAAAAGCCCATTGTGATGTTTGCCCAGAAATTCATAAAGAAACTTTCAAGTGATCTATCAGAGCCATTACCAATATAACTACTGCTTTGGAATCGCTGATGAGAGAAACAACTTTAAAATGCATCCACGGGCCGGCCGAGTGGCTCAGTTGGTTAAGAGCTCACTCAAGAGTTTGAGCTCTGAGCAACAGTGGTTCGATGCCCGCCCCGAGCTGAGCTGCTGCTGAACTGCCAACAGGTGGCAGGATGGCTCAGCTAAAAAAATAATAATAATAAATTAATTAATTAAATAAATAAATAAAATGCATCCTGTCTTAAAGGAGAGCCCGGAAACCTGGCTCTGGGTCCCACTGTTCACAGTCATTCCAACTTGCTCAGAGCCAGGCCAGCACCCGCCGAGCTGGGGCCATGGAGCCACCGCGAGGATTCTGCTGACCCGGGAAGGCACATTGTTGCCAAAGCGGAAGCGCTGGCCGCAGGCACCTGGAGGACCAGCAGCTCAGCCTGCAGCCTTTTCCTCCGTTTCAGGTCTTTGGGAACATTGCCCTGGACGACGGCTCCAGCATCAACAGGCACAACAATTTCCGGACGTTCTTACAAGCCTTGATGCTGCTGTTCAGGTGTGTTGTTGGCCAGGTTGGCCGGACCCAGAGTCTCCTTTGTGTAGGCTGGAGAGGGTGCAGCCGACGAGTGGGCCCCCTCCACGCCAGGTCACACTGCTTCCTCAGGGGACCGTTGCAGTTTCTCTCCTCTTCCTACTGTCCCTTCCTGAGCACTCCTGGGCCATGTGACAAGTTAGGGGAAGCCCACGAGGTAGCAAAGCTGAGAGACCCAGGCCAGGCCGGCGCCCCCCACCTGGTCGCAGCCAGAAGGCCCTCCGTGAGGTCAGGGAGGACAGAAGCTGCCCAGAGGGGCCTTTGTGTGCTGGCCTCGAGCTCCCCACCTGCTCCCTTACCCGTTACCAGGTCTGTGAGGTCAGGGAGCTGCCCTTGACAGTGTAGCTTCTCTGTGACCCGAGATCCCATCTGGCCAGAGCTGCTGGTCTGAACGCACGTCCACTCGCCACTGTCGCTCATGGGGGCTGCAGTGCCCTGGCTCTGGGGTGCAGCCAAGCCAGGCCCCTGCATGGAGCCTCGAGGGCACACAGCTGTGTCAGGCTCAGACGCCTCCCTAGGAGGCATCTTGGCACCAGCTGTTGTCCTCTGTGGACTGGGGCTGTTGACCGTCTAGGCCTGAGGACAGATTTGGGGCAGAGGGGACGGGGTGACTATGTCTTCCCACCTGCAGAGTCTCCCCCATGTAGCCAAGCCCACCACCACTACGAGGAGGGAGAAAGAGCCCTGCTCAGGGGCTGTGGTGGAAGGCTACTGACATCAGGCTGCTGTGGGCGGGATCTGCCCTGGGGATGGGGCTCGGGGTCCTCTGAGAGGAGGGTGAGCTCAGGCCTAGCCTGCTCTTCCGAGCTGTGTGCAGAGGGCTTTCTGACTTGTGTGCTCTGCCTCAGGTGAACAGGCACCGTCAGGCTTACACGTTCCCCAGACCGCCATTTTTCTGGGTTTCCACTGAGACCTTAGTTCTGTTTCTTCACGTAGTAACGTCCTGCCTTGTGCACAATAGGTGTGAGGCAGGCCTGTGACGTCAGTCTTGGTTTTGAGCCTTGGTCTCGAAGACCCGTCTTCCTCCCTGACCTTTGTCACATGCGAGCACCCTCATCAGCCGGGCCTGGCACAGGCCGAACTGGCCACCCCAGCCCCAGGAAGCCCCCTACCCCCAGCCATCATCCAGGGGAGGGGGCCCAGCTTCTGCCCAGGTGCAGAGGGCCCTTTGGGGGGTGCTGCTGAGGGTGTGGCCAGAGTGGACCGAGCGGGGCCAATGTAGGTGTTGAGGTCAAGGAGAGAGCAGGTGTCAGTCCTCGGGGGTTATGGGCTGTCATGTGAATTTTGGCTTTTGCAGGGAGTGAGGGGTCATTGAGAGAAGTGACAAGGTCTGCCCTGTAGTTAGTGGACATACCGGGCTGCTGGGCAGGGCAGAGCAGGAAGCCCAGTCGGGATGCTGTTGGAACAGCTCCAGGGTGTGGTGACTGTTGCTGGGTCCCAGGGGTTGAGAAGGGGTGAGTCTGACTGTTCTTCGGAGGTAGATGAGCTAATGAACGGGATGTTGCGAGAGAGGGAAGCAAGGATGACAGCAGAAGTTTTGGGCTGAGCGGCTGGAAAGATGGAGTTACCATTGTTGGATGGAGGACAGGATCCCATGTTGGGAGGTCAGAAGCCTGGATGGGTGTCGGCTCTGGGGCACCACATGTCCCCAGGCACTCACCACGGTGCCGACACTGCTGGTGCAGTGGATCGTTACAGTAATGAGTTCTTTCAAGGCGATCGATGTGGAAATCTAACGCCAGAGCAGCCATGTGGCACTCAGACCTTACACATGTGTGACTTCTCCGTGGGACAAACCCACAAGAGGGGGCACCCTTGACTCCACTCTCCTGCGTGTGCTGCCAGTCCTGGGCCACCCTCGTGGGCCTCACAGCTCCGCCCTTTTTTTCAGGAGTGCCACTGGAGAGGCCTGGCACGAGATCATGCTGTCGTGTCTCAGCCAACAGGCCTGTGACGAGCACGCCAACGCCACTGAGTGTGGGAGTGACTTTGCCTACTTCTACTTCGTCTCCTTCATTTTCCTTTGCTCCTTTCTGGTAAGTCCTAGTCACCATACCCAGCGTGGCATCTGTGTCTCCTTTCTTAGTCCACATCGGGCCCTCTGTGTTTCTTGCTGGCCCCTGACTCTGATTCATGTCACACGACAAGCCGATTCTGTGTCGATAGCCTTGTTTCCTCAGAGATGATGACCTTCTTCACCCTAAAGGGGCCACTCAGCCGTGAGCTCCTGGGGGCCCTGCCTTGACTTCCTTGGAAAGGGATAGGTTTCCATGGGGGCACTTGTCCCTTAGCTTTCGGCTGCTACAGGGACTTGCACTGTAGTGATGGGACACAGAGAAGCAGTATTCCACCAGTGTGCCTGGGAGAGCCACTGGAAACCAGTGGGATTCTGTCAGGAGGTCTGTGGGCTGGGTCCCAGGAGTCTGGGTTTTATGCAAAGTCAGCAGGAGCTTCTGGGACACTGTGATCAGGGGCGTGACACCATCTGCCTGATGTTTCTGAACCTCACTCTGGTCAGGAGAGCCGTGGAGTGAGCAGGGAGACAGTTGAGGTGACGGTGGCCAGAGAAGGGCCCGAGTGAGTGAGTTGGGTGGAATGGGCTGCATTCTAAAGGTGGAGCTGACACGCTTGATGACCGAACGTGAGCATGAGAAAAACAGAGGAGACAGCTGTGTCCACGTGACGTGTTGTTGGGAGGCGATGTAAGGTGATGACGACTGACAGTTGTTCCTCGGAAGTGGACAAGTAGAGGCCATTGGTGACCTTGACAAGAACGGGTTCTTTGCGTGGTGGGACCAGAGCCTTCCTGCAGCAGGTTCCAGAGCTAACGAGAGGCGAAGAACACAGTGGGAGCACACAGCCCCTGAACAGTGGGCACGCTGCGCAAACACTTGAGGCTCACGGTCAGAACTCCTGAGCAGGGCCATCCAGCACAGGGTGAACTTTTTCCCAGCCACGTTCACTACGTGGCACCAAGGACAGAGAACTGTATTATCCGGATTCGGGGTTTCCCAGACCAGTCTAAGGAGGGAGAGAAGGGTGTGTGTGTGAATGATTTTAGTACTGGATATGGGGTCAAGCTGAGGGCAGAGGGAGGTGAGGGCAGGGCCATTGGATCAGAGGTCCTCGTGTGAACAGATGTTTGGGGGTACACTTATGAGAGGCAGTAAGCCAGAAGCACAGAGGAGGTGTGCAGAGTGGGCCTCTGAGGTGGAGACTGTGGAGGCAGTAATGGTAACGTCCATCGGTGGTCACTGGTGATGGCCAGGGTTAGCTGTAGTCACAGGGTCAGAAGCGGAGAGGATGGTGGGTGGGCTGGGAGGTCACGGGACCGAGACGCCAGGCAACAGCTGACCCATATCTGTGGGCATTAGCAGCAGGATTGATGATGACAGTAGAAGTTTCATCCCAACAACCAGCCAAGCACCAGGTCTTCCGTGAGGAGGGAGAGCACGGCCTCATCAGGAACACCGGCGAGCGGGCCGAGCTGTGGTCTTTAGGGCTGGGCGGTGCCACATTACAGTGCAAGAAAGAAGAACGGAGGGTGTTCAGGATGCAGATGCAAGGGTTTCTGCTGATGGTGGACGGTGAATTTCTAAGGGGGCTGTAGGAGGTTGGGCTGGTTGGGAAAGGTGTGCATTGGAGACACGTGAGCTTGCATGTAGATAAAGGAATTCAGAAAAATCTATGAAACTGTTTTACCAGTTGCCAGAAACCAAGGAGAGGATGTGCACATTGGGGTCGTCCCCAGAATCCTCAGAAGATCCCTTGTGGGCAGCGGGGAGGGCAGACTTGCTGGAGAGTCACAGTCTTGTAGGTGGTGGGGGCATTGGTATCCGTGCATCTCAGAGACCTCTGATGCTGCAGAGCAGCCAACCCACCACCCTGGCCTCACCACGCTCCTGGCTGCAGAGATGAGGTTCCACCGAAAGCTAAATTCATGATGACACATCACCCACGGGGCCAACGTTCCCCATACGTGTTCAGGATAACGTGAGGAATCATCCCTCTGGAGTTAGCTGTCACTCTTCTCCACAGAAGTGGGGGTTTGGTGGCTTCTGTCCTCTGTATCTTTTTCCCGTGGGCCTCCCCCACAGCTCGTTGTTGACACTGGTGCCTTTTCCTTGACTAAAGCAGACAAGGGATAAGGGCTGCAAGCACAGCCCTCCTGGCACCTACCTGGCAGGTGCAGATCTGTTGGGTAACTCATGCTTTGAAGCACTTGGGTCTGGTTTGGTCTGGCAGAGAAGTGACAGTGGGAAAAATGGAACTGTGATTTTGGGGATAGGTGGCAGGACTAGGTTGGGGGGGATTTAGTCACCTCGATTGGTGTAGGGACATAGACGGAATCATGGAAAACGAGGTTGGTGACACCTGCTTATAATTACTGAATTAGATTGTGTGCAGAGTCCCATGAATGCTTTAAGTTATTCAGTCTCTGTCACAGTCTTGATATTGATGTTGTTATTATCACAATGAAGAAATGGACGCTTAGAGATGTAAACTACTTTGGTCAGCCTGTGCTTAGAACCCAGGCTGTCGAAATGGACAAATTCTAGAATGATACAGATTACCATAACTGACTCAAGAAGAAATAGAAAATCCAAATAGACCTATAACAAGTAAGGAGTTTGAAACATCCCCCAAAAAATAAAGTCCAGGACCAGGTGGCTTCACTGGTGAATTTTATCAAACATTTAAAGAAGAATTAGTACCAATCTTCCTCAAACTCTTCCCCCAAATTGAAGAGAACACTTCCAAACTCATTCTATGAGGCCAGCATTACCTTGGCACCGAAACCAGACAGTACCAGAAAAATATTGATGCAAAAATCCTCAATAGAATGTTAGCAAACCAAATTTAATAGCATATTAAAAGAATTATATACCATGATCAAGTGGGATTTATTCCTGGAATGCAAGGATAGTAATACACCACATTAACAGAAAGAAGGGAAAAAATGTGTGGTCATCTCAATTGATGTAGAAAAAGCATTTGAAAAAATTCAACCTCGTTTCTTAATAAAAGCACTCAATAAAGTAGAAATAGAAGAAAACTACCTCAACCTAATAAAGGCCACATATGGAAAACACAGCTACCATCATACTCGATGAAAACCACAAAGGTTTTCTTCTAAGATCAGGAACAAGGTAGAGATACCTGCTTTTGCCATTTCTGTTCAACATAGTACTGGATGTCCCAGCCAAATCACTTAGTCAAGAAAAAGAAACATAAGGTATCCAATTTAGAAGGGAAGAAGTGTAATCATCTCTTTTAGCAGGTATGATCATATATGTAGAAAATCCAAAATATACCACAAAAAAACCAGTTTGAACTAATAAATGAAGCAAAGTTAAAGGATACAAAATCAACATGTAAAAATCATCATGTTCTATACATTAACGATGAACAGTCTGAAAAGATTAAGAAAACAGTTCTATTTACAATGACATCAAAAAGAATAAAATACTTAAGAATAAAGTTAACCAAGAAGGTGAATGATTTGGACACTGAACACTACAAAACATTCCTGAAAGTAATGAAAGAAGACCTAATTAAATGGAAAGACATCCCTCTTCGTGGTTTGGAAGATGTAATATTGTTAAAATGTCAGTACTGTCTAAAGCGATCTATAGATTAAATGCAATCCTTGTCAAAATCTGTGGTTTTTAACTTTTTTTTACAGAAATAGAATAGAAAAATCCATCCATTCATATGGAATCTCAAGGATCCACAAATAGCCAAAAAAAAAAAAAGTTGTTTAAGGTCTCACACTTGCTGATTTCAAAATTTACTTCAAAACTTCAGTAATAAAAACAACATAATAGTGGCATATAGACAAACATATAGAATGATGACATAGAATAGAGAGCCCAGAAATTAACACTCATATATATGGTCAAAAGACAAGGCTTCCAAGACAATTTAATGAGGAAAAGATAAACTTTTCAACAAATGGTGCTGGGAGAACTGGATAGCCATAAGCGAAAGAATGAAGTAGGACCCATACCTTACACCATATACAAAAATTAACTCAAAATCCA
Organism: Hipposideros armiger; assembly: GCF_001890085.2. Classification (NCBI taxonomy): domain Eukaryota; kingdom Metazoa; phylum Chordata; class Mammalia; order Chiroptera; family Hipposideridae; genus Hipposideros; species Hipposideros armiger. The sequence goes on from NW_017731353.1 coordinate 9,860,805, forward strand.
TCAAAGATCTAAATATAAAACCTAACACTATGCAAGTCTTAGAAGAAAACATAGGTGGCAAATCTTACGTTATTTTTGGCAAAGGATTCTTAGATTTCACACCAAAATCATGAGCAACAAAAGAAAAAAATAGATAAATTAGACTACTCAAAATTAAAACTTTTTGTGCATCGAAGAACACTGTCAACTAAGTGAAAAGGCAAACCAAGGAATGTGATAAAATATTTGTAAATAATGTATATGATAAGAGGTTAATATACAGAATATACAAATAACTCTTACAATTCAACAACAGAAAGACAACCATACAAAAATGGGCAAAGGTCTTAAGTAAACATTTCTCCAAAGATAATGTACAAATGACCAGTAAGCACATGATAAGATACTCAACATCAACATTTCAGGAAATGCCAATGCGAGCCTCAATGAGATAATACTTCATATGCTTTATGATTGCTGTTAGAAAAAACAAGAACAAAACAAAACAAACTAAGTGTTGGCGAGGATGTAGAGAAATTGGAACCCTGGTGCACTGCTGATGGGAATGTGAAATGGTACAGCCACTTGTGAAAAACAGTATGGCAGTTCTGCAAAAGATGAAAAATAGAATTACAGCGTGTTCCATCAATCCCACTTCAGGGTGTATAGCCAAAAGACTTGAATGCAGGGACTGGAAAAATTTTCTTTTTTTTTTTTTTAAGATTTTATTGGGGAATTGGGGAAAGGGAACAGACAAGTTGCTGTCCTTCAATATTCGGTGTGGAGGGTGCCAGTCGCCATCTGGCTGCCTTTCGGCAGCTTGTGGCCTCTAAGCTCAAGGTGCTGTGTTCAATCGTAGTTGCAGGTGGGCATAGCCACCATCCCATGTGAGAGTTGAAACGGCAGCCTTGTTGTTAAGCGTGCACGCTCTATCCACTGAGCCATCCACGCGGCAGCTCAGCTCAAGATGTCGAGTTCAGTCTTAGTTGTGGGCAGGCATAGCCGTCCATCAAACAGGCAGTCTTGTTGTTACACCAGNTTCAGTCTTAGTTGTGGGCAGGCATAGCCGTCCATCAAACAGGCAGTCTTGTTGTTACACCAGCTGAGCCATCCTGCCACCTGTTGGCAGTTCAGTGCCAGTTCAGCTTGGGCGCAGCTCACTGGCCCATGTGGGAATCGAACCGGTGACCCTGTTGCTCAGAGCTCGCACTCTTGAGCAAGCTCTTAATCAACTGGGCCACTCGGCCGGCCACTGGAATAAATGTTTATACACACATGTTCATCGCAGCATTATTCGCAATAGCGAAAAGGTGAAAGCAGCCAAAGGTCCATCAACAGGTGGATAAACAGAATGTGGTATGAACATTATAAGGGAACATTGTTCAACCTTAAAAAGGAAGGCAGTTCTGACACATGCTACACTATGAATGAACCTTCACGACATTATGCTAAGTGACAGAAGCCAGTTGTAAAAGGAAAAATACTGTATGATTCCTCTAATATGAGGTACCTAGAATAGTCAAAGTCATACAGACAGAAAGTAGAATGGTGGTTGCAAGGGACGGGGGAGGAGATTGGGGCGTTCATGTTTAATGGGTGTGGAGTTTCAGTTTGGGAAGATGCTAAAGTCCTGTAGGTGGATGATGGTGATGGTGGCACGACAGTGTGAGTGTACTTAATGCCACTGCCTTATACGCCTAAAAATGATGGTTAAGATAATAAGTTTTTAATGTATTTTTACTACAATATAAAATGATACTAAAAAAAGAATAAACATAAACCCTAGTCATTCTTCCAAAACATAGAAGAGAAGGTAACACTTCCTAGCACATTCTCTGATGCCAGTATTACCCTGATACTAAAGGCGGACGAAGATGCCAGAGGAAAACTGCACACCAATCCTGAACAGAATATTAATTTCAACAACACATTGAAAGGATTATACACCATGACCAAAGGGGATTCATCTCAGGAATACCAGGATGGCTCAACATATGGAAATCAATCCTGTAATGCACCACGTAGTGGCTCAGTTGGTTAAGAGCTCCCTCAAGAGTGCGAGCTCTGAGCAGCAGCAGTTCGATGCCCGGCCCGAGCTGACGTGCTGCTGAGCTGCCAGCAGGTGGCAGGATGGCTCAGCTAAAAAAACAAACGAACAAACAAAAAACCCGCATGACCATTATCTCAATCGATGCAGAAAAAGCATCACCCTTTCATGATAAAAACACTTAAACTAGGAATGAAATGGAACTTCCTTAACATGAAGAAAACCCATAGCTGACTTCATACTTCAGCGAAAGACCGAAATGTTCCCCTCCCCCTCCAATTCCCCAATAAAATTTTCAAAAAAAAACCAACACTTTTGTGCATCAAAAGATATTGTCAATAATGTGAAAATACAATCTAAGGAATGGGAGAGAATATTTACAAGTCACCTATTTTATAAGAGCTTACTCTCCAAAATATATAAAGAACCCTTATAGCTCAACAACAAAGAGATAAGCATATAAAAATGGGAAAAGATTCATAATAAACATTTTTCCAAAGAAGATTTGTAAGTAGCCAGCAGGTATATGAAGACACTCAACATCTTAGATCATTGTGGAAATGCAAATCAAAAACCACAATAAGATACTACTGTACACCCAGTAGAAAGACTAGAATAATAATTTTTTTAAAAAACAAGGAGGGCCGGCTGAGTGGCGCGATGGTTAAGACCTGGCTTGGGACGCCAGAGGACCCCGGTTCGGATCCCACATGTGAGGGCCAGTGACACTGCCCTCCACAGCTAAAACGCTGAACAACAGCTCACCTTGGAGCTGGGCTGCCGTGAGTCGCTGGCAACGGCGTAGGCTGCAGCCCCTGTGGCAGTGGATTGCCATGGGCTACTGTGTGTAGCCAGCAGCCAGCGTGAGCAGCCAGCAGCCAGCGTGAGCGGCCAGCAGCCAGCGTGAGCGGCCAGCAGCCAGCGTGAGCGGCCGTCCAGAAGCCAGCGACTGATCTGCCTCGCTGGGAAGAGCGCAGTGATGGTGCAACTTGGGCCAGTGAAGCAACGTCCTCCACAACTAGACTGAAGAACAAAAGGACAGCAACTTGTCTGTTCCCCTTTCCCCAATTCCCCAGCACTGTTTCCATCCCCCAATTCCCCAATTAAAAAAAAAATCTTTAAAAAAAACCACCAAAATCCAAGGAAAATAGCAAGTATTGGCAGGACATGGAGAGACAGGAGGGAATGTAAAACACAGCAGCTTCTGTGAAAAACAGTTTAGACGTTCCCAAACAAGTAAGCATTACCATGTGACCCATCAAGTCCACTTCGAGAAATGAAAAGGCATGTCCACACAAACTTGTACACGAGTGTTCACAGCAGCATTAACTCTAACAGCCAAGAGGTGGAAGCAGCCCACTCGCCCGTCAGTGGATGGGTGGACAGCAGACTGGTCTGTACCTGTCAGGGTGGCATTCAGCCATAAAAAGCAATGAAACTCTGACACACACAGCAAAATGGTGAACCTCAAAAACACCATGGTCAGTGAAAGACGCCCGACATAAAAGGTCATATATTGTGTGATGCCTTCTGTGTGAAAGATCCCAAGCAGACAAATCTATAGACAGAAAAGAGGTTGGTGGTTGCCAGGGAGTGGGAGGAGAGTCTTCTGGGTCATCACATATTTGGGAACTGGGGAGCCGGGGGTCGCACAGTGTGGTGAATACACTGAATGTCGCTGAGCTGTATGCTTCAAAATGGCTAATCATGTGCTGTGTGAGCTTCACGTCAATTACAAAGAAGGAGAACCGGAGCTGTGGCCTCCTGTGAGCAAACTGTTAACTCCACAGTCACCACCTAGAGGGGACCAGGACGGGGATGCAGAGTTGGGGAGGGTGAACCCGGACGCCAGCCGGACCGTGGATGTGAGAAGATGGGGCAGTGGAACCAGTGCAGAGGACTGTGTGTCGGTCAGGGTCAGGCCTGCGGTCGAGGCTGCTGCTGGGGGCTGGGGGCGCAGTGCAGAGGCGGGCGAGCTGTACACCACCCTGCTCGCGCACACAGGCCGGCTGGACGGTGAGGATGGTGGGGCGGGCCGGCTGGGGGCGCTCCGTGTCACCTCTCTTCCGTCCTGCCCTGCAGATGTTGAACCTCTTTGTGGCCGTCATCATGGACAACTTCGAGTACCTCACGCGGGACTCTTCCATCCTGGGGCCCCACCACCTGGACGAGTTCATCAGGGTCTGGGCCGAGTACGACCCGGCTGCGTGGTGAGCGAGCCGCCTGCTCTGGGTCCTGGGGGCTGGTCCAAAGCCATGGATCTCATGGCAGCGCTGGGGGGCTCAAGGCACGTTTCAAGGGAGCGTCCCCCTCGGGTTTGGCTGGGTCCAGGGCTCCACTGTGCCCACGTGGGGCGGTGCTGGCTCCCCCTTCCGGCGGCTGGCTCCCCCTCAGCCTCCGTGCGCTTGGCTGCAGCTCCCCAGGCTGAAACCCTTCTCTGAGACCCACAGTCCGGCTCTCAGGCTGCTGCCAGGGCTCGGGGCACGTTTTCAGGGCTTTGGAGGGACTGTGAGTTCTCACTGAGTGGCAGTTCACTGTCTTCTCCCAGGACCATTTTTATGGCCTCAGAGAGCCGTGTCATTGTCCTGACTCGTCACCACAGGTGCCCCGCCATGGCCAGAGCTGGTGCTGGAGTTCACAGGCTCAGGGCCTTCCCAGGTTCTCTGGTCAGCAGAGATAGTCATGTTGGAGGGAGGGCTGACCACGCCCAGGCCTGGTCCTTCTCAGGCAGGATTGAGACTCATTCTAGAAGGGTCATCCCAACTGGTCTAAAGACAGGCTGCCTTCCCGGGCACACGTTTTCCAGAAGAGATTGTGTTGCGGGAAACAGATCGTTAAGGATGGGACTTGGACTAGTGGGCAAAGGCAGGTCAGTGCAGGCCTGCGAGAAGGGGTGCTACCCCATCTCTGTGAGCAGCAGGCCCAGTATGTGCCCGGTCAGCCAGGGGCAGCACACATAGGAGGTGGGACTCAGGCCACACTGTGGCTTTCCCCAGATCATTTCCACACGGAGTGTGATGGGTGGACTGGAGGCGCGTCCCCGTGACGCCCACTGCGAGTGGTGTCTCGCTCATCTTTACGTTCATCTGTGTGTGCGGCCAGCGTCCTGGGCACCTGCACGGGCTGGGGACCGGGAATGTGGTCTCCACGTGTTCGGCCACCCGGGTCCTGGGAGGAAAGAGGAACCGGCGGCTGAGGCAGGGTGTGTGTGAGTCTGTCAGGAAGCGGCCCGAGCTGGAGTGGATGGGCTGCAGAGAAGGGTGGGAGCGGTGGCGACGGGGATGGAAACTGGCTTTGTCTGGCTGGCGAGGACAAAGCGTAGCAAAGGGACTGAGAGGACGGCTAGGCTAGGTGGAGAAAGGCCTTGGAATCCGGGCTACACAAGAGCTTCGACATTGTTTTATGGACAGTGGGGATAGCTCTGCAATCAGCCTGCTGGCATCTGAGGGGCTGATGGCAGAAGAGAGATGAGCCGAGGGCAGGCCGACAGTCGGGGCTGCCCCCCTCTTCTCCCCGCGCTTTTGGGGTGGTCCCTTGTGCTGAGACTGGCACGCTCTGTGGGTGAGGCCAGAGCCAGCTGCCTCTTTATTCCCTTTTCCCTGGAAGTAAATGCCACCCAATTTGGAGCTGGTGGGATAAGGGGACACAGTGCAGCAGAGAGAGGCGTCCCTGCAGGCCAGGGGTTCCTTAGCTGGACCCCAGAGTCCAGGAGAGGGCAGTGTGTTAAGGGAGGTGGGGACAGTCGGGAGAGCTCCTGGGGGCTCAAGCACCCATGCAGCTGGGGCAGGCGCTGCCAGGCCCGCGGTCCTCGTCCGTAAGGAATGTCTCCCTCTTGGGCAGCTCTGGGACCTGGCGAGGGCCATGCCTCCCCGGGAGCCCCAAGCCCAGGGCCGCGGCAGGGGGCTGCCTGTCCAGCGCCCTGGCCCCACCCACAACTCGCGGCACAGGCTGGGTGGGGGCAGGGTGGGGTCACCGTGGCCTGGAACCATGATGGGTTCTCTCCCATGGCCGGCGCTGCGAGGATGTGTGTCGTGCTGTGTGGCACCACCTGTTGTCCTAGCGAAGAACAGCCTTCCTAGCTCGGCCCCCAAGATTTGCAGCCTCAGAGCCTCCGTCCACGCCCTTCCCTGCGTGAGATGCAGGCACAGCGCACACTCCTTGCCTGGCCTGGGGACGACTGACCTCACTTGTCCGCCTGTCCCGCCCTGCCCGCTTTGTCCCTGTCTGATCTCCAGACGCCTCCACCTAGCTGGGGACAGAGCCTTACGAGACAGTGCACACAACGCTTTCTGGCTGGTCGGCCGCTGGGCGGGAGCCAGGAGTCAGGAGGCTGCAGCCTCAGCCGGCTGCGCTCCTGGCTCTCGAGGGCCGGCTGATGGTCAGAGAGCCTGGAGGCCAAGGGCCCTGAGAACAGATGTGAGCACAAGCCGACCGGGAGCAGCCTCCCCTCCGGGTCGGAAGAGCCCAGCAACCCAGGCGGTTCTGGTCCAAAGACAGGCTTCCCCTCCCGACTGACCCCACAGCCACGGCTGGGAGCCCCGGGTGGGGGCCAGGCGCGGGGTGGACCTGCCTGCCCACAAGAGGCCATTCCCTTTTCCTCCTGGGCAGCCCGAAGCTGACTGTGTCTCTGGGGCCCCAAGCAGGTCCCATAGGCGGGTTCCCTGTCTACATAGGCCTGTCTACCTTGGGAAGATAGAGTCATCGGCCCCCAGACACTTTCCTGAACTTTGAGCCCTGCCCCCCCCCACCGCCCCACAGTCCCCCACTTCCGGCCCAGCCCTGGCCCCAGCAGCGGCCAGAGTCCCTGGGCCAGCAGCAGGACTTGCCCTGTGAGCCGGCCTCTGGAGCCTCAGGGCTCCCTGCAGAACTGCATGGCTCCCGCTTTCGTTTTCTCGCTTGTCTTAGATTTCTCTCCACTTGTTTAGCCTCTAAGCTAGCTTGGAGACAAACTGGGCGTTAAGGGGGCTGGGGTTTCAGCTGTGGTTCTCAGGCCTCGTCGGCCACACCGCTCTGCTGACCAGCTCTCCCGGCAAGGTGAAACGGCTCCTTTCTGACTTGCGTGTTCTGTGGTTTCTAAAAGTGTGAAATCCGAAGTGGACACCACAGAGCCGTCACGTGCAGTCCGCAGCCCTCCACGCTCCCTGGCCAGGCACCGCCTGCCGCCGCCCTGCGTGGGGCCGCAGGGACCTGAGGCTGGGGTTGCGGGTCCAGCGCGGGGAGCACAGAAACCCCGCACCCCCCACCCCCGCCACTGGGCGTTTACTGCGAGGCCACTAACTGGGTCTGTTCTCTTGTCTGCTTCCTCCCGGCCTCCTGCGGACCCCTCTGCCTCTGCCTCTGCCTCTCCGGGCCGGGTCTCCAGTGGGCGAATCAGTTACAGTGACATGTTCGAGATGCTGAAACACATGTCCCCACCCCTGGGGCTGGGGAAGAAGTGCCCTGCGCGAGTGGCATACAAGGTAGAGACCCGGACCCTGCACGGAGGCTGGCGGGGCTGGCTCGTCACCTGTGCGGCTGCCACTCTGCTGCTCCTGTCTCTTGTCTTTTTTTGGCCCCAGCCATCTCCCCTCCTTCCCAGACAGAGGGACAGTGTACAGTCAGGGCTGCCCTGAGAGCCCCCCGAGGCTCTGGGACACAGAGCCTGCCCCCTGCCTTCTCTCTCCCCTTCCCTTTCCTGGAGGCTGGGCCAACCAGCTTTTCTGGCTGAGGCTGTTTCGTTTTGGGCTCTGGTCCTGCAGTCGGCCTGGGGGGACGTGTTGTGTCCAGAGCCTGGTAGGCCCCAGGGTAGAACGGAGGCCCTGTGGCATCAAGGAGGAAAGGGTGCCAGGGAGAGGCATCCTGCTGTCGTTCAAGGGGCTTCAGAGGGCCACACAGGGTGACACAGCCTCGGGGGCCCAGGTGGGCCTGGGACCTCTGCCCCCACTGCTGAGCAGTGCAGGAGACTGAGCTGCAAGGACGGGGCGTAAAGGGAGGGACCCCGCCAGGCCTCCCTCCTGGTGGGCAAGCAGGTCCCAGGGCCCCAGCCCCACCCGCTCCCACCTGCCCGTGCTGCTCGGTCCCCCTCATGTTTCTCCAGCACCCGCCCACCGCGAGCCCCCGCACAGCCCCAGTGCCCCCTGCAAACGGCCAGCGTGTGTCTGGAGCCTTCCTGCTCTCTCCCTCTCTCCGAGTGACCTCCCCGCCAGAGCCTTCGTCTCTGGTTCTGTCTGTCGCTGCCGTGGTTCCAGACCTGTGTCTGTCGCCTGGCTCAGCACAGCCTTTGGGAGCTAAGCCACACGCAGATGCCTCTGGTGTCTCCTCATCCTTCCCCTGCCTGTCATGAGTGTCGTGCCTGCCTGCAGACCCTGCATGCAAGGCCGTAGCTTTGTCCCCAAGAAGGAGAGCTCTGTCTGCACTGATAGCTGGGGCCAGGTGGGCAGGCAGGGCCCTGATGGGGTGTGTTTCGGAGCCCCTTCCCAGCTGTGCTGGCCAGCTCCAAGTCCATGGGCAGGAAGAAGCCAGGGGCGACCTCAGGGTGGTTGCAGTGGGTGGGCTTGGTGTGCTGGGGAGGGTCCCGGAGATACAGACGCTGTGGCCAGAGAGTCCAGGCTCCAGGCAGACTCCTGCCTGTACTGGCCTAGCCCCTCTGCTGCCCCCTCGACTGCAGGCTTTCCGGTGAAGGTGCGTTGGACGGAGCCCCCTGTGTTGGAAGTCACCCGCTTTGCTCCTCCACGGGTCCCTGATTCCCCAGCTCCCCTGGAGAGGAATCCCTCCGCCTCCCCCACTGCCACCAGTGCTGGTCTGCAGGGATGCTGTGCCCCGGGAAGCCGTCGCTCCCTGTGTGAGGACCTGGGACCAGGACTGGATGTGCTAAGCAGGGCTTTGCCAGCATTCAGGGCACAGAGTCTGGGTTCCTGTCTCTAGCCACCCACCCTCCATCAGGCCGAGGAGTAAATTGGGGGCCAGGACACTGGGGACAGGGCTGGGGACAGAGTAGGCCTCCCCAGAGAAGGGGCAGAGGGGCTGTCTTGTCACCTACTGCAGGCTTGGGAGAGGATAGACAGACCCCATCTCTTACTACCATCCTGTCGAAGGGGACGAGGTCCCCTCCATGCTCAGGACATGGCGGACACATCTGAGACCCCGTTTCTCCTGGTTCCCAATCTCAGGCTCTGGGCAGCTGCTGGCTGTGCCCAGAGGAGTGCAGTACAGATGCAGCTGTTCTGTCCTGGGAGCTGCAGAGAAGAAAGGGCACTTCCCACGTGACGGGGAAGGGGAGCAGAGCTGCAGGCCCTGCCCCAGTCTGGTCTGGAGCACTTGTGTCCCTGTGGACAGCCCCAGCCGTTCCCTGCCAGTCCCAGGCTGCAGCCTGAGCCCCAGGCCCTGCACAGCCCCATCTTCTAGGTCTTTCCATCGGGAGCCGGTCTCCAAGGCTCCAGGGCTGTCTTGTGTGAGGATCATGTTTCTTCCAGGATCCCTGGCTGGGTGGCAAGAGGCAGAAGCTTCCCCGGGTGGGAGCTGGACCTCAGAGCTGTGCTCCTGGCTTCCCGCCCCTTGTCCGGAGCTCCAGGCTGCGGTGGAGGAGGCGAGGCTGGGCAGGCTGTGAGAACGGGTCTTCTCTCCCTCCTGTCTGGGGCGGTCCCAGGCTCGCCAGATGCCTCCCTCCTCAGCCATAGGCAGTCGGCCAGGGTCCTCTGGCTGAGGGAGTTCCTGGCTGCCCGCCTGCCGCCTGGTCACCTGTCCCCAGACTTCTGCTTTTCTGCAGCCTGGAGAACCCTTAGCTCGCACGAGAGGGGGCCAGGGGTGGTTGTAAATGCTGGCAAACCTCTCCTGTCCCGGCGCCTGCAGGGACCAGCCTGGGAAGCCAGTCTGGCCTCCAGGGTCTCCAGCACTGTGGTCCTGGGGGGACCCGGTGTCCCAGCCCTGACCTGTCCCTTGTCCCCAGCGTCTGGTTCGCATGAACATGCCCATCTCCAGTGAGGACATGACTGTCCACTTCACATCCACACTGATGGCCCTCATCCGGACCGCACTGGACATCAAGCTGGCTCCAGGTGAGCAGGGCAGCCTTGAGGGTCATGGTGACACCAAGCCAGGGCCATGCACCTGCCCTTGAGAGCAACCCCCAGGCAGGTGTGCAGGGAGTGGGGTGAGGGGGCCTGTCTGGAGGGGACTGAGGACAGCTGCCCACGGCGCCTGTGTTGGGCACTGACTTTGTCCCCTGATAACCGTCCGACATGTTAGCTCTGTAAGGCTCCCTTTTTTATATAAAGAGATTGAGTTGCAGGGACGTGAAACGCCTTGTCCGGGTTCCCCAGAGCCAATGAAGCTGGAACACAGCCCGGCCCAGCTCATGAGCCAGCACCCTCTGGGGTGGAGTCTGACGGCCTTCTGCGCCCCACCCTGTAGTGAGCCCAGTCCTCCACCAGGCCCTCTCCTGGGCTTGCCAACAAGACCACGTAGCTTGTGCCCAATCACGAGACCGTGACCCTCCAGCATGTCCTCCCCACCGCATCGTTGTGTGCTGACAGCGTCCCCTTCACAGAGAGCATTTGAGTCACAGAGAGGACTTGCCCCGTCCCCCACATCACCCTCCTCCCCATATCCATGCCCTGAGCTCAGCCAGCTTGTGTGCTGGACGAGCTGAGGCCACTCCCGGCCTGATTTCGTTAGCTACCTGATGTCTTTCCCCATCATTTCTCTCTCTCTACCAAATTATCTGTACCAATACAAAAACACGCTATCATTTCTCCCATCTTTAAAAAATCCCCCTGTTCCCCTTCATTCACGTCCCGGTCTTTCTTGTTCCCTTCAGAGCAGCCAGCTCTGGGAGAGAGTGGTTTGTATTGTCGCTCTGGGATGTCACCACAGCACGTCCCCGAGACTGCCCTTGTTCAGCTCCCCCATGACCTCAAGTTCTCAGCCCTGAAATCACAGACCCATCTGCAGCTTTTTCTCAGTTCTTGCTCCCTTCTGTGTGGAACTCTTTCGTTTCTCCTTTTCGGGCTTCTCTCATCTCCCAGTCTCACCTACTCCCAGGCTTTAAATACTGTGAATTTCAAATTTGTGTTAAGCCCAGGCCTCCGGAGCGCTGTACCTATAATATCCCGCAGGTTGCTTGCTATCTGCACTTGGAGGCCCCACTAGCTTTTCAGAGTTCACTGGCCCCTCGAGCCCGAGAGAGCCCATAGCTTCCCTGTCCCCATCGGTACAAACTGTGTTCTTCCAGTCACTCAAGACAAAACTGTTGGAGTCATTCTTATCTTCCTTTTTTCTTACCCCTTTTCTGATCCATATCTGATCTCTTATTCTAACTTCTGATTCTACCTTCAAAACACAACCTGAATTGTGGCCCCTTTTCCAGTCTCCTGGTGCGAGCTGCTGCTGTCTGTTAGCCCTTGACATGCTTGTCACCATAGCGTCTCACCACCTGCTTCTGCTCCTGCCCTGTCAGTCTCCCTTCAACACGACAGCCAGAATGATCACGTTAAAAATCAACCAGTAGAGGCCGGCCGAGTGGCTCAGTTGGTTAAGAGCTCACTCAAGAGTGCGAACTCTGAGCAACAGGGTCGCCGGTTCTATTCGCAGCCCAAACTGAGCTGCCACTAAGCTGCCAACAGGTGGCAGGATAGCTCAGCTAAAAACAAAACAAAACCAAAAAAAAATCAATAAAATTTCTCTAGGTAGACTGATCAAGACAAAAAAGATAAAAATAACCATTAGAATGAAAGAGTAAGCATCGCTACAGATCCTGCCAACAGTAAATAGAAAACAAGGAAATTGATGAACAGCTTTATGTCAAAAACTTCAATGACTTAAACGAAATGCAAAAATGCCTTGACACAAACTATTCAGTTCATTGAAGGAGAAATAACCTAGGGCTGGCCAAGTGGCTCAGTTGGTTAAGAGCTCACTGAAGAGTGCGACTCTGAGCAACAGGGTTGCCAGTTTCATTCCCAGCCCAAGCTGAGCTGCCAACAAGTAACAGGATGGCTCAGCTAAAAAAAAAAAAAAAAAGATAGCTTTGGGAAAAAAAGAATAAATAACCTGAGTACTACTATACATATTAAATTATGTTTATAGTTAAGAACCTTCCAACAGGGCCGGCCGAGTGGCGCGATGGTTAAGAACTGGCTTGGGACACCAGAGGGCCCCGGTTCGGATCCCACATATGAGGGCCAGTGACACTGCCCTCTACAGCTAAGATGCTGAACAACAGCTCAACCTGGAGCTGGGCTGCTGTGAGTCGCCGGCGATGGCGTAGGCTGCAGCCCCTGTGGCTGTGGGTTGCCATGGGCTACCGTGTGTAGCCAGCAGCCAGTGTGAGTGGCCAGCAGCCGCTGTGAGCAGCCGTCCAGAAGCCGGCAACTGATCTGCCTCGCCTGGGAAGAGCGCAATGATGGTGCCAACTTGGGCCAGTGAAGCAACGTCCTCCACAACTAGACTGAAGAACAAAAGGACAGCAACTTGTCTGTTCCCCTTCCCCAATTCCCCAATAAAAATCTTTAAAAAAAAAATTAACTTGAAATGAATCATAGACATAAATGTAAAATTATAAAACTTCTAGAAGAAATCACAGGAGAAAAATCTTGGCAATTCTGAGTTATGCAAAGGTTTTTTACATAAATCTTTAAAACGGTTTAAGACACATGAATCATGAGCCATAAAAGAAAATTTCATAAACTGAACTTTATCAAAATTAAACTTTTGCTCTCCAAAAGATAATTAAGAAAATGAAAAGACAGGGCAAAGACTATGAGAAAATATTTGTTAAAACACATCTAATACAAGATTGGTTTCCAAAATATGTGACGACCTCTCACCACTCAGCAATAAGAAAATAACCCAATAAAAACAGGCAAAGGTTTTGAACAGATACATCACCGAAGAAGATACATGGAGAGCTAATAAACACAAGTAAAGATGCTCAATATCATTAACCGTTATGAAAGTTTAAAAAGTGGGTTGAAATGAAAACATCCATCCACACAAAACCCGTATACGAATGTTTATGGCCTTATTCATCATCGCCCCAAACTGTAAAGGACTCAGATGTCCATTGGTGTGTGAATAAACACACTTGGTGTGTCCATACAGTGAACTAGCGCACAGCCACCAACAGAGACAGACTCTGAGACACCCCACGACGTGGGAGGACCTCAGATCCACATGCTGAGTGAGCGAAGTCAGACCCAAACTCCAGCACACTTGTGTGATGCCGTTTATACGATTTTCTGGAGAAGGCAAAACCATGGGGACAGAAAACACGCCAGTGATTGCTGGAACCAGGAGCAGGCTAAGGGGTCGACTGTAGCGGGTCTGAGAACTGGGCAGGGGGCGTGTTCCGTGGTCTTGATTGTGGTGGTGGGTACATGACTGTGCATTCACCAAAACTGATAGGATGGGATAACTTAAAGGGTGGGTTATACTGTATGTAAATGAACCTTAACCTGAAGTGAAGACAGGACAGGCGTGTTTTACTCCTGCTCAGAACTGGCTGCTGCCTCTGCACTGGCTTCCTGGCTTGTCGTGTGACACACAAAGCTGGCCCCTTTCTGCTTTCAGGGTCCACACACATGCCACTTTCTCTTGAGACCTTTCCTGACCACCCTGTCAAAAACGGCAGCCCTCCTGCTATTTCCTGCCTGGCCCCACCTCATCTGACATGCCATATGTTTTTTTTAACTTTATTGGGGAACGGTGTGTTTTTTCCAGGACCCATCAGCTCCAAGTCAAGTTGTTGTCTTTCAGTCTTGTCAAGGGTGCAGCTCAGTTCCGAGTCCAGTCGCTGTTTTCAATCTAGTTGCGGGGGTGGGGCGTGCAGCCCACCATCCCATGCAGGAATCCAACCAGCAACTTTGTTGTTAAGAGCACGTGCTCTAACCAACTGAGCCATCCAGCCGTCCACCTGCAGCTCAGGGGCAGCTCAGCTCAAATCATCGTCTTCAATCTAGTGGTGGAGGGCGCAGCTCACTGGCCCATGTGGGAATTGAACCAACAACTCTGTAACTCAGCACTGCTCTAACCAGCTGAGCCATCCCTGCGACATGCCAGATTTTTAACTTCTGGCTCCTTCATTGTTGATTCAAGTCATGTACCTCCAAGAGGGCCTCTTTCCTTGTTCCTGTTCCATCACCTAGACCAGTACTTGATGTTTGGTGGGTGCTCAGTAAATGCTAGTGGATGAGCGGATGAGTGTCTGGGACACCACCATGAACCTCCCCTGTTCTCATGACCCACCCCACCCCCACACGCCCGTGCACACACATGCATGCCCCTCGAATGCTCAGCCTCTTTCTCTAGGCAGGTTCAGGCAGGGAGAGCTCTGAGCAGCCCCCACGGTAGTGTTTTTTCCCACCACCCCTTCTCCCAGCACCGCCTCTGCCCCATGCCCCCCACACTGAGTCTCTCAGCCTGTCGCCCTGTGGCAGGTGGGGGAGGCGATGCTGTGGGATCTCTCTTAACATCTCTCTCCTCATTCCCACCCTTGTCCTGCCCCAGCTGGCACCAAGCAGCATCAGTGTGATGCAGACTTGAGGAAGGAGATTTGCTCTGTGTGGGCCAACCTTCCCCAGAAGACGTTGGATTTGCTGGTGCCACCCCATAAACGTAAGTGAGGCTGAGCAGCACCCCCTTGTGTGTCCCACCCAGAGCAGAGCAGGGAGGCCTGTGGGACGGCACTTGTGCATTCACCTCGGACAGCTGGGCTCACCTCAGTCATCGAGACTCAGTTTCCGGCTACAGGGTCACACACGAGCTGTGGGAGAGGGATGTGGACAGTACTCGGGGGGGCAAAGCCACCCACACTCATAGTGTGAGACGTTGGTTTCCAAAAAGCCAGAGAAAAGGTATGCAGACTCCCCGTTACAGATGCCCCAAACAGGGAGGTGCTTACAAGTAAACTCTGCCCCAACTTGTGGGGCCTCGGGAAGTCAGGGCAGCTGTGCGTGGAGCACGCCAGCATCTGGAGCGCTGCTTAGGGACGAGCCCCTTTGGCCTTAGCGTATGCAGGAGTCTTGCTGGTGGGGGCTTCAGCCCATGTCCTCTGTCTTTCCTGTCCCCTTTCTCCCCCAAATTCCAACCTTTGCATCCTCTGCCTCGCCTGCTCGTCTCCCCAGCTGATGAGATGACAGTGGGGAAAGTCTATGCAGCTCTGATGATATTCGACTTCTACAAACAGAACAAAACCAGCAGGGATCAGATTCATCAAGCTCCTGGAGGCCTGTCTCAGGTACTGGTTCCAGGATTTCCAAGAAGTAACACTGAGACTTGGGGGCCTACAGATGTTTGACAGCATTGGGACCTACACCCTTGAGAACGCAGCAGGGAAAGGAAGTTGAGAGGTTCTTGCTGCTGCCTGTCCGACCCCCAGACTCAGAAACCCCATATGGCCTTTGTGCTTCCTGTTAGCTGGCTGCCTGGTTGTATAGGGGAGCCCCTGACTTGGGGAGCTCATGTTTAGGGGTGGAAGATAGGAGAGCTGGGGACAGAGGCTCTGAGCAGCACCACGTTTGTAAGCGGTAGAAGAAGGGTTGTGAAAGCTCCTGGAGGAGACGTTTGGCAAGGCCCAGAGATTCACCGCCACGGCCCAGGGTCAGGACCCGCTCTACTCTTCACTCTGAATGGGATCATAGGGGCCCACCCTCCTGATGTCATCCTGCAAAGACGACGACTTCCCACCTAGCTAGACCTTCAGTGATCATAGGCAGGCCCTTGGTCTAGCAAGTTGCCTGGTGTTTAGAGCTTACAGGGACCTTCAGCCACCTTGGGATGGGAAGTGCCTGTTGCGCATGCCATAGCCACCCTTCCCCTGGTCTGTTGCAGACACGTCCCCAGCCCTGAAGTCTCAGAATTCTGCTCAACCCAGGGCTCCAGCAGCCTCTACCAGTTAGTCTGTATGTCATTTGTAATCAGATCTAGTCCCCAAATTTTGTGGGTAGGGGAACCGAGGCTCCATGAAGTAAAATGACTTTCATAGACCAGTTTTGGAGCAGATCCCTGCGTGTCCCATATGTAGGGGTGGGGACGAGAGCTGGCAAGCCTCACCGCCACACAAGAAGCCCTGCCCCACAGGTCACTGGGGCGTTGGGGCGTCTGTGAGGCTGCCCGCAGCCCTCAGAGCTCTTTCTCTCCCCTATATCCCTCTGCAGATGGGCACCGTGTCCCTGTTTCACCCTCTGAAGGCCACGCTGGAGCAGACGCAGCCGGCTGTGCTCCGAGGAGCCCGGGTTTTCCTTCAGCAGAAGAGCTCGACCTCCCTCAGCAATGGTGGGGCGGTGTGAGTACTCGGCAGGGTGGTGTGAGTACTTGGCAGGCCGATGTGAGTACTCGGGGCAGTGTGAGTACTCGGCGGGACGGTGTGAGTACTCAGCGGGGCGATGTGAGAGTACTCAGGGTGGTGTTAGTACTCAGGGCAGTATGAGTACTCGGCAGGGCGATGTGAGTACTCAGCAGGGTGATGTGAGTACTCAGCGGGGCGATGTGAGAGTACTCGGAGTGGTGTTAGTACTCGGGGCAGTGTGAGTACTCGGCGGGACGGTGTGAGTACTCAGCGGGGCGATGTGAGTTCTCAGCAAGCATACAGGGCTGACAGTGACAGTGTGGGTCAAGCAGGACTCCCAGTTTTTCTACCTCCCTGCTCTGAGGGGGACCCCCTGATCAGCATGCCAGAGAGCCTTCAGGTCGCATCACAGGTCTCTGGTTTGGCCCTGTGTACACCTGCATCCCGATGTTTCATTGTGGGTGTCACCGAAAAGCTAGTCCAGATCTGCTGCCAGCAGTTTCTGTTGTGAACTCTAAAATTAATTCCTGTAACGTTAGGTGCCTCTAACAGCACTGAGACCAACTGATTTAGACAGTTCATGATTCCAGCTGTCACCTGCCGCTGTTCACACCTCTTTTGGGTGAGGGGTTTCAGACTCTGCTTCTTCCTTGGCCTTTGTTGCTTGAAGACTGTTAAGAAATTATTTTTTTCACCCCCAGGGCCTCACTCCATTCTGTTAATGGCCTATTCTAATCTTTCTAAGCCCTTGAAGACATTGTCCTCTTACATCTCCATTCTGATCTTGATTTCTGAAGCAACCGTATTTTGCGGACAAATTGGTAAGGTCATCCTATATCACGTAACTCTTCCCACAATAATTCTTCCTAAAGAACCACCCAAACCAAGTGATAGAAAGTAACAGTCGTTTCTGTACTGTGGGTTGCTGAGTGGTGGTAGCTGTTGGCTGGGCTGGGTTCCACGCGAGGACAGGGTTCTTTCAGCCAGCCCCACGGGCCCCCAAGGCGAGTGGATTTTCTACATCTGTGAACGTGCAATAGGCCAAGGCAGGGACATGAGCTCTGTCTCACTCAGCAAGTGCTGAGTAGGGGGCCTGATCCAGCCTGGCATCCTGGAGGACAGAGCTGCGGATGGCACGTGTGGGGAGGGCTCCTGAAGATGCAGGGTGATTTGTGTGTGGCCAGGGTTCATGGTCTCGTAGCACCGAAGAATGGAGACACGGACCAGAGAGGCAAAGTTTGCAGAGAAAAACAGTTTATTAGAGCAAAGAGATACAGCTCTCTAAAAGAGAGGAAGCCTCCGAAACTAGAGTGTGTGCTGACTAGCGGGGAGGCTTCTGTTTATATGCTTTTCCTAGCCTATCTGGGAAGAAAACTGGCACCTGCTTGAACAGGTTAGATTTATTTCTTTGGCTGTTTCAGCCTGGAGGAGGCTTTTCAGTATAGTTTTAGTTTCCTCAGGGTGTAATTGATGTCCCTGGTCTGGTAGGAGTCAATTGTCTCAAGGCTGTGGCTGTTGGGGTAAAGGCTGAGGGCAGATTGGCCTTGGAGATATGTTTATCTTTTGCTCACCCTACCTGGCAATTTCTGACTGCCTGATTGTTACACTGACTAACCTATCTTACTGAGTCCTGCCTCTCCTCACATGTTTAGACAGTCTTCCTTAAAACCTGATTTTGGTTCATGGACTGTTAATCAGGTAGCTTTTGCTGAGTCACAAACTGCCATAACTTACTGGTATGTCACTTCTTGAGTTCCAGAACCAGCCTGGCAGTTCTTTGGGCCTAGGCCTGGGCCAGCTCCTCAGGGCCGGAGAGCCCAGGACGGCTTATTCTTTTCTCTCTTTACTTTAAAAAAATACTTTATTGGGGAATTGGGGAAGGGGAACAGACAAGTTGCTGTCTTTTGGCTCTTCAGTCTAGTTGTGGAGGATGTTGCTTCACTGGCCCAAGTTCATATTATCATTGTGCTTTTCCCGGGTGAGGCAGTCACTTGCTGGCCATTGGACTGCTGTCCACAGTGGCTCATGGCATCTCATGGCAGTTCACACTGGCTGCCGGCCAGCCTCACTGCAGCCTACGCTGTTGCCGGCAACTCACGGCAGCCCAGCTCCAGGTCGAGCTGTTGTTCACAGTCTTAGCTGTAGAGGGCGCAGCGCCACTGGCCCTCATGTGGGATCTGAACCGGAGCCCTGCTGCTCAGAGCTGGCGTCCCAAGCCAACTCTTAACCAATGCGCCACTCAGCCGGCCCAGGACGGCTTATTCTCCTGTCTGGTGTCTGCGCTCATCTGCATGGTGAGGGCCTGAGAGCAGCCCGAGAGGAAGGCCAGGGTGCAGGGGTTTAGCCCTCTCCTTGTGCCCCATTGGCCAAAGCAAGTCACCTGGCCAGGCCTGAGCGCACCTCCCTCCATAGGACACCGGGAGAACCTGACCGGAATGACGAGGCTCTCTCACAGAAATCGCGCTCCGCAATGGTGCACAAAGACCCTGGCAACTGGCCTCCTAGAGGCCCTGGAAACCCCAGTCAGGGCTCCAGACAGCACTCTGAAGGGGGTGCTGGCAGCTCTGGGAAGGTGAAGGATATTGTCAAATTCCCCAGCGATGCTTGGCCTGGTTATTAGTGTGGCCAGCTGAGGCCATCAGGCCCCACCTCTGAACTCAGAGTGTGACGGATGCCACTCAACCTGTGTGTTATGCTCCACTGAACACCAGAACCAGCAGTAACCCCAGTAAATGCCGGGCAGTTTCCATGCCATTTGGGAGGCATGATAAGACAGACAGACACTGTCAGGGAAAGGGCAGGCAGGTGGGGTGCATGTGCCCTGGGAAGGCCTCCCCCAAAAGGTGACACTTGAGACTAGATCTGAAGGGGAGAAAGGCTTCCATGGCTGAGGTCGGGTGTTGGGAGGAGCCTGGACTGCCAGGGCTCACTGTACGCCTGGGGGACGGGGTGTCCTTACTACTCTTCATTGTACACGCTGTCTCGCGTGGTCTCGTCCTTGTTAAGAGTGATCCCTGCTGCCACTACACAGGTGAGCTCCTGTCAAGGGCTGTGGAATGTGCCAGGTGTCCCCAGACCAAGAAGTGGTGGGCCCAGGCTTCCCTTGAATGGGTGGCCAGGGTCCCCTCTATGCATGTCCACTCTGAGCCCTGACATTGGGTCCACAGCCCTTGCTGTGCCTGAGCTTGGAAGCACCTGCACACAAGTGGCATTGCTCCCCTGGGATCTTTGTAGCCCTGAACGGGGCTGGTGGAGGTTCCTGGAGGGTCCACCCAGGTCCGGGGTGGACATTCTGTGCCATGCAGACCTCTGAGCCAACAGAACAAACCTTTCTCCACAGACAAACCCAAGAGAGTGGCATCAAGGAGTCTGTTTCCTGGGGCACTCAGAGGACCCAGGAGGTGCCCTACGAGGCGAGGACCCCCCTGGAGCGTGGCCACTCAACAGAGATCCCGGTGGTGCAGCCAGGAAAACCAGTGAGGGCTCCCAGGGCTGGGGGTGGGTGGGGGTGAGATGGGAATGGGGGTGAAATGGGGATGTGGAGTGAGTGTGACTGGGGGGCTGCTGTACCCCCAGGCTGTGGATGTACAGATGCAGAGCATAGCCCTGAGGGGCCCTGATGGGGAGCCCCAACCTGGGCTGGAGAGCCAGGGTCGTGCGGCCTCCATGCCCCGCCTGGCAGCAGACACACAGGTGGGTGTCCAGGAGATTCGGGGATGGGCGGGTGGGAGATGCACAGTGTGTGGGGGGAGGGTGCGTGTGTCCCACTTGTGAGCTTTATTGGGGTGGAGCCTCCGCAGCGCACTGCAGCCTGGACACTGTCAACCCCGTTGGGCACCCTAAATGCAATGCTGGTCTCGAGACTTGTGGCCAGGCCAGCTAAGGTCCCCACCACCCACCTCTGTCCCCGACCCAGCCTCTCCCACCCCACCCCCCTGCCCCGAAAATGCACGCGGTGCCTAACACCTCAGTCCACCCTTTGCCCTCGGAGGCTCCGGGGTGACCTGGCCTTTCTCTGGACATTGGAGGCAGCGCCCCCTCCTGGGATGGGTTGGTGACCGCCAGGAAGCCTGTCGGGGGCTTTCCTGGGCCGAGTCCCTTTCACATCCACACAGGGAGGGGGCTGCAGACCGGAAGCCGTGTCAGGGGACCTGCTCTCACTGGCCAGCCAGGCCAGGGCCCGGAGAAGGGCTCGGCCTGTGGCCCGGGACCCTCAGGGCCTGTCCGCCGTGCGCCAGCTCCCACTGGCCAGAGAGAGGCCTGAGGCGCCCCTTCCGCCCAGTTCCTCCCCCCAGGCCTGTGCCTCCTTTTTGTGGTTTCTCCTTTTGTCCTTCAATCTGGACTTGATTCTGGTCACTTGCCACTTGCGTCCTCTCTCCGCCCACCGCCCCCACGAGGCCTCCGCGGCTCCGCCGGCCTGAGAGCCCGGCGCGCGCGTCACCGCGCCTCGCGCAGCTGCGCTGGCAGAAAAGGGGGCGCTCGGGCGGGGCGGGGCTTTCCGGGGACAGGGAGGGGCTGGCGGCCCCAGGAGCCCTTCCCGCACCCCGGGGAGCGCCCCCTGAGGCCGCGCGGCGCGCGTCCCCCCGCAGCTGGCGCCGGACAGCAGCCCCATGAAGCGCTCGGTGTCCACGCTGGCGCCGCAGCGCCCCCCCGCGGCGCAGCTCTGCAGCGGCGGCCCGGCCCGCGCCCCGGCCCCGCAGGCGCCCGCGCACCATCACCACCGCTGCCACCGCCGCCGGGACCGCAAGCAGAAGTCCCTGGAGAAGGGGCCCGGCCTGCCCGCGGACAAGGATGGCGGTGCGTGTGGCGCCCCTCGGGTGGCGGGGGGGGCCCCCCCCTTCCCCCCCCGACTGTTTCCCGGCGCCCCCGCCCGCTCGGCCGTGCTGACGTGCTCTCCCCCCGGCAGCGCCGCCTCCGGGAGACGGGCCCCCCGGCGGCCGGCGGGAGCGCAGGCAGGAGCGCGGCCGGTCCCAGGAGCGCAGGCAGCCGTCGTCGTCGTCCTCCGAGAAGCAGCGCTTCTACTCGTGCGACCGCTTCGGGGGCCGCGAGCCCGGGCCCCCGCTCGGCAGCCGCCCCGCGTCGCCCACGGCCGCGCCGGAGCCGGGCCCCCCGAG
>NW_017731353.1:9882863-9891238 GCF_001890085.2 Hipposideros armiger
CGTCCCGCCCGGCGGGGCCCCTCGCGCGCCGCCTCGTGGGGCCGCGGACCCGACGCGGGGAGCCTCGGCCGTGGGCGGCGGCCTTTATGCAAACGCGCAGCGCGGAGAGGCGGGCCGGCCGGACCTCGGGACCCACGGGCGGTGAGCGGCGGCGCCCCCGGGACACACGTCCCGCGTGGGACCCGCGCCGGCGGAGGCGCTCGACGCCCAGACGCTCCGCGCGCCTGGCACCGGAAGGGACCGAGCCCGGGCAAGGGCCGCGCTGCTGGTTTCGGTTTTTAATCGCAACACCCTCCACTCTTGTCAGTTCGACACACTTGACCTAGAAACACTAGAGAACCAGATAAACGGGGAAGAAAATGGTAACGTAACTCTAAAAACCCAAACCCGCAGGAAAACGTCAACTTCGCAGGGCGTTTCGTGTGCGGGAGGGGTCGCCCTCCCGCCGCTCCGACCAAGTGCCTGACCTCTGCGCCCCGTCCCGCCGACTCCCGGGGCCCCCGGTGACCGAGGCTGCTGGACCCAGAGGCCCGTGGAAACTGCTCCAAGTAGCAGCCGAGGAGAAAGCTGGCGTCCGGAGGACACGCAGACCTCGTCCCGGGACGGTGTGGTCGCAAGAAGCGAGCTCCTCCCGGTCCCCTCCCACGAGTGGCAGGGCTTCCGGCCGCGTGCTGCTGTGGGGCGTGCCCATCTGGCCCACGTGATCCTCAGGGACGGGGTCCCGCCGAGCAGAACCTCTGCTGTCCTGACGCTGCCGTGGCGTCAGGTGACAGGGAGGGCGCTGGGTGTGGGTCCTCGCAGGACGTGACTGAAAGGAAGCGGACACCTGGCGAAGTGACCGATGACAGTGGCTGAGGAGGGGGCGTGGGAAGCCAGCTCTGACTCAGGCACAAGACGTGGGAAAGCAGGCAGCGGGAGCAAAAGCTGTCCCCACGGCCGCTCTCAAAAGGGAGAGACCATAGGCTGCTGCTGTGTGTGAACCGCCGGGAGGCTGTTTCAGGAAGAAGAGAGGAGCGTTTCCACGAGTAGCTTCTGGTGTGTCCTCCATGGTTTGAAATGTCAGATGATCTCTTTGCTGGATCATGTGTTTTTGGCTTTTACCCCATGATTCTCCTTAAGAAACTTGGCGTGTGGTGTGTGTGTGTGCGTGTCTGTGTGTGCAGGTGTCACAGTGAGTGGATGCCGTTAACCCATAGGGCTATGCAACCAGAGACACACGTTTACTAGAAATAAAACACAAGACCGCCACCTGTTCTAGGGTTTCAGCATGATTGTGACCAAACCATTTTATAGAGTTCCTTACTGGAAGGCACAACACTCTGAAACTTTAAGACAACAGAGTATTTTACTCCAACATGATACACTTAAACCGGAATTTCCGACTGTGCATGTGATTGCTGTGACCGGTCGCAAAGCAGAGGGTGTGTGTTTTGATCCTGATGTGTCGTGCTGGTCCCCCAGCCCCTGTTGTTTTGAATGTATCCATTCTGTGCGGAGCTACAGCCACCTCCCCGACGCCCAGCTGAGTGGAGAATCCACTTTCCAGAGCTACATGGCCTCACTCCTCCGTCTGGAATCTTCTAAACATTGGAATTGGTGAAAATTCCAGGGCGTGGGGGAGGACACACTGTGTCTTGTTTTCCTGACTTTGGGGTTTTGTCTCTGCAGTCTCTTCTCAGCCATCACGTTTCCCTTGAAATCTCATAGTGAGTTGCCAAATTTGAAATGCATCAACCAGTTGTCTACACTGGAACCAGTCAAGCAGTGGCTGTAGTTTGAACAAGTTACGTGTGCATGTAAAATATATACATATATACATATATGCAAGTATGTGCATGACAGTGTATATCTTCGTACTTTTGATACAATGTATTCATTTGTTAATTTTTAATTATATTTGATATAAATCAGAAGTTTGTTGCAAAACTTTATATTTAAGAACAGTGTTAAAAAAAAAAAAAAGTCCCAACCACACAACACAACTGGGACTTGCTTCAAAAAAAAATTATGTGATTGACTAGTTTGCTGCTTGAGTCACATTTATCAGCCAAACTTTGGATTCTGCTATTGTTTCTACAATGACATTTTGTATGAAGCAAAGTCCTTGGATTAAAATAAAACTTAGCAAAAAAATCAAAAACAAAACCCCACCAAGCTGCTTGGTGATGTATGCAAAGGTTCGAGGACCGTGGGGCCCAGGATACCTCCATGGGCACGTGGCGGGTGCGTGCTGAGGAGGGCTCAGAGGAAAAGGGGGACTTGGACAACTTGCTTTGGGCCTGTTCATGATGCAGCCAGGCTGAGAACTGGGATGAATATTGGAGTTATGGGTAGCAAGAGGGGCCTCAGTAAGGCCTCTTGGTGGGTATGGTTGTGCTTGGGTCAGGAATACAGTGGGAGGGGTTAGGGTTGGGCTCAGCAGGCTGTGAGGAGGTTCTGTGAGTGTTTGGATAAATTAGCTTTTAGAAGTAAGAGTAAGGGTGAGCTAACTCTAAGAGACAGGGTTACGTTAGAGTTAGGTTTGGCATTTAAAACAGGGTTTAGGGTTAGGATTAAGGGTCAGAGTTGGGGTAGGGTCAGGGTCACAGACCATGTCAGGGTATTAGGGTTAGGGTCAGAGTCAGGGTATTAGTATCTGAGTCAGGTTCAATTTAAGGGTGAGGGTCAAGGTTATATGGGTAAGGTTAGGGTTACAGATAGGGTTAGGGTTTGGGCTTAGGATTAAGGTAGCGTTCAGGTTTGAGGTTAAGGTTAGGAGTTAGTGCTAGGGTGACAGGTTAGGGTTAGAGGTTAGAATTAGGGTGAGGGTTAGGGGTGAGAGTTTGGGTTTGAATTAGAAGTAGGGTCTAGGTCTGGGTCAGGGTCAGAATCAGTTGAGGGGGGCGGGGTTAGGGTTAATGTTAGGGCTCTGTGAGGAAAGGTGCAGAAAGGTGAGAAGTGAGTAAAAGTGATGGTAAAAGCGGAAAGGTGTAGGAAAAGGTCACATGGGTGCCGAGCGGCAGGGGTGGCATCAGTGCCCAGGAGGGGCTGGGTGTGGGCAGTGGAGTCTGAACCCCACACCCGAGAATGGTGACTGCACGCCGAGCCCCCTAATGACACGCGCACCCTGGTCAGGGAGGGTCTCAGGGCTGTGCCCAGCACGTTCGGTGTGGGTATGGATGTGTTGTTCCCAGAACTTGACTTCCCAGTCATGTCTGAGCCCTCTTTCTCCCATCACTGGTTTTCCCAGGGCTGGGGGTCATGAGTCAGGGTGCCCTTCTAGAGCTTCAGTGGAGGGCAGTGTGGATTTAAGGAGATTCTGGAGAAACTGCTAACGTGTGAGGTATTCAAAGAATGTTTTTCTTTAGGAACAAGAAGAAAAACTGTCCCGGGCAAAAAAAGCCGATGTGCACGGGCTGGATGGGAGACCGTGTCTCCTGGTGAGACAGCCACTATTTCGCCTTCCTGCTGCTCCCGCCTCACCCCCCAGAGGCTGCTAGGTGCCAAGTCCTTGGAGACCTAGCGTTCAGCAGGACTCTAGAAAAGATTTATTTCCCCTTTCTGGTGGCCTGGGACTTTCCCAGTCACCTAATAAAAGATGCGTGAACATTTGCAAGGACACTCAGGGCCTTGGTCCCGCGGTGCCCTCGCGCAGAACTGCCAGCGTGGAGTGGGGAAGAGCCTCTTGGCAGTGGGCACCTCCCGGAGAAAGCCAAGAGGAGGGCCGAGGGGCACAGGGGGCAAAGCACCCAGGGCAGGGACGCCCACTGAGTCTGCGCTTGCAGGACAGAAGGAAAAGCCATTTTCAGCCTGTTGAGAAAAACTTTTCTCCTTGTGACACAGTCTCTTGTGCTGAAAGAGCCCACAGTGAACCCACAGGGACAGCCGTCGAGGGACTGCCGGCCAGGAGGCAGAGGGTGAGGCGGGAGGATGCTCCCCCGGTCTCCTAGCGTTCCTGCTTCCTCGCAGACAGCACCAAGGAGCCACCTAACGTAACCCCGCCACCACCCCACAGCTTCTGGGGCACAGCCCAGCCCCCCTGACAGTGTCCCCTCACCTGTCCAGGCCACGCACGACGCCATGGTGTTGGCTTGGTGACAGTCCCCAGCTGTGTGACCGGCTCTCCAGGCCCTGCCCTCCTTTTTATCAGGCTGCCCGTCTCACTGCAGCCCGGGCTGTTGAAATGGGAGGGGGCGGAAGGAGCGGAGGGGGTGCTGGGGTGCCAAGTCGCATGATTGGGCAAGCCCGACCCAAGGCCTTGAACAATCCTTGGTTTTCTGGAACAATCACAAGGTGTAAACGGGGCTGTTAGTGTTGCCAAATGGGAGGGAGGCAGAGGGAAGCAGGAAGTATTTGTAACCCGTGGGGGACGAGCGTGACTCTGTTTTCCCTTGTGTGGGGTGGGGGGACCACGAGCGCCCCCAAACTCGATGGGCTTTGGCGGAGGAGGAGTGACTCACTGGCGGGGGCTGGTTCCAGACTCACCTGCTAGACTCTAGAAAAATAAACCACAGATAATAACAGAGTTTGGTGAGATGGCTGGATTTAAGGTACATACACAAAAATTAATAGCTTTTCTCTATATTAGCAACAACCCGTAGGAAATAGAAATAGGGCAAATAAGTGTCTTTTCTGCACAAGTGTCAAAATCTATACAAGACCTAGGAATAAATTTAATAATAACAAATTCAGTAGTAAAATCTATGAAGCCTGGACGCCTTCGGAAGGGACAGAGTCCTGGGCAGGGGTGGAGCTGTGGCTGCGGCTGATGTGGCCTTCAGTCACGCTGAAACACATCCGGGAGTCCACCCCACTCCCCTCCTGCTCTGGAGACAAAGGGCACCTTGAGTCCTACCTGGCCCCGCAGGTGGTGGCTTTGCCCGTCCAAATGTCAGCTTGTCTCCTGATCCCGGTGGCTGCATCCCAGTGGAAGCTGCTTCTCTCCCCAGCGGCAGGTTTGAGCCTAAGGCAGCTGGCACGGTGCAGGATCCCCGAGGGAGGCCCGGTGGTGAGGCCCGGGCTGTGAGTACAGCCCATGCGCCCCCCAGGCCTCCTCCCCGCCGGCCTTCTCCAGACTCCTGACAGTCCATGCAGAGCCTTCCTTCCTTCCTTCTCTTTCTCCCTCTCCTCTTCCCCCCTTAATTTATTTCTACACATAGTCATTGTATTCGCTGCAGCATTTCTAGAAATAACATAAACCTAAGACAGGCTTAAGTGTAGCCTTTTGGAGCCTGGAATTCTACAGCTCAGTACAAAGAAGTAAATATCTCCTCAATGGGCCGGTCGAGTCATCGGCGATGGCAGGTGGGTTGCCACGAGCTACCGTGTGTAGCCAGCAGCTGCTGTGAGTGGCTGTCCAGAAGCCAGCGACTGATCTGCCTCGTCCGGGAAGAGCGCAACGATGGTGCCAACTTGGGCCAGTGAAACGATGTTCTCCACAACTAGACTGAAGAACAAAAGGATAGCGACCTGTCTGTTCCCCTTCCCCCAATTCCCCAATTAAAAAAATAAAATTAGGGCCAGCCAAGTGGCACGGTGGTTAAGAGCTGGCTTGGCATGCCAGAGGGCCCCGGTTTGGATCCCACATATGAGGGCCAGTGACACTGCCCTCCACAGCTAAGATGCTGAACAACAGCTCAACCTGGAGCTGGGCTGCCATGGGCTGCCATGAGTTGCCGGCGACGGCATAGGCTGCAGCCTCTGCTGCAGTGGGCTGCCATGGGCTACCATATGTAGCCAGCAGCCAGCAGCCAGCAGCCAGCAGCCACCGTGAGCGGTCGTCCAGAAGCCGGCGACTGATCTGCCTCGCCCGGGAAGAGCGCAATGATGGTGCCAACTTGGGCCAGTGAAGCAACGTCCTCCACAACTAGACTGAAGAACAAAAGGACAGCAACTTGTCTGTTCCCCTTCCCCCAATTCCTCAGCGCTGTTCCCATCCCCCAATTCCCCAATAAAAATCTTAAAAAAAAAAAAAGTGATTGTAATGACTTGCTGGAGGCCTAGCTTGAGAGTTAAAAGCTTCTGAGAGTGCAGTGTGAAGGGGACCAACATGTTGTGAGTTTTACCTCCGGAAGCCTCGCCTGGTTCTCATGTTGAAGACTGGAAAAAAATATTCTCATATTTCCTGCATGGAAGGGAAAAGCACTTATTTGGAAGTGAGAAGAGGAGCAAACTTCCATTTGTCTCCGCCGTGAATTGTACAGAGAGTGCTTAATTCTCCCAGCAGCCACCGCGTGACCACATGTAAAGTACTGCCCACCAGGGATGCTCATTTGAACCCCGGTGTCAGTCACATAGGCATGGAAAATTCACATGGTTGACCTTAGCTGTTCAGCCCCCAGCCTCTCCAGAGGTCAGACTGATACGGCAGCACACAAGACCCCCACCATACATCACGTCAGCATACGTCCAGGCACAGCCCAGTGCCCTATGTGTGCAAAGACAGAGGCCTCCCAAGCTTCAGAGGTGACCCAGGAGCAATGCAGGAGCCAGTCCCCAGTCCCTTCTTTGGAATGTGCCCCGTCTGCAAACCCCAAGCCTGCTGAGTGAACCCTTTGCTGCTGACACATCCATACACACAAGAGTGTACACACATGCCGACCTAACCTTTCACAGAAGCTAACTCAGTGAGGATCACAGATCTAAATGCAAAGCACAGAGCTATTGTATAAACCTCCTAGAGGAGAGCATAGTAGAAAATTCTAGGTGACTCTGGGTTTAGAGCTGAGTTCTACATGAACACCAAAAACATAGTCTATGAAGAAAACTGCTCAATTGGAATTTATTAAAATTAAAAACCTCTTCACTATGAAAGACAGTGTTACGAGAATGAAAAGACAAGCCACAGACTGGGAGAAAATGTTACCACTGGCTGCGTGCCACTTGAAAAAAGTCAAAAATCGAGCGATAAGGTGGAAAGAAAGCAGGTTTATTCAGAATGCTGGCATTCCGGGAGGATGGTGGCACCTCCCTGTTCCTGGGACGGTCAGGTTTCACAGGAACGCAAGAAACAGCAGAACAAAGGAAGCAGAAAGTTAGTCATGCCGCTGGCTTGTCCTGGGAACATCTCCTGGGGTGGGTTTGTCTGGAACCCGGTCTTGTCACCTGACAGAATCTCAGTCCAGAATTGCAGCCTGGTCGCCAGTGTCAGGAGGGCTTGCTCAATTTGTTACAAGTTGGTGTTCTGCTGATGAGCTGGATTAATGATGACTGTGTGTAGCCTGGGGAAAACAGAGCAATTAAATCTGCAGTGAGGGAGAGAAACAAAGAGAAAACAGCTGAAGAGCAAAGTATGAGGTAAATCAAGCTATAGGCTGACCAAGGTATTGATTTCTTAAGTTCCTTACAAAGATATTTGCAAAACACATACCTGATAAAGAACTTGTATTCAAACTATATAAAGAACTCTTAAAAGTCCATAATAAGAAAACATACAGCCCAATTAAAAGTGGGCAACAGATCTGAACAGATAGCACACTGGGGCGTCTGACCCAGGCTGGCCGAAGGTCAGGATTCGTACCATGACGGCACACCCCAAGATCTCTGTCAGCTGGATCCGGTGGGAGCCAAAGTGGTGAGAATTCTTTTGTCCCTTCTGTATTCAGATTGGAAGGAGAAAATACTTGAGGAACTAGTTTCTTGAGCTAGTGGCTCTTGGTTAATTAGCATGAGTGCTCATGGGTTTCGTTTTTCTCTGTCTTCTGTGCTCCTCTCGTCCTGTTATAGGTCCGGAGAGCTCAGCCGTTAAGACCAGTGAGAATATTTTGTGTCTGGCCTCTCCCATCCAGAGGGCGCCCTTGTCACGGTGCTCCTTGCTCGGTATCCAGCTGTGAGACGCTCTCAAGGGAGCTTTGAGTCTGTCCCTGCTCCCACAGGTGGTCTGTTATCTCTGCCCGCTGCAGGAGGCTCACGCATCTACCTTGAGGGCAGCCGAATCCGCTGTGGGTTAGGGAACTTTAAACCTTATTCTTAAGCCAAGGGGGAAGCACAGAATGACCTGTGTTTGGAACAGCTGTTTAGAGACTGGACCCCTCATCTTTCTTTCTTTCTTTCTTTTTTTCAATTACTGTTTACTGGGGTGACGATTGTTGGCAAAGTTACATAGATTTCAGGTGTACAGTTCTGTAATCCAGCATCTATATGTCACATTGTGTGCTCACCACCCAGAGTCAGTTCTCGTTCTGTCACCATGTATTTGAGGCCCCTCGTCTTTCTTAGGCGAACTCTGGGCATGAACTTTATTATCTTGTGAGGGTTGCATCTCTTTTTGAGTCTTCTTTGGGGATGTCTATTGCATCTGTAGTATCGGCTTTCATGGTTTGTTCCTCCCCCACATAAGCAAGTAATCAGATATTTAGTAAAAAGTGAAAATTGGGAATATATGTAATATTACCGCA
>NW_017731353.1:9892893-9895577 GCF_001890085.2 Hipposideros armiger
AAGCAGGTTTATTCAGAATGCTGGCATTCCGGGAGGATGGTGGCACCTCCCCGTTCCTGGGACGGTCAGGTTTCACAGGAACGTAAGAAACAGCAGAACAAAGGAAGCAGAGAGTTAGTCATGCTGCTGGCTCGTCCTGGGAACATCTCCTGGGGTGGGTTTGTCTGGAACCCGGTCTTGTCACCTGACAGAATCTCAGTCCAGAATTGCAGCCTGGTCTCCAGTGTCAGGAAGGCTTGCTCAATTTGTTACAAGTTGGTGTTCTGCTGATGAGCTGGATTAATGATGACTGTGTGTAGCCTGGGGAAAACAGAGCAATTAAATCTGCAGTGAGGGAGAGAAACAAAGAGAAAACAGCTGATGAGCGAAGTATGAGCTGAATCAAGCTATAGGCTGACCAAGGTATTGATTTCTTAAGTTCCTTACAAAGATATTTGCAAACCACATACCTGATAAAGAACTTGTATTCAAACTATATAAAGAGCTCTTAAAAGTCCACAATAAGAAAACATACAGCCCAATTAAAAGTAGGGAACAGATCTGAACAGATAGCACACTGGGGCGTCTGACCCAGGCTGGCCGAAGGTCAGGATTCGTACCATGACAGCACACCCCAAGATCTCTGTCAGCTGGATCCGGTGGGAGCCAAAGTGGTGAGAATTCTTTTGTCCCTTCTGTATTCAGATTGGAAGGAGAAAATACTTGAGGAACTAGTTTCTTGAGCTAGTGGCTCTTGGTTAATTAGCATGAGTGCTCATGGGTTTCGTTTTTCTCTGTCTTCTGTGCTCCTCTCGTCCTGTTATAGGTCCGAAGAGCTCGGCAGTAAGACCAGTGAGAATATTTTGTGTCTGGCCTCTCCCATCCAGAGGGCGCCCTTGTCACGGTGCTCCTTGCTCGGTATCCGGCTGTGAGATGCTCTCAAGGGAGCTTTGAGTCTGTCCCTGCTCCCATAGGTGGTCTGTTATCTCTGCCAGCTGCAGGAGGCTCACGCATCTACCTTGAGGGCAGCCGAATCCGCTGTGGGTTAGGGAACTTTAAGCCTTATTCTGCCCAAGAGGGAAGCACAGAATGACCTGTGTTTGGAACAGCTGTTTAGAGACTGGGCCCCTCATCTTTCTTTCTTTTTTTCAATTACAGTTTACTGGGGTGACGATTGTTGGCAAAGTTACATAGATTTCAGGTGTNTGGTTTGTTCCTCCCCCACATAAGCAAGTAATCAGATATTTAGTAAAAAGTGAAAATTGGGAATATATGTAATATTACCGCATCATGAAATAAAATTCAATGAATTTAACTAAACTAATTTGTTCTCAGGACCGGGTGATTAGATCAATGAAATATGTGACAATCTACCAATTTAATTTCCAGTTGTGAAACTTTTATTTAAAGTTTCAAAGGCGGGAATGGAGAGGGACGTTTTGCCTTTGGGCTTATTGACTTTAAGCAGGTTGTTAGAAAACAAAAGACTCAGAAATAGCCTTTGACCCTCCCCTTTTCCTGCCTAAGAGATTCAGATGGAAAAACCTGATTTAGGAGGGGAACCTTAGCATAATCCCCTTAGCATTAGGCAGGAAGACGCCCAGCGGAGACTGCTGACCACCCTTCCCCCCCACCCCACCCCCGCAACAACCGTTGTTTTCTGGGTTGCCTGACAACAATTTACCTCTCATGAGTGTGCCACTCTTCCTAAATTACCTGCAAAGCACCCAATCTGACCTCATTGTCCTTGGAATTGTTATGCGTATGTGAATTCCCCATGCACATATGTTAAAATTCGATTTTATCTTATGAATCTAATTAAATTGATGATTAGCTCAGCTAGACGTTACCATAGGCAGAGAACAGGGCCTGGGGAGAGGGGGGAGGGAAGCAACATGTGAGGGGAAACAAAGAGAGAAGATGAGATTATTCCTAAGGAAAGGTGCAGCCACAGCTAGTTGCAGTGGGTTATAACACTATCAGCACGGCAGGCAGGGAAACATCTCCACCCGGTGTGTCCCCTGACAGGCCCTCCAATGGGAAGGAGCGGTCCGCAGAGACGCGCCCAGGGACGCCCTGCGGCCACCTGGGACTCCGCCCCTGAATATTTCGCGCCCCCATTCAAATTTAATCCTCAACTTTCTTTGGTGCAGTCGCTCTCCTCCTGGGCTTATCGCCTCCTGCATTTTGGGAATGTATTTTCTTTCTTTTAATAAAGCCTCGACCTGCTTGCCTTTATTCAGGAGGTGTTGTTCCTACGTCCTGGAATGCCTTCCTGTGAAGACTCCAGGACCCGCTCTCCGATAACACAAGGTGAGTGATCAAGTGAACTGGCGTCTTCAGATGCTTAACCGTAGAGCTGGGAGGACTATGGGTGGGGCTGGGCCCTTGTTAACGCTATAATCCTGACTTCCGTTCATCCTTACGGTAATCCTGGGGGTGGGGTCATAATGAAGGGGTTAGCCATCCTGAAACCGGGGTCTTGTCTGCGTCCACGGAGGCTGCCGGTCGGAGCTCGTGTAGGAGGCGTGCTTTCCGCACTGCGGTGCTGGTCTCGCTTCTTTTTCTTTTCCCGAAGAAGCCGTTTATTTTGTGGATTACTTGCTTGGAGAGTTATTTTTCGCCAGTTCAACAAGAGCAAAACGAGTTTTTAAGTCTCCACAGCTTTTGGGGATCCGGCCAGGAGAATCACTGGCTGGGGGTCT
>NW_017731353.1:9902382-9904920 GCF_001890085.2 Hipposideros armiger
GCACAATGATCATACCAACATGGGCCAGTGAAGCGATGTCCACCACAACTAGACTGTAGAACAAAAAACAGCAATTTGTCTACCTGTCTGTTCCCCTTCCCCAATTCCCCAACGCTGTTACCTGCCCCCCAATTCCCCAATAAAATCTTTAAAAAAAAAGTGCACTTGGAAAGCATGCGCTACCAAATCAAATAATGAGATATACAGCTATTTGTAAATAATAATAAAGTGAAATAAAGGAAAGAGAGTTAGTCACAGGACTAGTTCTTTCAGGGGGGAAATCTTTAGATACTTGAAGTAAATCGAGGATAGAGAAAACAGACATTGATGGGGTTATAACAAAAGTTTTAGCACAGTACTACCAAAAGCTGAATGGACCAAATTGACCCTTGTTGTTCCCCCAAAATTGAAGGTCCCCAAACAATTCACCTGTATTTACCACATTGTAGAGCAATTTAAAATGCTGGAAAAAAGCAATTACAATGAGAACGCTGACCAGCCATCACTTGGGGCAGCAGTCAGGCTGGATCAGTCAAGTAAAGATTGAGAACAGGGCAGGGCCACTTGGGCTGACTTCTTGCTGGGGAGCCAAAGAATTTTGACTCAAGAGTAGGTAAAATGGTCAGAATATACACTAGAAAAGAGAAATTTCCAGGGGTCCTTGATATAAGAGGTATGTTTTGTTTTGTTTTGTTTAAATTGGGGAATTGGGGGAGGAGAACACTGTAGGGGAATTGGGGAGGGGGAACAGCCAAGTTGTTGTTCTTCAGTCTTAGTGGTGGAGGGTGCCAGTTGCCACCTGGCTGCCTGTCAGCAGCTCGTGGCCTGTATGCTCAAGGTGCTGTGTTACAATCTTAGTTGCAGGTGGGCGTACCCACCATCCCTTGCGGGCGTCGAGCCAGCAGCTTTGTTGTTAAGAGCACACGCTCCATCCACTGAGCCATCCAGGCGGCAGCTCAGCTCAAGGTGCCAAGTTCAGTCTTAGTTGTGGGTGGGCGTAGCCACCATCCCATGCAGGAGTCAAACCTGGTAGCCTTGTTGTTAAAAGCACGCACTCTATCCATTGAGCCATGCGGGTGGCAGCTCAGTTCAAGGTGCCGAGTTCAGTCTTAGTTGCGGGCGGGCGCAGTCCACCATCAAACAGGCAGTCTTGTTGTTAGGAGCACGTGCTCTCACCATGGCTGAACCATCCTTCCATCTGCTTTTTTGTTTAGATTTTTTTTTTTAATTGGGGAATTGGGGGATGGGAACAGCGCTGGGGAATTGGGGGAAGGGAAACAGACAAGTTGCTGTTCTTTTGTTTTTCAGTCTAGTTGTGGAGGACGTTGCTTCACTGGCCCAAGTTGGCACCATCACTGCGCTCTTCCCGGGCGAGGCAGATCAGTCGCCGGCTTCTGGACGGCTGCTCACTGCGGCTGCTTGGCCGCTCACGCTGGCTGCTGGCTNGCTACTGTTGTCCCATGGGCATTCATCCTCCAGCAACAGAACAAGATGCTCACACAATGAAGCCCAAGAACTAGACAACCGCCACCGCCACAAAAAGCGTTCCTTCCCTGTTGACAACCGACCGCCACCACGTCAGCCTTGACGCATCAGCACATGCCTTCCTCCGCAGAACCTCCTATTCCATTTCTTTGGCCCACCCCATAGAACCTGACAGGCCACCCTAGAGCTGTAGTGTCTGCTTCCATAGATACGCTGATTGATGGAGGAGTTCTGCCTGAACTTGGGATCTGACCTAACAGATTTGGAGATTTCAGCTCTTCCTTAGGTCCCCTCCTTCCTACCCGTCTTCCCCACTTTGGGATAAAACACACCTGGCTTGAAGGCTCACTTAAGATGGACGTGAGAAGCCTAGAAAGCTCCCTTCTTTCCTCTATGGTGCAATTTTGATAAATAAACCTTTCCTATTCCAGTCTCTGATCTATTGAATATTAAATATTTGATGAGCCGAACACATGGACCTTGTGACTACAACATACATATCTTGTGGAACAAGAAAACTGTTTTGTGCTATTGTGAAGTATGTGTCTAGAAATTATTAAATTTCTTTATGAATGTCAATGTAAAGAATACTGGTGCAACAGACAGTCACAATGCTTACTTTTTAGTTTTCACTAAAAATGAAGGGGTTTTATAAAACAAGAATTCTAATATGTAATGAATGCTACAGAAATAAAAAATAGGAAAACTGTGAATAAAAGAAAACAGGATATGTTTTGGGTCTAAAAAGTATGAAATACGGAGATGTGTTTCTGAGGGAAAGGCAATTAACTGTTCTAAAGTGAAGCTGATTGTTTTAGAACAGGCAACAGGAAAACAGCACAAAATTTGAATGTAAAGTGGTAAGTTGTAGGTTTGTGAAGAGATCTTGAGAGAAGAAATGTTATGTATGGTCAAGCCGAATAAGATTGGAATAAATTTAATGAAGTGAATGAATTTAAATATCAAAAGTGAGGTGAAGTAGAAGCATAGTTTGCCTCTTTTTCACTTTGTTAAAAGGACAAAGTTTCCCTGCACTGTTCTGTTCCAGATAAG
>NW_017731380.1:0-843 GCF_001890085.2 Hipposideros armiger
TCCATGCAAAATGAATGCATTCTGTTTTTTAACTTGTTCAGCTCTAGTTCAGAGTAGGTATCCTCAACATTTTGCAAAAAATAAGTACTCAATAATATATTTGTAGAGTATATACATAAGTGAATAAGTAATTTTTGCACTGAGTAATCGTTTGGTTTTCCCTATTGAATCAGCATTAGCCAGATGGTTTAAGTCAGTGATTCTTTAAGTGTGAGACCATCAGTATCACCATGCAACATATTTGAGATGCATGTTCTTCAGCCTTACATCACAACAACTGATTCAGAAATACAGAAATTCAACAATCCATGTTATAACAAGTTTTTAAAATCGTTCTGATATCCATTAAAGTTTGAAAATTACTGGCCTAAGTTAATTAATATTTATATAAAAGTATGAAAGTAAATTTTAAGTGAAATTAAATGTAAAAAATAAAGTTAAATTTCTATAGTATCTTTATTCTTGCAGTAATTTTTAAAATGGAATTTTTCCATTTAATCTTATTAAGGTACTATAAAGGAGATTTCATTATCTTTGAAACGATTAAAATTATACTCTTCAAATCAATGGAGAATTTCATTTTTATGCTTACTATAATAAAAGTTTGAATTACTCTACAATCTTCAACTGAAGCTAATTCTACACACACAAAATACAGTTTGATAATTTAGGGAATTATCTAGCTAATGTAAGCCATTAAAAATGTATTCATATGCTTTGGACTCAATATTCTGGATAATTAACACATAAAATATACATTTGCCTGAATAGCTACATTACTCCCTCAAATTTGTATCTCAATTTTCAGACCTCAAGCTAAGGAACAAAGGAATTTTTTGTATA
>NW_017731380.1:3798-4595 GCF_001890085.2 Hipposideros armiger
TAACAGGATTACACTTCTTTACATTTTATATTTCATGCCCAAAAGTGCTAGGATTAAGCAAAATTCTCAATGTGGATTCTTTCTGGATGAACTGCAGTTAGACAGCTAAATTTGTAATGCAGTATAACATGGTCATATTAACCTAGTGATGCAGAAAAGACCATCTGTACCACCTTGGATGTGACTAAACTATAGGAGCAAACTAAATGCTTTGTATGGTCATTAATTTTAAAAAGGCAGTGAATTGTTTTTAAAGGAGGAGGGTAATGTAGCTGATGAAAAAATAAATAAAAGTATGCATTGACCTTCACTGCATTGTAATAAGCTTGCAGAATTGATTTGTAAACTGCTTTATAATTCAATTTCATGTGCATTTAAAACTAATCAAATGACTTAAATGCAGTTCACTAATTTTTAACTTGTGGTTTACTAGAGTATGTAAAAGTCGTTAGTAGAATTATGTAAGAATGCTTGCAAATCAGTTAGTGCGATGTTCTGTTATTTAATCTTATTTGCACAGATTGATTATTCTCAACTATGTACTTTTTATTAATCCAGAGTTTAATGTTGAACACACTTGGGGTTTGTCTATGCATTGTGTCATATCTTTTACTAGAAAGATAAATTCTATTTCAATTATATTTAACACTGTTAATTTTAGTCCACAAATAAAAGCTTACAATAATAAATTAACCTGCTTAATTCTACAATTTTCTGTAACAGGTATTTTACATAAGATTCACTAGATCATGAAGAGTTTGAAAACACTTCTGTGTATGCTCTAGGATCAGAATGGT
>NW_017731380.1:5664-8798 GCF_001890085.2 Hipposideros armiger
AAAGATGGATTTGGAAATATATGTGTACATGAGACCATCCACTAGAAGAGTATCCTCAAATAAAATGCAGAAAAGTTCATGAGTTTTGAGAATGTTCCTTTATATTTTAAAACTATCTTTTATCCACTAAGGAAATATTCATATAGTGAATATATTAAATTATAGTGTAGCCCAAAGACACCAACTGACTAACTAGAAGAGCAACAAGTAATTGTAAAGTGTTGGGTGATGTGGACTTAGGCTACTGTGCTGGCAAAAAATTATAAACTCTGCATTTTATTACAGACAATTCTTAGAAAAGCTTTGAACTATACAATATTGTTTGACTGCTTTCTCTTATTTCATTTCTTTTAAGGATAGAAATTTTACCTTATTCATTTTTTAAATTATTATAAAAGAATGCATGCTTATGTAATAAACAATAGAGAAATATAAAGAAGACTACAATGCATTATATTTCCCCCCTTCCAAACCCACTTACTTAGCCCATCAACATGAAAAGTTTGGAGTATGTTCCTCCACAACTTTCTCTACTGCCATACAACATATGTGGACAAACATAGGCTTTTATTATTCTTAATGAATCAGTATCTTCATAAACACATTAAGCTGATACTTTCATTTCCATTTAACACTACAGTAAAACCTTGGTTTGCTAGCATATTTCGTTCCGGAAACATGCTTGTAATCCAAAGCACTTGTAAAGCAAAGTGAATTTCCGCATAAGAAACAATGGGAAGTCAGACAATTCATTCCACAACCCAAAAATGTTCATATAAAAATGATTACAATACTGTAATATAATACAAAATAATAAAGAAAATACAAAATATAAAGAAAAATAAACAAATTAACCTGCACTGACCTTTGAAAACCTTCGTGGCTGGTGTGAGGGAGACAAGAGCCAGGAGGGTTACTGTGTAGGACGACTTTCACTGTCACTAACGGAATCACTGCTACCTATTGGCTCAATGGAATCTTTCTTTTCGCAACTTTAACAAGGAACCTGTCCAATGCTTTTGCCTCCTTTTACGGATTTCACAGAAATATGACATTGCATTGTCATTAAATAGGTTCATCACACACACTGCTACAGCCTTATTTGGGTGGTGCTTTTCTACAAAATTTCACACTGTTTCCCACATTTTACACATCTCCCTAATCTCATTTGAAGTGAGGGATTCCTCTGCCTTTTTCTCCTCCCCTGCAGATGAGATCTCCTCCATAACCTCTTGCTGTTGCTCACGATGCAAATCCATCAGTTTGTCGGTGACCAGCTCCTGGCCATGTTCCTCCACCAGCTCTCGCCAGCTTTTGAATTGTCATCGTCATTCACCTCCAGTCACATGATCTTCCCTAAGGACACAATCGCATCGACAACTGGTGGCTCCTGTTCATGACCCCTCTAAGTCATGTCCAAGGATGCAATCAGGCCACAGTTTTCTCCAAGCAGCATTGAGGGTTCTCTTGGTGACCCCCTCCCAGCTTTATCGATGATTTTGAGGCAGTTCATGATATGGAGATGATTTTTCCAAAACTCTCAGAGGATAAAGTTTGTTCCTTTGGCCACCTCGAAGCAACGCTGAAATAGTGCTTTGGTGTAAAGTTTTTTAAAGTTTGAAATGACCTGCTGATCAATGGGCTGGAGAATTGAAGTGGTGTTGGGAGGAAGGAACTTGACCTTAATGAACTTGAATTCCTCCAGCAAGTCATCCTGAAAGCCTGGAGGATGAGCAGGAGCATTATCCATAACCAGCAAGACTTTGAGTGGCAGATTCTTTTCTAAAAGGCATTTCTTCACTGCAGGACTGGAGACCTCATTGATCCACTCAATGAACAAGATACGAGTGACCCAAGCCTTGCTGTTGGACCTCCACATATCGTTTAACTGGCTTTTCTGCACCTTGCATTTCTTGAAGGCTTGTGGATTCNATATTATCATTTCTAACATTATTATGTATATTTTTAGGTTAGAAAAATTGTTTGAGGCCAAATTGGCACAGCATTTTTCTTCCAAACTCTAGGTGATGAGAATCAGCTCTGAGAGGAGGGAGGGAAGGAAAGAGGTGGGAGGGAGGGAGGGAAGAAGGGGGAGAGAGAAAGAAAGAGAGAGAGAGAGAGAGAGAGAGAGAGAAACACAGTTCAGATTGATGACATCTCCTCAATTAGGAAAAGTTTAGTAAAACCATTTTCTAAAGTCCCATTACCCCAGGAGAGAGGGTAGAAATGTAGCTGTGATCATTCTAATTTTGTGAGAACTGTGATTAGTACAACATAAGTCAAAACTGGAAGAAATATTAAAAGTCAATTAACCCTAGGAGATCCTAGGGGAGGTTAATGGAAGGGTTTTGGTTGGGGAAGGGGGATTTTGTTATTCAAGCTCTGAGATCCTAAACAAAATTGTGTGTATGCATTTGTCTACATTTATTTAGAGGAGAGAGTTATGATTCTCATGTGGATATTTATGGCCCAGGAAAAAACAAATACTTGGGTAAAACTGAAATTAAATCAAGGAAACTGCTGTTTTATTCTGATTTTACCCTGACTTCCTCTTTGACCTTGGGCCAAGTATTGGGTTGTCGGAAATCCTGATGCATTTTTGCAACAAAAAACATAGAAAATAAAAGTCATGACTTGTCCGACAATATTTCCCATCTTGGCATATTTGTTTAAAGTCATAATTCTAGGCTTTTCAAAGAGAAAGATGATGAAAATATCAGTGTGCCTTCTTGGTTGATAAATAAAAAGCTCTCAGTTAAACAGGACACAGAATATATGAAAATGTGTCTTCCAAATTTATATATAGCAGCTTCAAGTGGGATGTCTGGAGAAAGACACTCTTGGTAGTGGTTACTTATAAGTTTATGTATGTTAGAGACTATATATTCTCTTAGGTAAAAGTGATATATTTCAACAAAATTATTTTCATGTAAGTAGTTTATCAATACTTATAATTATTTTGGGGAATGTGTAAAAAAATTGTTTAAAAAAGTACTCTGCTGTTCTTATTTCAGATTTATTGAACATTTTAGTAGATAAATTAAACAGTGACTATTTTAGTTATTCAAATTAGAATACAAATATAGTAAAATATGAAGACTTAGATTGCAAGGGTGTTTTTTAGTGTTAAGAAC
>NW_017731380.1:13423-45640 GCF_001890085.2 Hipposideros armiger
CCATTCTTTATCTAATGGATCTTCAGACTGTGTCTAGTTTTTGTACCTTGTGCTAGTCTATAAATAGAATTGCTGAATCAAGTGAAAAGTGTATTTTTTCATCTCTTCCTCCTCCTCCTCCTCAATATCAATAGATATTGTAAGATGACTTCCCAAAGAATTTGTAGCAATTTGCAACCCCACCTGCAGTGTCTGATTGTTCTCCCGCACTCCTTGCCAGCAATAGATGTTATGCTTCATTTTTTGTTCACTACTAAATTGAAGAGTGGAAAATGATATACTCTTATTTTAATTTGCATTTTTACTACCAGAAATCTTATGTGTTTATTAGCTAATATTTTACTTTTTACTGTCTACCCCTTAATGTTTATGTTTAGGGGCCCCTTCTAAGCATCATTCACTCTGAGAAATGTATAGCATTTCATGTCACATTCTCAAATTTCAGCACAACAACAACAATAAAAAATCAGGAAAGAGAAATTCGTACCTTTACCATACATATCTTTCTGAAACCAAAAGCCTTGCAAGAATTCCAGATGGAATGAGGAATGTTTCATACACCCTATTTTGACCCTATTGTTTCCATGTATCCTCAATTCACAGGTTTACCCAATAAAAACCTTGTAGATCTGTCAGGCCAACTCTTTACTCCCACCTCATTTATTTTTCTCTTACTTTCAATACAATAACATCCCCGCCCAGACCCATACACTATAACCTTCCCTGCATTTGGCCCTTTTACACATGGTGCCTCACTCCTTTTTTCTTAATTGTGCTCTACCCTTTAAATGCCCTTAAAGAATGGATGGATAGTGAATATATGTTTTTAATTTATTAAAACAACCTCGTGTCATTCAAACAATGATTTCATGTCACTGGAATATATCTAATCATCAGAAACACGGTTTCTACTAATTTATTCTACTATTTTCTTACTATTTACATACTATTTACATATCAATAATTCATATTGATTTCAGGGAAGTCTTTTACAATACCCCTCATTCCACCTGTAAATTAATTGTATTGATTAATAACTCTTTTTGCATGGTATTTACATATGGCCCAATAATCTTTGATTGTTGGTTTGTTTTAAGGGATATATCCTTTGTCTTAATGCTCTTTCCTTTCTCTACTTGTAGGGAAGTTTTTTGGGTTCAAGTTCCCTGGTCTGAGAGTTCTCACTTACAGAAAGCAGTCCTTACCACAAGAAGATCCCGATATGGTCGTAATTGACTCATCTAAGCAGAGTGATGATTCAGTAGCCATGAAGCACTTTAAGTCTCCTACAAAAGAAAGCTGCAGCCCCTCTGAAGCAGATGATACAAAAGCCTTGATACAGCCCAGCAAATGCTCCCCCTTGGTGAATATATCTGGACCTCTTGACCATTCTTCTCCCAAAAGGCAGTGGGACCGACTCTACCCTGACATGCTGCAGTCAACTTCCCAGCTGACTCATTCCAGATCGAAGGAAAGCATTTGTAGTATACGGAGGGCTTCGTCAGTTCATGATATAGAAGGGTTCAGTGTCCACCCCAAGAATATATTTAGAGACAGACATGCCAGTGAAGGTATGTTTGAGTTTTATTTTTATTTTTTTATATGAAAACATAAATTAATGGGTAATGAACAGTAATTTCCATATTATTTTTAATTTCAACATTAATCCTCATGCTCTAGGGGAAAAAATGTGAGTAAAAGCTACTAAAAATATGAGCCCTACATTCAGAGTTGTGATGGATTTCCTCTTTGAAACCTAGTGAATAATTTGATTTCTTCTGGCTTCTTTATCTGTGTTTCTGAAATAGTATGATAACCTTTATCGGCCTACTTTATGGAGTGTTAATGAATTAATGCCTAATATAAGATGTGCTGAGGTCATGGTACTGTCATCTCAAGCATAATTAATTTTGCTGCATTTATCAAACAGTGAAACCCTGGGAAGAAACAGTGGTGTGCCATCACAGGACTATTTTATTGTCCAACTCTTTCCAAAGGAAGCGCTGTATGAAATGTACATACTGAGTAATCAGAAACCTCTAAACTGATTAGGGGCAGGGAGGAAACAGGTAAGGGAAAGAGGAAAGTTTTAGGGGACAAAACAAACAAACAAACAAAAACCCTGAAAGTCTGGATCTCAACCAAAACCAACTTGTAAAGCAAAGTCAGAATTCATTTCCCATTCAACATTAACACAAAAATGGATAAATTTGTTGCATTTTTACTTTGTAACTGCTTGACACACGTTAATTCTCATTACAGCCTTATGAGTTAGGGACTATTATGAAGTCCCATTTTATAGATGAGGACACTGAGGCATAGATATGCTAAATAAATAACTGGCCCAATTTTATATAGTGCCAGAGCTAGCCTTCAAACCCAGGACTGCCTTTCTCCAGAACCCGCCGTCAATTCATGCAATGTTTTTCTTCCTTGCTACTGCTCCATAAAAACTTGCAGTAGGAGGGGTCTGTTGAGTCACTAAACTTGCCCCAGAGAGTGTGAGATTTAGAGTGCCTGTTGCATAAATGCATCAGTTTCACTTTTCTGAATTCTATAGGTCTGGGCTCCTGAGAGATTCACTGTCCTCTCTGTGGTATTCATTTCTGCAAGGACCCAGTGATGGCTGATGATAGCCATGCTGCTGCTGCTAATTTTCTTTTTAAAACATAAGAATGCATTTCACTTTCCAAACCAGAGGAGTTAAATGATTTTTACACCTGAGTGTGCAAAACAGTGTTTACATATATTATAGCATTTAATACATCCTACATTATATGTCTGTCTGTCATTCCTTTTAGATATGCAAGCAAATAATTACGTTGCTACAAGCTCCTCCAGCACAGGAGTTCTGGCATAATTAGCTCTGCAGCCTTAGTGTCCCAAACAATTTTGTCTATTTCATGGCTGAAACTCAATAAATGTTGGTGTAAAATCGAGAGGACCGTGCTCATGAAATATGTTCCAAAATCACACACATCAGAAAATAATGAGTTACTGGTTCTATAATGCTCTAAAATTCAAACCAAAATCTTAGGATTGAGTCATCTGGAGATCTTTATTTAAAGGGCACAGTATAGTAGAGAGGGCAGAAGAGGTGAAAGAAAATGAATTGGCCCCAAAAAATTCAAAGAGAGAAAAATCAATATCACAGAAACAGAAGGAAGTTTTCTATAAGATAGGTTTGAGAAACTGTATATACTAAGAGAGCATTTAGCGCAGTCATTTTAATCTGTCATCCAAAGAAGGTCAAAAGGAGAAAGAAAAATCAAATCAAGGATAATTTGCAAACTGGATAATCATTTAAGACCCTATACCATATAGTAATGGCATGCTCAAACCTCCTCAAGGAATGAGAGCTCTGAATTTTTATCTTTGAACAATGGGTCCTATGACTCAACAACAATAAATTCAACATGGTAATTTAAATTATGAACATACATCTTAGTTAATCCAGTAAGTGTAGTCATCTTTAGGAATTATACTGACTTTTCAGAGATTGGCCTTATTGCCTAGAACCTGAGTTACAGTATAATAACATTGAGAAACAATAACTTTGAATATTAAATGATACATAATCAGTGCATTATACAGACACAGATTTAGCCTGTGATTTGACAGTGGTGTTGAGTAGGTTAGAGCAGATTTTATGATTGAACTTTATTGTTTTCAATTTTATGTGTTCTCCATTTAGTTACTGATATAATTATGGGAAAAGATGATTTAGTATTTTTGGATTTCTTGGTATGAATTGTGTATATGGACGTGAGGTGTTGAGATCACCTTCAGTCTTCTCCCGACACCCAAGTTATGTTATTTTCAAAAAACTTATCACTTTCTTGCAGATGTTTCAGTCACTGTCTGGTTATTGATTGATAAATTCAGAGGGCATTTTGTACTTCAGATTTAGAATAATTTAGTGACAAAAATCACTGATTAGCATGGAAGAAACTGCACTTCTTAAGCATATATATTTGATATATTTTAGAAACAGAGCCACTTATAAAATTAAAACTGATTTTAATTTTATAAATCCATGTAACTGGGTTATAGGTTAAACCCCACATGAACCAGATTTTGAATTCATCTTTTTATCTCCTATTTCAAGAAGAGAAATGTCCTCCTCTCTAGGCTACCTTTGCAGAGCTTTAATTAATTTGCAAATATATTGGTGCATAATATTTCCCATTATCTTTTCATTTAATCTACATTATCAAGCACCTTAGAACTGTCCTTCTCAAACCCATTGTGGTGAAGGACTAGAATGTTTTATCTAATGCATCACTGACCAATACGTTTGTAAACACAATTAAAATTCACTACTAGAAAGTGAAATTTAAAAAAAATAGACACAAAATATAAACACCAATTATTTTATTAGATTGGAAGATGTAAAATTACTCTGTCAAACTGCTACAAGACTAAATGATTGCTCTACTTTCTGCCCTTAACCTGTCATGGAGTAATGACAAGCAGATCCAGTTATTATAGCACCAGCACAAAGACCACAAACTCTGCCTTAGAATGCCAAGGCAGCAGTAACCATATAATGTAACTTTTCACAGTTTTTTTTTAATTTATAAATATATATATATATATATAATTTCCAGGTTTGGTGAATAAAATTAGAAATTTTAGCTACTTGAAAGCACTTGTTACTTTACTAGTGATTTTTGGACTCCACTTCTGATGGGGATAATTAATTCAAAGTAATCAAGTTCTCCTCCACTATCCCTATTTGCTTTTTATCGTCCCTCAAAGAGGGTAGAGAGTTGTCATCTAAAGTCACAGATTTATTTGTGTATCTCTGTCCAAGGCAATGTCTACACTAGCAATTCAATATACCACACTCTTGAAATTGCTTCAATTGTAAGCTTTGAAACAATTATGATATATCCCAGATTTTAAATATGCACAGTATTAGATGAGATGCCAACAAATGTGGAACAGATTTTTCAAATCTTGGATATATTTGAATGGTTTTGACATGACTTCATTTATTTTAAGCTTGTGTGTTTCAAAACAAGAA
The DNA here is from genome assembly GCF_001890085.2 of Hipposideros armiger. Taxonomy (NCBI): domain Eukaryota; kingdom Metazoa; phylum Chordata; class Mammalia; order Chiroptera; family Hipposideridae; genus Hipposideros; species Hipposideros armiger. The sequence goes on from NW_017731380.1 coordinate 18,453, forward strand.
TGCATATTTTGTTAGTAGCAAGTATGTAACAGAGAGTCAGATTACTAATCTCAAAATAAATCTGAAAACACTCTGTTTTGAGATTTGAAAACAGCCCATTTTAGTATAAATAAATTTCCTAAATATTCTAGGTATTATACTATGCATTGTGACAACATAGATTTAAAAATCTTACATTACCTTAAATAGTCAAATGTTTCACTGATTTCTTACTTATTTTTGCCTAAAAATGATTCTTTGAGTACAATTCGGTATTTTCAAAATATACGTTGAAGAACATTCATGGGAGGGGCAATTAATAAATTTGTGATTAATAATGCAAGTTGGTTTATAAGGTAAAGCATTACCTTAGAAACATTTTTTCTTATTAACATATTAGGTGAAATTATACTAAAAAAGTCACTCAATGTGCAAAATGTGTAGTCTTTCTTTGTAGGTGATGGTTGAAGCAACTCTAAAATTGGCTTCTAAAAAGGTTGAAAGTTTTTATCACAACTGCAGGCAGTTGGGGATGTCTTTCTCCAGACTGTCATCATTATAAAATATGTATAAAATATCTTGGAATCCATTTAAATTAAGTGAGAAAAATGTTTTACATATTTGAACATGAATGCTTATGATACCAGATATTTTTTAGCATATGCATTTTACTTGGGTGAATAATACAAAATGTTATCCATTTCAAATTTTCAATCATTACATCCTGTTTTCTCTGATTGGTTTTATAGAGGTAATTCGCTGTATATAACATAATTTTAGTCGTCTTTTTACATTTCTCTCTTTTTTTCACCTTTATGTGCTCAAAACAGACAATGGTCGCAATGTCAAAGGTAACGTACAAACTCAAATTTCATCACCTGATGCTCACAGTGCCCCTTTACTTGGCATGTTAACTTGCCTGCTGTATGCCCTGTTCAATGCCACATCATTGCTGCCCTTAACTAGTCCCGGTGCCTGGTGGAGACATCATGGCTTGACTTTGTTGGAGACATTTTTACTTTCTCAGTTGTGTCACTAAAATGATTTTGAACTCCTTTTTCTTGCAAGCATAAACATAGGTTGACAATGAATACTTCCTAAATATTTAAATCATTTAGAAAGCTACAAATATCAAGCTAAATATAGTCCAGTGTGAGAGGCACATAAGCCTATTTCAGCCAAAAAAAGATTTTCTTTGAGTACAAGATTAAATAAAATAAGCAAAGTGCTACATGACAGCATCACTTTACTTGTTCCTCTTTTGTTTCCTTAAAACTAGTTTCACGTTCCTGGATGGCAGGGGGTATGGTTTTAAGCTTACTGTAGTAGTAAACTGTACATGCATGATAGTCATTTTCTATTTTTCTATATTACATTTCAGTCATTTTAAATTGTGTCCTATATTAGTCTGAAATCACTGGCATGACCTACAGCTATTGTAGGGTATTGTTTAATGGGGCAATACCTCTAGATAAAACTGGATTTGGCTAAAAATTTGAAATTCACTTCAGTTTCTCTACTATATCATAGTAGACACAAGAAATCACAAAGCATAATAATCATATATTTTCATCAAATGGAAAACTTTGGGGGCTTAGTCTTTTAACATAGGCCATGCATTCTGCTGTGGGTATGCATATGGTGACAATGACTCATTTTGTGCATGTGTGTTGCATGAACACGTCTCCACCAGTAACCATCATTACTTAAAATTCACTGTTTGGGCCTCTTTCCTATGTCACTGCTACTCCGATCACTGTGAAGTTGTGTATATTGATTTCTTAATTGCTTCTCTAATTAATTCAGAGTTGGTGACAATTATGAATTAAAAGCACTAGAATGTAAAGATTTTTCTGGTCAGCAGCCCAGCATAATTTGAAAATAAGGGAAATTGTGGCAACTTCTTCCCATCCCAATTTTATTTTGTAAGCACTTCCAAAAGGGTCTATGCAGGTGATCTCCAATAGTGGGATGGGATTTCATGTACATGATTATTTTATCCTTGGCCTGTCCACTGAGATTTCTAAAAGGAAGCAAATTAGTGTCAGCTGCAGGTAGTGATTTGCGTTGATAGAATTCAGAAAATAACATAAAGAAACAATACAGACAGCTCTCACCAAGTTGCCTCTGTGAAATATGACTGGCTTTAGCATTTAACAATTAGCAATAAATTATTAGATATTAATTTTCTCGCAATCTTTTACATGAGGTGAGAAAAGAATCTAATTTTTCTCAACAAATAGAAAATTAAGCTTGCTTATCTTTCAAACCAGTAGTTCACATAGTTGCCATTCAAACTAGAATAATTTTATTTTCTCTCATAAACTAATCCATTTCACCTCCAACCCTTTTTCCTCAACCCCCATATTTAAATAGCAATAGTCTTTGAACAAAAATGAACAATAAAACTCATAATTTGGAATTAGGAAACTCTAAACCATTGTAGAAAGTTTTCACATACTAATATTTATGAAGTTAAACTCCCAAGTTAAACAAAACATGTCCACATTTAATAAAAATGTCATATACCTGTGCCCTCCAAGGTCTTCATTATTTGTTCAGGCTCTGGTTTTGAAAACTATTTAAAAAAATATTTAAGTGTCTGGCTCCTTAAGATTTTCACAGAGCAATTAATATACTAACTGGATATAGGACAATACATCAACTGTGCATTTAAAAAATTTTTTGGCTTTATTTCTAAACCACATTTACATTAAAAATTTGAAAAATAAAAGACAAATTTCTACACTCCTTTGTATATAAATATAGGTTTTTTTTAATTTTATTTTGCAATTTCTAACCCAATCAAAGTTTTTTTCTTTACCAAAATAAAATAAATAATTTAGGAAAGTCTTTGAAAGGTTTTCAAGATCACCTGGATTATTCCCCTCAGGGAAGGGTGTTAGCTAAATCCCTTACTCAGGTTGTAGAGGCATCTTTATCTCCAGGGGAGCCCTTTTTTTTAACTTTCTTGGGAAATCCGTTTTGCTGCCTGTTACAAAAAGAGCTAACTTAAATCCTTCTTGCTGAAAGGTAGTTTACTCCCCTTCATCTATCCTGAGATTGGCAGAGATACTAGCTGGCTACCTCTAATCTTGATGTAACATTGCAGTATAAAAACAGCAAATCCGTACTCACTCTTTTCTTCTTAACGGAATAATTTTCATTTAAGCTTCTTTCTTGGGATCTATTTTGTTTACCCTTAATAAATTCCCATCACACTCTGACTCTTTAAAATAAGACTTCAGAGATCAAAAGGTGCAGCCCATTATCAAAGAGTGAAAAAGGTAATTTAAATAAATTGTATATGCTGTTTATTTGTGTGTGTACAACATATTTTTTAACAACTTCACCAATATGTGAGAGGTAAACTTAATCCTATCTTGATCACTCATAAACTGGTTTTCACCTCAAATTAAGTGGTTTCTGCCTATTCCGTGTTCCAAGTTACTAATAAAAATTAACCCCTTCTCCTATTTAGTAAGTCATTAATAAATTTCCCCCCTCTTTTGATTTTACCTCCTCATTATCCCAAGTGACTCTGCATCCCACTGACAATGGTATGTTCAGTTTCTAATTTGTCTAACAACCTGAGATATGAAGAAGCAAAACTACTCTCAAGATTTATTGCAGCTTTTACCTTCTCTCTAGCCACTAAAGTGTCAGACTCACAAAGGAAATCAATTGATTAGACACAACTGTTTCTTAGAAGCTCCATTGGCTGTGACTGAGTATTTGTAATCTGCAAATTGATTTTCAATGTGACAGTTTTCTTCCTATGTGATATGTCATGCCCTGAAACAGACAATAGAGATATTGACTACAAATAATTTGACAATTACTTTTTATCTTTCTAGTATTAAAATAAGTCCTTATTGACAGTGTTTTTACAAAATCCAATTACTAAACAAAACACTTGCATTTTCTTTAATGTTAAGTCACTTCAGTGATTTAGGTTTTATTAAACTTTAGCAAAATAAACTCAGGGCCCTAAGAAATATTGTATAAACCCCTGATGATTTGAAAACAACCTTAATATTTTTTATTTCCTTCTCTTTTGTCCCATTTGGCCCTTGAGAACAATGGTCTTAAAAAAATAGCATTATTTAAAAATATATATTATCAGATGTCCTTAGCTGTATTTCCAGCACCATCTGAAAGAGAATATATTCCCCTTTAATATCTTGAAACTCATGGTAAACTTACGCGTAAATAGCCCCATTATAAAAATTTTAAATATCTTTAATCTAAAACTCTTCCCAGTTGTTGCTTTAGCCTCTAGCTTGATCTCTAAATGCAGGGTATTTCTTTGTAGCTGGAACCTGGCCTACTTTATATTTAATCAGACACTTGTAATGTAGCACAGCTTTATACAGCTGTTGGTTTAGGTTTTTTTTTTTTGTTCACCTGTTTTCCATCTCCTCCTTTTACATTGGAAAATTTAATCTGGTCATCCATTTTGCAAATGTTTTTCCAAAGAACATCAAGTCCTCCTATATACTTTTGAGTTTGACTTTCCTTTCTACTGAATCTAATATTTCCCTTTATTTCTGCCCATTTATTTTCTTTAAATTGATTTAACTTTGTTTTTCAGGTTATTCTCCTTTCTTTCATTAGAATCCTAAACCCCATCTGTTCATGACCACTCTCAGGGAGGCTGCCTTTCACCTTTAAATCCTCAACCAAGGCCTCTCTGAATATAGACCTGGGAGGTAGGAAAACCTGTATTCTGATTTCTAGTCCTTGATTCTTATTCCCTTTGGCCTCATATTCTGTCTGCTTCAGTTTACAATTGGTAAAATTAGAATATTGCTAATACCCATCTTAATTATAGTGCTGGAAATTTTTTTCATTAGTATTTCGATAGGTTTTAGAGGAGCCTAAGCCAACAATGATCATCTTGCAGACTCTTAGCAGACTTTTGCACTTAAACATTTTCAAAATCAGTGGAAAAAAGCATAATGATCTTTGTTATACAGGATAAAAAAGATTGTAAACATCTTATCCAAGGAGCATGCATGAATTACTTTAAGTAATATTTTAAATCTGCTAAATTCTTTAAACATATAGATTCAAAAGAAAACCTAGGTTAAACCTTTAACACTAACAGCTTAAAAAAGAAAACCAGAATAGAGTTTAGAAATGTTTTCCACCAGTAAAAGAAGCTAAAATATAGACTGTGATGAAGTTGTATATTCTGAGACCAAATCTGAGTATGACATGTATTGACAGATGGTTTCTCCACCCTATCAGACCTAATGTCCCCTTGTTTCAACAAAGATTTTATTATACTCATTTTATTATTCTGAAATGAAATTCAGAGATAGTTTAACTTATTTCTAAAAGAGGAACATGATTTCTTAACTGTAGTATAAAGGAGAGATAAAAGAAAAACAGTTTATAATAATATGATATTTCTCTCAATATATTGACGTTCAAATGTAACTACACTAGAAGACATAGTGGAATAATAAGATGTAAGAGAGAAAATTGGCTTTAAACGCATTGAAGACATGACAAAACAATCCATGTAAGTACTGAATAAAATGACAGAGCAGGAGTCTGGGTGGATAACAAAATAAAAACCACTATTGGAATAAATAGTAACATTGGACTTATTTATATATGAATTTTAAAAATAGGCAAACCCAAAATGGAATTATGAATAATATACCAAGATAAAGTGGGGAGAGAATGAGGAAGTATAATATTCTCACAAATGAGCTGGCCCTTGCTTTAAGTATAGTGTTAAAATAATGCCTTATGTGATAACATGCAATAGTAATGAATTGCATAGAAGAAAGAAATTGAAGTAAATGTCAGGACATATATTCACCTCCAACACTGAAAAAAGACCTTGCAGACCATATGCCTTCATAACAATGGGAACTAGAAGATGGGTTGGAAGAAGAAATGGCCATCAAGGCATTTTGGAGAAATTGTGGAGATCTCTAGGGAGTTATTAGGGCGCTACTGGAAACCAACAGGCAATCCCAAGACAAATCATTTCAAATGGTTAGTTTTCCCACATAGATTTCATTGTATCACACATCACTTTACATATGTAGGAGAACAATAATATGAAATAATGATTTGTAGTGTGATTTCTACAATTCTCTGCAAATTTAATAATATTCAGTTCTAACATTTAAAAAAAAAGATTTAAATCTCTTCACTTATATACTTGCACATGACCACTACAAACGCAGATTATACCTCAAGTCTGAAATTTTGTATTGGCAACAAATTCCATAAGGAGTGTAGCTCCAGGTAATAGGATTTCCCAAAATGGTGGACATTTTGGAAATGTCCACCATTTCCAAATGGTAAAGTTCTGAATAAAACTATAAAAAAAAAAAAACACCAAAAACTTACCCTCTACATTGTAGTTGTAGCTCTGGAAAGTTCAATGTATATTAAAATCATCTTTAAAGTACACTATACTCTTTATATGTGAACTAGTTAGGATTGAGGCTCAGATCATTATAAACAGGCTTTTCACCTACATGAAAGCCCATTGGGACATATGGGACAACTTTTCAAGATGAGAGAATAGCCACCTCCTATCATTCTGACAAACAAAAGTGCCCCTAGGGTGAAGCACTGTTATCGTTGAGATCACTTGCTGATCAGTGTAGCCAATCCAGTGCAGTTTATTGAAACTGGTTACAAGCATAATCAAAATATATTTCAAAGTGCCTGTCTGCCTTAACATCATAGATGATCCATGTTTTTACCCAGTTTATTAAAATAATTTTGATAGGCAATCCGCTACAGAATTCCAACAGATAGGAGGATGATAGAGACAGAGCATTGAAAAATGGGCTAAAGGATTTTAAATACAATTTAACTTTACACCTAAGATCAGCCTTCTATCGGGTTGTCGGAAAAGTCATGATGCATTTTTGCGATGAAAAACATAGAAAAAGTACGTCATGACTTTTCCGACAACCCAATATAATCCCTCGTCAGTATCGCTGTGAGCAGCCAAATTACCTAAGGAGTGAAAATATAACATTAGAGTTGGGGAGAGGACAATATCAAGAAATCTGAAGTCGTAGAATATTTTGAAATTTTAAATAATGAGATATAGACCTGGTATGTAGCCACAGAATGATACAAAAAAGGAAACACTATTTAGGACATTTTCCAATAATAAATTAGTGGTGTGAGGTGGAGACTTCTACAAATACTTGGAGAGTGGGGTTTTTGTCAGCGTCCTGGCCAAAAGCTAGATTAATTTGGTGCTGCTTTTGGCTCTCCTGTCCTTGTTATATAAATAGAAAAGAGTGAGAATCTATATGAAAACAAAGATGTACTGGGTAATAAATGTGCAGAGAGCTCAATGACACTTTTTACCTAGATGGACGTGGTCATCATCATGGGTGAAACTCAGGGACTAAATAGAAATGCACCTCAAGGAACACAATATTTGCTACATAGATAAAAATTCTGTTAAAATCACTTTAAACTTTTACAATAATCAAATATAAACTTTTTAAACAAAGCAATGTGATCTTTCTCCAATGTAGCTATGAACTAAGTGATGGGTATTTTTCTCTTAGCATTATATTTGATCCAAGTTGACTGATTATTGTGGCCCAAAATATACGATCTATAAATCTAATTTCAACTATCTATACCTCAGTTGGTGTGTAAAGTACACTTTGATTTCTAAACTGTGTTAGTTTTATTCTGAACAAGGGAAAAGAATAAGGCAAAATGTGTTGACTAACAAGTTCATTCATGCAGCTTGTATGCTTTAAGGACTCTGAGGCAGAAAGATAATGGCTGCATAATACTGTAGGCTCACGATTTTTCTAAAATTCTTCCTGATGCTAATTTTTAAAAGCTACATAATGGTAAAAGTAACATCAGCCATTGTACAAGAAACTCTGGAGCATTTTCTTACTCTCCCTAAGCAACAGACAATAGGTTCATCTCAAAAAAATGTGTAGCTGGCCTCCCTCAAAAAGGTTGCCAGGAGTCCTGTCACCTTGCCAAATTATCTGTAGGAGAGGAACATCAGATGTGACCAGGCTTGGTCAAAGAGTACAAACTTCCAGCCATAAGATGAATGAATAAGTTCTGAGGATCTAATGTACAACATGGTTAAAAACAGAAAAATAGCAACGTACTACCAAACCCAGATTTGTCCTATTACCCAGCTATGGTCACTTCAATTATAAATTATGTTTGCTAAAGCATTCTTCTGTTTGTTTTTTTTTTTCCTCTCCTCAAAATTGGTCAGTCAAATCTAAATGAAAGAAAAAGAGGAAAAAGATTTTAAAATCCCACACAGGTTACAAGAATGTTCAATAAAGTCCACACACACACACACACACAAAAGATTTGTACTTCTCAGTCTTATCTGAAATTCCTCCATCTGGGCTTACCTCTTGTGGAACCTCTGCAAAACATTTCGTAGAGGTAATAGAAGCATATGCAGAACCCACCTGGCTTGTCCCTTTTCATGTCACAGAGAGGAGAATAATAGAAATTGGAACAGGGTAGACAGCCGGGTCAGAAATTGATGGCCAACATGAGTTTAACCACAGGCAAGTCCTTCCTTGAATAATCCTGGGATTATAAAAAGAAACTAAAAACTTTGAAGGTAGAATCTGCCCAATGATAGAGGTTGGAGATTTTTCTTTTATTCCAGAGATTTGAAAAAGGTCAATAATAGGTAAAGTCTCCATCTACTTTATGGATACTCACGTGCAGTTCCATGTGGCTGCCGGTGATCCTAAACCCTGAGTACAGGTATCAGTTAGCCAAATTAGTCACACCTGATCAGGGTCACACTGGTCACGGATCACTAGCAGGTCATGCAGGACCATCTCGTTCTCCTTTTATTTCTTCTGATGCTGCTTTTACAAATATTTTCCAATTTTTTTAGGGCCTTTCAATCATATCAAGTCAAGCCTCCTGGGATCCACTTCGGATTCAAACCTCAACAAATACAGCACCATCAACAAGATTCCACAGCTCACTCTGAATTTTTCTGATGTGAAACCTGAAAAAAAGAGTACATCCCCTCCTTCTTCTGATAAAACCATTATTGCACCCAAGGTTAAAGATAGAACGCACAATGTGACAGAGAAAGTTACGCAGGTAGGACACAATTTTACTGTCAATTTCAACTGTTTTTAAGGTTCTTTTCTGCACCATAAAATACATTTTTCTCCCTATGAATGATTATCAAGAAAGGTAAGCCATTTATTTGCACTCCAATATATCTTGAGATATTAGGTGATTCTCACAAATTAATAAAACTACAGATTGTGATCGTCTATTATAAGACTAAGCAAAAAATGGGCTTGATATCATTGTTCTCTTTGTTCTAGAGGTGGTTAACCTGCTATTCATCATGTTTGAACATTTATTGTTTTGTTGCCAACTCTTGCATTATTAAAGTGTGGTTTTTTATTATAATGGATATATCTATTGAAGCCTTAGGTGACTAATTGGTATTTACTCTCAACTGCAGCCTTTTTTTTTTGCATTTACTCTACTAAGTAGAGTCAGATAAGTCAGCTGACTTGGGGAAAGAGCTGTTTGAGATGATGAAGTCAGAGTAAAACAATGTCTCTCGGTAACAATGTTTTATTGTTTTCAAATAAATATTGCATGTTGAACTAGGATAAAAAGGCATTGCATAGCAGGAGACATGCTTTAAAGAATAGAGAAAAATGATTTGTACTTATTATTTAAAATACCAACCTAAGCAATACCTAGCTTTTGCTTACAATTCACTTACATTGTTGGGAATTCATGACTCTAAAATTTGTATCAAGTAAACAGGTTTTTTGCTTTTTCCTTTTCTTTTTTTACAAATTACTTAGTAAATTTGCTTAGCAAATCTTTTCATACACTGTGACAATATAAAGATAAACTTGACCCCAAACTCTATCCCGAGCATTGAAGATTTTAAATTGATAAGGTTTTTCTGTAATTATAATCACTAAGAGCAACGCTATAGTGGTTTGTAAATAACCTCTTCTGTGTGGGCTGATAGCTATGTAAAGACCATGGATCAGTTGTGAATAGACCTGCACACTTTCTACTTATTTGAGATGGGAAATTATACATGCCTTCTTCTAACATAAATTTTGATATTTATGTAGTAATGAAGCATTCTACCCTTGGCATTTTATTCTTAACTTCGTAAACTGGACTTAATAATGGTCAATGAATTGTCTACTGTATTAGCACCACTTTGATAGCTTTGAATTTTATTTGCAATTATTTTTACCTTAAAAGCTCTCTTACTTCCAGACAGTAACCATCACATGGGTATATGGAAATTAAGAGATCTTAGCAATTACACAGAAGATTGGTTGCAAATATGAGGGTCAGGGCCCTGGCAGTAGCATGAGTGAGTGAAGGAGGCAGGGCAGCACAGCAGGATGGGGCCTGGACTGAAGGTCTCTGCAGAGCCCAGGGCCCACTGTAGATGGAGGCCACTCAGCTCTAGTCATTTCTGGTCATGAGGAATGCTTGACCAATGTTTCCAAATCTCCCAATTTTAAAAAGAAGCTGAAAATTCAGAATTTACAATAAACTCTTAATTTCTAAAAGTTGGCAAACTAATTTAAAATGCTTTTTTTTTTTTTTTTGCCGAACAAATCATACCTTAAGGCCTATGGGCAGCCAAGTGTGATCTGTGCAAAGCTTTCATGTGCGTGGACCACCATAGGGCCCACCCTGTCCTGCCACATTCAGCAGACCCACTGTGCCAGGAGAGGGTGATACACATGGGGATCAGAGGTGGCGCCTACCTGCTCCATCTTTCTGAGCCTGGTGAGAGGGGAAACATGAAATGAAATCATGTTAATAAAGACTACAGGAACACAGGTTAGGGGAAAAGTAATTATACTTTAGTGGGAGAATTTTCAGAGGAAAAAGAAAGAGATAGGATGGGACATTTAAACTGGATCTATTATGAAAGATCACTTATCCAACTGGGTAGTTAATGATGTTTAAGAATGTAGCTGGTTGCCACGTATACTTGTGTTTTAATTCTGGATAAGTCATTCATTGTGTGCTGTGGGGACAAGTACCGTTTATTGTGTGACATGGAGGCAAGTTTTAGTGATAACAAGAGTTACTTCTCGGTGTTGATACAAAACATAAAGTGATGTATGGAAAGTGTTCATAACAGTGCTTACTAAGTACATAGCATTAATGTCAGCCATCATTCTGCTTATCAATGTTCATGTATGACCCCCCCTCTGCCCTCCTCATCCATGTCTACAGGATCCTTTGGTCCTCATGTCACCAGGGCCTGGAAGAGAGTTCATGAGATATTTATTGATAGAAGGAAGGAAGGAAGGAGGGAAGGAGGGAGGAAGAAGGAAAGAGAAGTTGGCCAAGTGGGTAAGGGAAGGGTTGAGAATCCCAGGTAGAGAAAACAGCAAGAAGAAAGTTGTAGAGGCACAAAAACCTGTGTATCTTATGAGAACAAGTGGCTTCCTGGCCAGAGAGAGGCTAAGCTGGGCAGGGGCTTGTTTCAGGTCGGGGAGCTGCTAAAACTTTCCTTTCCGGATGGTTCTTCTCTACCTTTTTCACGTGAGTGCCTTGAGGGTCTGAGTAAAATGCAATAGCTGTCATCAAAAGTATTATTTCATAGTCTCATGCTTTCTCCTTAGATCCCAGTAACTTTTACATTTAGCTCCATAATATTAGAATATTTTTTGTAACATTTAAAAAAATGTTTTAAACTACTTAGCCACTGAGGGAAACTGCGGCCCACAACAAGGCCCCATACTTTTCCTACAGCTTCTCATACTTCACCCAAATCATGAAGTACCCCTCCCCACAGTCTCCAAAGTACTTCAATTGGATAAATGCGGTGCAGGCACAACACCTTTTTAAGATATTGAAAGATTAGAATGGCTCTGTTTTATAAAGGACCGCTTTCCTTCCTTCCTTCTTCTTCTTCTTCTTCTTCTTCTTCTTCTTCTTCTTCTTCTTCTTCTTCTTCTTCTCCTTCTCCTCCTCCTCCTCCTCCTCCTCCTCCCCCTCTCTCCCACCCCTCCCTCCCTCCCTCCTTAGTTGCCTCCCTCCCTCTCTCTGAAAAATAAGTGATAGGAAGGAGATTAAGGAGATGAATAGACCACTTAAATGTCTGGCTGTGGTTCTGGCCAGAAATGAAGAGGGGCTGGAAAAAGGCTGAGGCAGGAAACTAGAGAGAAGAGGATCAGTAGAAATGCTCTATTTTCTTTTTAGTGCCTTTTTTAGCTTTTAGTAACAAACCTTCCAGTTATCCACATGTCACACCAAACAAGGTAGAGATCAAATAGTGAGAAATTTCTCCTGCAGACATAGCCTCTGGAAATTTGGTCTAAGCACTTGAAAGCAGGATGATCCTATAACTATTTTCTCATTTAGCGTTTGTGAAGCTTCCCGATAATGGCTATCTCTGGAATTCCTATATTCACAACACTTAATATCACTTGTCCCCTAGTCACTGAAAAAACTTGGTAGTAACCCAGAGACTTTATTATTACCTTTGATAGGCTGATGTGGAAATTCTCCTTGTCTAGAAATTCATAAAATATTTGCTGTAGGCAGTCAGCCATATTTTCTTTATCTAATGTTCTTATTTGCTTCATTCCCTTAAAACATTTGTGGTAATCTTTTCTTCAAGAAATATCAGAGTGTTATTCATAGATCATCCCACAGTGAGTTTTAAGTGTTTCTATGAGCACAAACAATAGAGCAGACATTAAAAAAAAAAAAGACATAAATAAGAGGAAAAGGAACAATTAATCTCTGTTCATGTTATGCTCTCTCCCATATGCACTTTATTATGCACTGGCTAATTACTAATTAGTCAATTAGTTATTTGCCTCCCTAGCTAGACAAAGCTTCTTCAGGGTATGGACCATGTTTTCATTCATTCATTCATGCATTCATGTATTCATCTATTTGTTTATTCACTCAACAAGCACTTATTGAGAGCTAGTAGGTACAGCGCTAGGTTCTGGAAATTCATGCTACAAGGCAAATTCTCTGCATTCAAGAAGTGAGGGAGGCTGACAAGCACAGTTCATAGGCATTACCGTGCAGTATGAAGTATTCCACTATAGGCACACTCAGAGTGCAGAAGGCCCTGGGAGAGGAGATGTTGCCTCTGTTGGGACTTTAGGGGAGTGGTTGGGAAATAGACACACTTAGATGAGTTTCGAAGCTTGAGAAGTTTCCAAGGTTTGGAATTAGAATCTGCAGTGGGGCACACTTGAGTATCAGTGAGTGAAGCATGAAGTTTTTGTATCACTAGTGCATAGCATAACATACAACCCATATGAAGAATCTTAAAAGATCCGGAAATGGACCACTGAAGGTATTGGAGAGAATTAAACAAGCGTAAATCTGCGGGTCAAAAATCCCTAAAGCAAATGCCTGACTTCTACCTTCTCCCTTTAGTCTAGGTTCCGATTCTTTCTGTTGTTTTAGGTTCAGAGACCCCTTTTATTGGCTGCGCTTACAGGCCAGATTTCTGGAATGCATCAGATCTTTACGTCATAGTCCTTCTGACCTCTATTCATTAGAAAAAATAGAAAATAACTCGCAGAGGGTGTGGATTTTTAAAATTTTTTTATCTTAACTACAACCCAGCTGGTACAGACTGATGTGTAGTATGGTCTACCTCAGGGAGGCAAGACCCTGGTTGGCCAATTTCTACCAAATACAATGCAATGGTGTTTAGAGGAAAAGTTGGGTAGAAAGCAGAGGTCTGCTTTTACTGTGCAATTGTGCTTCTCAATTAAGGATCAAATGCTTGGCTGTGTCTGCCTCTTTTGAAATAAAGTAAACCAGACGTCTGCACTCTTGTATGATTTCATTATTCCTGAGGCTAGTTCTAGTTCCAATTCAAATGTTACGTTAATTTTTAGGATACAATGTATCATTTTGTTGTCTTGTTCTGCTTTAACAAGTTTAGTATTAGGTCACTCTCTCTAGATAAGTATGAGTATCAAAAATGGTTTATAAGATGTGGATTCCAAAGCTTTAATTGGCCAGACATGTGAAACTGTATTGGTCAGTGCCTAAACAGGATGAAACAGAAGCCCAGCTGGAACCACATTAAGCAAAAAATGAAAGGAAGAGGAGCAGTTTATCCGCTCACAGAACCTACAAGTAAAGGGGCAGATCTGCCTTGGGGCATGGCTGCATTCTTTGTTGGAACAGCTGATGACATTCTCTCCCTGTCAGCCATGCTTTCTTCTGAATCGACTTCACTCTACTCTGCATCTGATGAAAGCCAGGCCCTCAGACTTTCCTGTCTCACAGAATACTTACACTTGGTGATTCATAAGAACTGCCTTCTCTCCTCTACTGTCCATGTCATTCCCGAGAAAGTGGGCTCTGATTGGCCAACCTCAGTCATGTGCTCATCCTCGTGATGGAAGACATGTAGCCCCCCAAATGATAACCACACTAGAAAAATTCAGGGGTGGGGAGGGCAGAGGAGAGACTCTAAGGAAGGAGAACAGACAACTGTGGCCCATTGCAAAAATGAAGATAGAAATTCAGACTAACAGTCTCTCTCTCTCTCTCTCTCTCTCTCTCTCTCTCTCTCTCTCTCTCTCACACACACACACACACACACACACACACACACACACACACACAGAGTACCCATTCATGTTAAAAGGCAAATTCTCTACCTCCCAGAGGCGAGGGAGACAGACAAGAACACTACATAGGTATTACGATGCAGCGTGAAGTGCTGAGAAGGCAGTAGAGACACAGAAGTATAACATTTAGTATCAGTGATCAAGAGGTTATGAACTACTGGGGGAAGAAACACAATACAACAATACATAATAACAGTATTTACAAATGTTAATGTAATAAATGCTACAAGACCATATTATGAAACTAAATATAGTTTGATTTTTTTTTTACTCGATACTTGTCAAATTATGGCCAAATAGATTTATATTATTATTATTTAAGAGGAATGGCTTGTGAATTTAACAGAAACCCATATCTGGTTTTCATGAGAAAATAAGACTTTTGAAGGGGCCTAAATGAACAGGAGATTTCAATGTGGAGAAGAGATGATGAGAAAGAGATTTACTACTAGTCCACAAGTGTGGTTTTCCTATCACTTCACTAAGGAAAGTACTCAAGAAAATTAGTTTTGAGAGTTATCACAGAGACTTAGGTCACAAGGACAAAATTTCTAAATATTTAAAAAGCCATATAATCTTGAAATTTACATAGAACTTTAAAGCCAAAATAGATTTCCATTATTTTGGATTCATTTAAGTATATTTTTGCCACAAAAATAGAATTATGATAGATTTAATAATAGCTGACATTGACTGAGTGTTTACTATGTGCCAGGCTCTACGCTAAGTGGTTTAATGGATTATTGATTTTAATCCACATAGCAGTCCTGAGTTGGTACTAATGTTATCATCTTCATTTTATAGAGGAGAGATCAAGCTCAGAAAGAGAGGAAGCAACTTGCCCAGGTCACACAGTAAATGTGAAGTAGCCTTCAAACTGAGGTTACCTGACTCCAAATGTGAAGCTCTTAATCTTTAAAGTACACCCTCCCTTTGATTCAGTTCTGTTTCTCTATCTGTTCCCTCAAGAATTATCATAGCATTTGGACATTCCTGTAACATTTGGGTATATAAGAAAATGTCATACTCTGAAAGTTTAGTAGTAACTAATTAGAAAAGTAAGTCTACAGAAATAGGAAGATAATGTTATAGATTTTCTCCAAAACTCCTCAAACTCTAAAAAGCTGAATAAAACTGAAAGAGAATGTGATAAATTTTCACCAAAACTCTTCAGACTTCAAAATACTGAGTAAAACCATCCTTAACAGGGGAGCTTCATTTCAGCATTCTCTCTTTTAAGGTTATATCCCTTTGTTTTTTTTAATGCTGAATTTAGATTAGGATGGAGGGGTTTTGCTTTTTGTTGGTGGCATGCCACAGTTGCAAGAAAAGCAAAATTGCACTGACTACTGACATAAAGAAGAGCTTAAAGATTGTGGCTTGTTACTTTCCACTGAACTTAACCCATTGTAAATATGCTCATTATCTCTTTATATAATTCAATAACCCTCAATTTATACTTACTTTTGAGAGAATGCCAAATCAATATTTATAATTCGTACTTCTTTAGAAATGGAGATTGATCTAGAATAGAGAGACAACATTGATTTCATTTTATTATCTAATGTTTAAAATTATGAATGTGTGCAATTTTTGTATATCAGTTATACCTTAATAAAGCTAAAAAAGTTATTTATCATCTCAGGCTTAATACTGCAATATTTCCTAATGCTTTCTGTACTTCCCCTCAAATTGGGTAAACTTCATCCTAAACTCCCTTCAATGACAGTATTAAAAAAAGTCTCCCAAATACAACTACAGATTAAAAGTGGTTTAATTTAATACAGCGATACTTTTCAACAATAATATCATTGCAATTCTGACTCCAATTATGACACCAGCTGGATGTCCTACAACTCAACACATTCCTGATACTGTCTACCTGGAGATAGCATCCAATGCCACAGGTTAAGGGTTCAGCCCCACAAGACTGCTCCCCACTTCAGACACCCATTACAAGTCTAGGTTTTCCTGTACTCCTGACTGACTGGTTGTAAATTAGAGTTTCCCGTAACACCCCCTCCTTGGGTTCAATTAATTTGCTAGAGCAACTCACAGATGCTCTAAAAACTCAGAAAACCTGTTTATTAAATAGATTGTTGATTTATTACAAAGGTTATTAAAATGCAAATCAACAGCCAGATGAAGAGATACAAAGGAAGAGATCCTGAAAAAAGGATCCATGGAGTTTGGGCCTGGAAAATGTCATGTAGAAGTGTTCTGGTTCACCAACCTGCAAGTTATATAAACCCCCTTCTTCTTCTTCTTTTTTTTAATGGAGGCTTCACTAAGTAGACATGCTTGATTAACTCATGGGCCATTATTGATAGATTCAACCTCCAACCCATCTCGCCCCCCTGTCCCCGGAAGTAGAGGAATGAAACTACCTGTCTAATTACATTGTTGGTTCCTTTGATAACCAGCTCCCATCTTTACTTGGTTTAGATTTAGGGACTTTCCAAAAATCACCTCATTAGCATAACGGAAGACACATTTATCTGTCTCATCACTTAGGAAATTTCAAAGGTTTAAGAGCTCTGTTTCAGGAATACAGGACTAAGACCAAACATAGGAGTATATTTCTTATAATAAATCACCATATCACAGTCATGAATTAAAATTACACTTAATTAAAAACTATTTTTCAACAATTATTTTATAGCCTCATTGATTCTCATTCTTGAAGTTACAAAAAACAAAATTCACATTCCTTCAGTATGATTTAAATGTTTTCATAAACTTCATTTTTTGCTCAAACTAATATAAATGTCAAGCAAACCTCAACAAGACTGAACAGATCATTTTAAACTACCCAAAATGGTAATAATCACAAAATTCCAAATTAAATTTGTAATGCAATATGTATTCAAAATTGCCTGTTAACACTTCCAGTTTAATATGACATTAATTTTGTATCTGTTCTTACTGCTATTTATAGAATACCATCAAACTTGGTTTAGCAAAATACAAATCCCCATCCAATATTTTCCCCCTATTCTAGATTTGGTCTATGTTCATACATACAAGTTGAAATGAAAAACAATATAAATGGATGATGCAAGTCGGAGTAAAGCACATTGATAAGGATAATTATAGATTCAGTATCTGTGAGTAATCACTAAATGTCTGTCAAACCATTATGTACAATGGTGATATAAAAAAACATAAGTCAAAGTCCTTACCTTAAAGAGCCTTTGATTTAGTACCAAGCTTTCATCTTTGACATTCTGGATTATGTTGTCTAGTTTTCTCTAGGCAAATAAATATATTCCATAATTTTGTCAAGAATAAGGAAAACATCAAAAGTAACTATAGATATTTAAGTAGCAATTGATTAATGCAAAAATGTTGTATGCTGCACACATATTAAAAATAAAATAAGGTATTCATTATTTTGAAAGGTGTGTAATTTTAAAAAAAACAAGAAGCTAATTTTCTATCTATTTTCCCTAAATGTTAATATTATATGCATATCAAAATTGATCATGATTTTGAAAGAAAAACCAATAAAATGCACCTAAGCCATTAAAAACAAAACAAAATTGACCATAACTTGCTGACATATATTCAAAATTAAAATAAAATTTCATTTCAATTTAAAACAGCTCAATTAGCTCAAAAATCATACTTATCTGTACTCTAGATGATGAAAGAGAATATACATATGGAACCCTGGCAGCCACTAAGAGCCATAGCTTGTAGGGGAAGCATGCATGTATAATTGCTTTTAAAAAGCATCTGTTTGGCTTTGTACATTCATTATGCATTTTCAAATGAAGGGGGCGGGGGGAATTGCCTCCTTTAAAAGTTCTGTCAGCAAAGAAAGCAGGTTGAAATTGATAGATGCTTGAAGTAAAGAAGTAAAATCAAGTGGTCAGAAGAGACAGGCAAAAATAATTTAGTTTAGCATCCATACCAATTGCCTTGTTACTATGGCAATGGAGACAGGAAGATTGCAGGTACTTGTTACCAAGATGATTCAGTTTTGATCCCCCCAGTTACTGTGAACCTTGGGTTAAAGTCAAACCCAAGAACAGAAAGAAAGCACTGGGGGGAGAGTCCCTTCGCTCATTTGCCCTCATGGCCTAGGGGTTGGGACAAACAGTTCAAGATCGGCTGCCTAATGAAAGTGAGCAGAAGCAGCAACTTTTCCATGTTTCACAGAATAAATGTTAGTGAAAGGACTTTAGTCAGATATGGAAATATGAGCAGACATGGCATTTTCACACCCAAGCAGCCCAAGGTCTTGTAATGTTTATTAAGTGGCTGTGGAAACTATTCCTTGAGTTAGGAAGCGAATTCAGCCATGGAATTTTATTGAGAAGGAAATCCCAAATAAGAAAGTAAAGTAAAATAAAATAAAATAATAAAGTCCCATTGGTTGTCTGGGTGGTGAAATTGTGGGTAATATATTTTCTTCTTTAGCTAGCTCTACCTCTCTGAACTACGTGAACCACATTTATAATGGAGAATATGTAGTTAGATAATAAAATTGCTAAAACTCAATTGCTTTGAACGAGTTCATTAAAACATAGTTAATCTTCATAGAATTTTAAAATTCAAAGGAACCTTAGATATCATCCTTCTTAGGTTTTTCTTTTTTTTTTCTTTTTTTTTTTCAAAACTTCCTGATCAATGAATCATACCTCTCTCTCTCTTTCTTTTCTTTTCTTTTCTTTTCTTTTCTTTTCTTTTCTCTCTCTCTCTTTCTTTTCTTTCTCTCTCTCTCTCTCTCTCTCTCTCTCTCTCTCTCTCTCTCTCTTTCTCTCCCTTTCTCTCTCCACCCCCCCCACCCACCCTCCTTCCACACCCTGGAAATTAAATAAGTTTCAATGAAGTCTAAGGATTCTAAATTTTTAACAATCTCCATTCCATTTGCAACCACATTACTAAGATAAGGCAAATTTGGGAAACATGGATGTTGCCCAGTTCCTTCATTCTGCAGTTAAAGGAGCTATAAAGAGAGCCCAGTAGAGACATAGGTTTCCTCTTTCTTCAGTTGTTATTGTACATTGTATCTCTTTCTGTAGAATTCTTGATGAGTTAACTGGTTCAGTTATATATTCTTGTGATGTTTTAATTATAATATTTTTGTTTTTTTAAAAAAAGACATGTTAATTCTTAGCTAAGCAATTCATACTGGGTAACAAACTTACTTTCATGGGGGGAACTACTTCCATATTGAATTACTGTACATACTCTCAAAGAAACAATGTGCATTTAAGAGAGTACCTAAGCCAGAGTGCTGTAAAGAATCTTCTTCAGAACATTGGTCTCATAGTTGATGCCCAAAAGAAATTTTCTTTGTCAAATAATACCCACTCCTCCCAAAAATTAACATGGCAGATTAGCACATTAAAAGGTCTGAGAAGTCCTAAATTAAAGAAATCTATAAAACTTTGCTTTCCCCAATATTTCTCAGGTGTTTTATTTATTTATTTATTTTTTATGATAAAACCTTTTTAACTTTCTGTTTATATATAATACCTATTATTATCCTGAGGAACTCATATTTAAGGGAAGATATTTTAGGAAATATTAGTCCAGATAATGCTTTTTCACAGATAACTGTGAGCACTATATATTCAACTCAACCATGGATGTATTAGAAAGTTTAAAACTTTAAAAGAAAGAAGACTGGGATAGGCGTGAGGTAAGAGTGGTGAGAAGTAAGGCGGTACCTGATGATAGTGTACAGGCTGAAAACTTTAAACTTCTCCCCTCCTAGGTTCTTGCATAGTCTAATAATAAAAATGACCTAAGACAGATTAAGAGGAGAAAAACAAATTTTGTTGTATATAGGAGCCAAAAAAACATGAGACCCAAAGACAGTGAGGCAATTGAGGTGTGCATGCCATCGTGAGTTAAGGAGGAGGAATAGGATCTGGGGCTTCAAAGGGGAAAAAGAATTTACAGGAAGATGAGAAGAGTAAATGTCTGGTATAGAAATGTTTGCCTTGCCGTGCAGGTAAGTCTCCCGATAAAAATATATCTTTGGTATTAGTATTAGCTCTCTCCTTATACAGGCCCTCTATCTAAACTTTTTTCAGCAGTTAACGGGGAGGTAAATGGCTCTTTTGCATCTGTAAGATCTTGATTGTCTTCAGCTCCAAATAATCCGCATGCCTAAAAGTGCTATATTTTGGAGTCACATATTCTGCTTCCCCTCAATAGGAAGTACACTCTCCCTCCTTGTTTTAAAGAAGTCCACTTATATTTCCTTCTAGCCATGTAACAAATGTGGAACTCAGCTCAGAGAAGCTGGAGGAAATACCAGCTACATTTCCTTTTCTCTTTAAAACGCCATCTATATTTCCTTTTCTGCTTTAAATTTATCTGTTACAATTTACCTGTATTTTGAAGTCCTTTAGAATCACTTAGGTAGAAAGGGGGAAACGTGGGCTGCAGGGTCATGGAGAAGAGAATTGAAAAGTGTCTAAATCTCTCTCCTAGGGGTACGGTAGTTACAGCTGCCTTTCTGTTGTATTTTAGTCGCCATAGACTTGAAAATAGAGAATGCTCTTTTTCTGCCCCTTGTCTCAATGTGAGATTGATGATACTCAGAATGTCACTTTAATGCTGGGGACAGATGAGGTGGCCTGTGGTGTAAGGTGAACCGGGTTATATAAACATACTGTTTTTCACACTCCTTGGCTCCTCCATTTCCTGTTGGTCTCTTCGTTTTCCTTTTCAGGTGTGCCAGAAAATATTTTAAAAATGGTCTGCAGTCAGGTCTAGTTCCTGGTGCCTGTTCATCCCACTCATATTTGAACTGAAGAATCAAGCTGACAAATCCCATACCATTATTAGGAAGCCCGTCTTAATTTTCAGGTCATGGCAACAACACAAGGTGAATTTGAGTGGAATTAAAAGAAAAGAAAAAAAAAAGAATGTAGCAGAGAGAAAGATTCTAGTTCTGTTTCTTGGTTGACTGGCAGTTGTCAGTTGAGCTGTACAATCCTGTTTAAGGTAATAAGCTGTCATTTATAAATTATGCCCATAGCTATATCCATTATTCATGGGTTGCTGTTGGAAAATAGTGATGTCAGGCCCCTAAATTTTCCTACCCGCAGGCACCTGAATTACTTCCGAAATTGACTTCTATATTACCTCTCATGCCTTCTCGTTTATTGTCTACCATTGTTAGATCCTACCAGCCCACTTTGTGTTTCCAGTGAAGATGGAGATTTCTTTCCCCTTTTCTATATGGAAATGAATGAATAAATCCTGATGCATAGAGTGCTTTAATTCTAGCCAATGCACAACTACAAGGGTGAGATTTCAGTATAAAGTTAAGTTAAAAAAATAGCATTTTCCAAAGAACAAGTATTGCTATTCACTCTACACAACCTAGTTCTTGAAAGTGAGTGAAAACTAAGTCATTAACCTCCTGGATAGTAAAAAGAGAGAAATCATATTTGTACATTTTAGAATAATTTTATATTATTTATATAATAAATTAACACAGCCCTCAGCTTAGACTTCTGTTTAGTCATTTTAAGATTTTTGAATATGTTTCTTACACAAATGCCCTCAAATTTGCCTGCATTTTGAAGCCACACTACGCCTTTAAAATCAGTAAGGTAGAGGGGGAAGACAGACAGTGTGCAGGGAAGCTGAAGGAACCTGGCCTTGAAAACAGTTTTGTTCCATCCTGAAACTTCAACCCTCCCACCCCACCCCTCCTTTTTCTCTTTTTTTTTTTTAGTTCAGGGAAAACAACAGAGACACATATTTTAGTTCCTGTTTCATTTCCATGCAGTGATCTTCTC
This sequence comes from Hipposideros armiger, assembly GCF_001890085.2. Lineage (NCBI taxonomy): Eukaryota > Metazoa > Chordata > Mammalia > Chiroptera > Hipposideridae > Hipposideros > Hipposideros armiger. Next base: position 40,849 of record NW_017731380.1, read on the forward strand.
TGGCCTATGTAATTGCCAAGAAAAGAATGATCACACATTGTATGGCTAGATTAAGGTTCATCCTGACACCCTGACAGTCGTGGTCTGTCTGGTTTCTTTACTATGTTATCGCTATAACAGTAAAAAAAAAAAAAAAAGTTTTAAGAATGTAATAGAAAGAAATACTCTAGTGTTACTGTAGAGGACATCTCCTTTACAAAATATACGAATGTCTTAATGCAATTAATTGCAATAGTTTTGAAATTTGTGTTCCTTACGAGTGCTAGGCACCGATAAGCAGAATGGGGCCCAAGGGACGGGAGCATGGGGACCTCCACACCACTCCCAGGTTCAGTCAGGCCAGCTTCATTCTGAGTGGTTGTATAGATTAGCAGTCTCTGAAGGCTGTACGTGGTGTGTTTTGAAGAACTTAAAAGGTTCAGGCACTCTATATAAACTTTGGTCTAGTTCTGCTATTTACTTTGTGCTTTCCTTTATGAAAACTGAATTGTTCATTGATTCTGGTCATCAAGTCTTTTTATTTGTTTGTTTGTTTTTATAGAGCATTTTCAGTTAAGTGAATTATTCAGAGTCCCACAAGTTGTTAACTACATACCTACAACTAGAGCCCTCATTCCTGAACTTGGAGTCTGGGGCTCTTTCTACTTGGCATTCCTACTTGGGAACAGGGCCATTTTCATTCCTGTCTCATCAGAAGTCAGTTTGTATAACTAGTTAGAACCAAGTCATCAAATAGGCTACTTTTTTTGAGGATGAACATTCTACTAACTGCCACAGGGATAGGGCAGAATATTAACTTTGTGGGAAAGCAAGTGACTTTTTTTTTTAACACAATCACTAGAATTTAGGCTATTTTTTCATTTGTTCTGAGAATATTCTCAGAAAAAAGGATCCAGTGCTGCTTTTGTGCCAACATGTTCAAATGTAGACTTGGTTGTAACTGTCAAGAAGAGACACAATGTAAGAAGAACATAAAAGAAAAGGAAGAAAAAAACAGTGAACTTCTGTTCCTTAAGAAATTATTTTTCTCATTGAAAAATAAGGTTCCTAAATACTGTCAAGAACAGTGATTCCGCACTGCAGAGCCTCTTTTCATTGTATGTAAAATTGAACAATACATGCCTCATGAGGTGGGGAAAGGACCTGAAACTTGATTTAGCCAATATGGCCCCTTGCCTACAGTATTTGAAGAGTTTATAATGTAAAATTTTCCAATTATTGTTTTAAGGTAAGACATTTTAAAATATTTTCTGTGTATTTAACACATATTCATCTCTGTTTCCCACCCATATGGAATATTAAATTAGCATTTTAAAATTTCTGAATTTCAAGAATGAAATTTGAGAACTTTTTAAAATCAGAAATATACTGTATTCTTTTTCCTGTGTTCTATTTTTATTTCCATAGCTTATGAAGAGCTAATTCCTTAATAATAGGAGTCCTTCCCCATTCTCAACCCTTGAGAATAAACCCAGAACACAATTACCGGTGCACAGCAGGGCAAGGAATTTTCAGCTCCTACATGTGAAAGTTAACCTGCTAATAGTCGGGACATAATGATATTCAATTGGCACTCGACATTCGCTTTTTGTTCCAGAAAACTCTAAGAATAGACTTTGAAGTTTGCAGGGAAACATTTAGTTTGGTGTAGTTACCCAGCAGAGGAACGACAGAGTCTTGATTAATCTCTGAAGGTTAGGAGACCCTGCTTCTGCCAAAAATTTCATCTCCCAAAGTTCTGTAGCTGTAGATGGCAGCAGACATCAATAATAGCATTCCCTTCTCTTGCTTTGGCTTAATGCTTCACCTGAATAACCTGCCACACCTTGATTCTGGTTCAACCAGTGAGACTAATGTAGCTACTTAAAAGTGTTGGCCTTGTTTGAAACAGTTATTCCCAACACTGTCTTAGAGAGGAAACTTCGTTGTTTTAATGGCCTAATTCCTTTTTTTGCACCATCACCCACATGAGCTTAGTTTAATATGTTCTGTGGAATCAACATTTTCCATTTTTCCTGAAAACAAATCCAAGTACACATACACACTACAGGAGACATTTGACAATTTCTCACTCTTCACCAGCACATGCTGTCTCTGGGCAAACAGCCTCCTTAAAGCGCTACTTGTCCTGTTATGACAAGACCTGTTTTGCTGGCAATGATCCCAAGACTTGCAATACTGCCATCTTCTTCTCTATATATCAAATCATCCCCATTCCTGAAATCCATCCCATCTCAGGTAAATCTGTCAGGCTCTCTAGCCTGCATTGACCTTTCCAATTCTTAAACTCTCAGGCATTTGGCCTATTTTCACACAACTAAACAATTTAATTCCATGCTGCTTTGTATCGCTTGGTGGAAGGATATATGATAGATAGGTAGATAGATACATATATACATACATAGGTTATAGATATTTGTGTGTGTGCATATATAATGAGTTTGTTTCATCTTCCTAATTATGCCTTAGAAAATGGGATTATAATATATTTTAAAATATGCTTCAAAGAACCTCGCACAGTGGCCACTCATCAGTTGGCAATCAGGCTAAATAAAATGCCATTTTATATAGCACATTCTTGGCACTCTCAAGAGAAGATTCTAACTCCTGATAATACTTCTTTGGTAAAAAGAGAATAAGGACTTCATATACCCATTCTTTTAACATTTTTAATTTCCTTCTAAGTCCCAGGCAGGTCAAATAAGATATATGAAAATTAAGTCTACTCTCCTTTTAACATATTCTGTTTTTGTCCTCACCTTTTTACCAGTTAAGAAAAAGGCAGGAATTGGTGGGGAGACATGTTGGATAGAGCAATTTGAGGAGACCAGCCTGGGCTGACTGTAAGAGGCTGTGACTCTGATACTAAGAGCTTCCAAGTGGAGATAAGAAAATGTCCCCTGGATTCAAATTCCAGGCCTTCTCACTTAATACTGCCGATGCTCTCGGCCACATGGTTTGATTCTTCTTTGTCTTGGACCCCTAATTAGGATCTGAGTAGAGATGACTTCCTTGGTGTAGGCAGGCAGTCACTAAACTTTCAGTGTCAGGTCTGAGGCAAAACAGCACATGATGCTCTCATTCTCCAGATGCCTGTGGAGCGCCAGCTCTGAACAGAAAACTGTAACCAGAAAGCCTGGCTACAATGGTAACACATCCCTGCCACCTAGGTGAGTGGACAATAATGGAAAGATTAACAGGCCCCATAAAAACAGTGTGATGAAGGTTATACTGTGGAGTAAGGGGTGACCTGTGAGCAGAGGAGGGGCACCTACCCCAGTCTGAAGGAGGCAGAGGAGACAATGCCTACATTGAATCATGAAGGAAGGGAAAATATAGAGGGTGTCAGCCAACTAGAGACACGGGCAGTGAGGGCACAAGGCACACACAAACATAAGCTCCGAGGCGTTCAAGCCGTGACAATCGGGGAGGCAAAGTCCCAGAGATGGCCCTGGGAAGATATTGACAGACTATCCCAATGTTTTAAAGTAATGTGCAAAATGATAGATAGAGTTTGTTTAAAAATAAACTCTCTCAGTTCTTCTCACTGTAATAAAAAATCTATGTTTCCTGAATGCTAGTAATTTGATCAGAGTATTTCATGTAAAAAGCTGCATGAAAAATGGAGTTTTATTCTCACTGGGATATGTTTGCATTTTGAAGGAAAAAGTCATTAACTTAAATGAAGTTTTTATTGATGAAAACATGGTGAAGGGGTAGCAGGTGAAAGAAAGGATATTTTTAGGAAGAAGTTCTTCCTCTGCCTCTATTGGTGTCCTCCCAAATTCCCTGACACTCCACCTTCCTCAGGTACTACCCAACCCCATTGCCGTAATCATTCCCCTTTTTTCATCTTCAGAAGGAGTTACGGGGGCTCGGTAAAGTAGGCTTCTCCTGAATAAGGAGCATTAGTAGTGATTAAAATAAATTTATGAATGTGGTGGGCTTCCTGTGTTTACTGTAGACTGAACCATTTGCAATGTAGTAAAAGAAGGCAAACTAAGAAAAATGCATACACCACAGGTGTCTATTTAAAATGGTAGCATTTCAATAAACCTAGATTTTAAAAAAAAACCCAGAATTCTTATATTTAACTAATCAGAACTTCATGTTTTATAGCTTAGTATGCCTGCCTTCAACTACAGATTTCCTTTCCTCTTGTAAGGGCTTTAAATAGCTTCATTAAACCCTTGAGAAATGATGGTCTCCTTGGCAAAATCATTCTTCACAGGCTAACTGGCTACATTTGCAATACCTTCAAATAAAATCTCAGATGACATTGTCATGAAGTAGAAATTAAAATAAATTTCATCCCTCTATCTTGAGAATCAGCCTGCACTTATTTCCATTCTAACAAAGACAAAAAGTCAGGAATTAATAGAGCTTTTTAAAAAAGGCATTAGTAGGAATTCTATCAAGACCTCTCCAAAGCCATCCCCAGGTAGGTAAAAATATTTTTCTTTAGCTCTTAAGATCCAATTCCAGTCTATACTTCAGTCCTCATACAAGTAGAAACAATCTTCAGTCTTTGCCACACACACACACACACACACACACACACACACACACACACACACAGAGTTTCTTAGTGTTGTATCTTGACTTTATTCTGCTGCTTCTAGCCTTAGGAGATATCATTTACTGTGTACCTATGACACATAAGACATGGTCTGCCTGCATAAGCAGCATACAGTGTGATTCCCTCTGGTGAGTCTAGGTAGGGAGACTATTTATAACTTACGACATAATTTGAAAATATACCACAGAGCTATATATATATATATATATATAT